>NW_009260286.1:2443101-2445409 GCF_000687185.1 Egretta garzetta
GCGAATCCAGCCTCCTAATCTGGGTTTTTTTCAGAGTTGGGGGTAGAAGCACTCCCCGTGGTGCCCTTGCAGCATTGTCTCATATCTTAGTCATGGGTTTTCCCCCTCATGAGCCTTCTCCCTCACCCTGCACACTGCCAGGCCTCCAGGGTGGTCGAGCACAACTCTCCATCAATAAAGAGAAACAGAAGCACCCAAGAAAAATTTAAAAATAATCAAGAAGAAGTAGGGAACAGATCATGCCCTTGTACTTGGCACTGATGAGGCCACACCTCGAATACTGTGTTCAGTTTTGGGCCCCTCACTACAAGAAAGACATTGAGGCACTGGAGCGTGTCCAGAGAAGGGCAACAAAGCTGGTGAGGGGTCTGGAGCACAAGTCTTACGAGGAACAGCTGAGGGAACTGGGGTTGTTTATCCTGGAGAAGAGGAGACTGAGGGGAGACCTTATCGCCCCCTACAACTGCCTGAAAGGAAGGTGTAGCAAGGTGGGGTTCAGACTCTTCTCCCAGGTAACAGGATGAGAGGCCTCAAGTTGCACCAGAGGAGGTTTAGATTGGATATTAGGAAAAATGTCCCTGGAGGTATTTAAAAGATGGATAGACGTGTTTAGGGACATAGTGTAGTTGTGGGATGGCAGGGTTAGGTTAACGGTTGGACTTGATGATCTTGGAGGTCTTTTCAAACCTAAACAATTATATGATTCTATGAAAAAAAATTGCAGGCCTTCAAACAGTTCCTTAATGAGCATCACCGTGGTGCACATATCTTCGTGTAGTATTTTAAAAGTAAATTACACAAAATCTGTACTGATACAATATCTGTTTAGCAATGTTTTTAAAACATTATTTTATCACTATGTATTCTTTTCTAGTAGAGAAAAACCAAGAAGCACACCACTCAAGAAAGTTTAAAATTTCATTAAAGTTTCTTCAGTTTGAACATGAGCTGGCAAAAGAGTGAAAACAATTGGATGCACCTTTAACCTGTGGTTAATGTAGCTCAATTTGACTCTGTCTATGCCACATTGAAAGAGGGCTGAGCTAAATTACATTACCTTGCATTTGCCAGGGACTAACATCACGATCTTTGAGAGCTACCACAGCTCAACTGGCCCTCCATAATCTGCTGAGCTGGAGTAATATATCCGTGGTTTGAGCCTTCATTTGCCTTGTGCTGAGAATCTTGAGGATGAGGATAGATAGGAAGACTTAGGTATTAAATAACTTTCTTGGAAAGATAAAACATGCAGCTCAACAGCTGCTGAAGGGTTCAACATGCAAGAAGGGCTTGTAATGGCAAAGGATAATCTTCTGGTTGGGACAGAGCCAAAAATGCATCAATATCGCTAATGCATGAAAAATGACAGGAAAAAAAAACAGAGACTGGGAAACTGCTGAGACAAATGCAATTAAAATAGACACCCTACATTGAATGGGACTAACCTATGAAAATACATTTCCATGTCTCATGGCAACATTTCGGAGAAAAATGTTACCTAATTTTTCACATAGGAAATAAATCTGGAATCCATCCTTTTGCAGAGTTTATGCTTCTGTTTTTAAACCCCTTTTTAGTATTTTCTCCATTTTAGTAGGTTAGAAGTTTGCATTTCCAGCTAACATTCTGGACTTTTACCTTTGCTGTGAACGCTCTTTGGCAAATGTGATATAAATAACAGCAAAATCCCCCTTGGCAGCACATCCCTTCTTTGTATTCACTGGACCTGGCTACCAGCACTAACACCCCTGGAAAACAGGCACTTTGCCTCTGAACACAGTGAGGTCTGATCTTTCCACTGGTTTTAAGTAGGCTTAATGCCCCGTGTGCTCTTAATTTTTAACAGACAGATTTTCTACCTACCCACACTTCACCTTTTCAGTGCTGCCATTCCCTACAGAGCAGCTGCCAGATGTAAACCCATGGGTGGTTTTATGTTAGCCATAGACAAAGCAATTCCTTGTACTGGTGTGCTGAATATCCAAAGCATTTTGACACCCTCGAGGATGAAAGGTGCGATGTAATATGATTATCATGACTGTACCATCGATCCCTGCTGAAACTGTCTGAAGGATCTTTCATTATCTTGTTCGCTGAAGGTGTTTGGGTTTGCTATTTTAATTATCCTCTTAGCTTTGGTTTCTTCCTTTAGATCTCTTTGCTATCGATACATCTGGCCTTTTTAAGTGGTTTCTGCTACAGGGAGAAGGTAAAGAAGCAGGGAAACCCTATGACCAATGCTGCATGCAGGGTTATCAAGTCTGAAAACAGTAGTACATCTTAATCACTTCTGGGAAGAATTAAAAAA
>NW_009260286.1:2445528-2447825 GCF_000687185.1 Egretta garzetta
AGGGAAGGGAAGGGAAGGGAAGGGAAGGGAAGGGAAGGGAAGGGAAGGGAAGGGAAGGGAAGGGAAAGGAAAAAGCTATGTCACAAAAATAATTGTCATACCACATATCCACATGTTGTTCTTCCCATTTGTCAGCAAAGCCTGTGGGGGGAAATCAAAGACTGATGAACCCTGTTATCCCTTTCCTCAGAGGAATATAAACAGTGTGCTGACCTCACTGTCCTGTTCTAGTTTTCCCTTTTTTTCCCCTCTTTGCCTCACTCTGCTTTTGCCCTGCCAATCATGACACTTTCAGGTAAATATATTAAACTTTGTTTGCAAATATTCTGATTTAAGATTGCTGAGCCTTCCAGCAAGGCTCCCAAGGGCAGGGCATGAGAGTGTCCAGTTGGACCTACTCAGCAGCAAGCTTTTCCTTCATTTTAACACATCTTTTTATGTATAGTGATAAGAAAGTGGAGGGGGGAGGAAGAAAAATTATTAACTGGAAATTGAACTAAAGCTCATGAAATAAAGCTCTTGGATGGCTACTAAAAATCACAGATTTGATAATGTCTTCTAACTTAAGATATAACTTATGGTATCATTCATCTTTGACTTTTCATTTCTTCAAGTAAGTGCTTAAAAATAATGGTTTTCACTTTCCAAAGGAAGCAGGAAACCCAGCTGAGTACTCACTTTATCCTTCACTTGCAACAGAATATCATAAAGGCAATAAAAATGTGCACGGATACCAAATGAGCGTAAAGTCAAATTTCTCAGATGCACAGTAAAAAAAAAAAATATTTATAGCCTAGACACACCAAGTGAAATTCATTTGCCCTGGCATTGGTGCCAGAGTTAGTGGCATAATTCTACGTTGTCAGTAGAGTGAAATAGGCACCTCCAGGAGACAATTGTTTTCATCCAGAGATAGATGCATGTGACAGGTCACATGAATTGCCCTTTGGAGTTACTTATTTCTCTCATTAACTATGGAGGGACTCTACAGTGACAGTCTGAAGTCTGACTATTCCATTATAGATGCCTTAAATCAGGCTATATTAATCTCACCGAGAATGACCTTCCAATATGAAATCCATGTGTCTAACTGACCTGTTAAAGAGCTCTAGAGGCACCAGAAAACTCTAGTTAACACCAATCCACGCTCAGAAAAGAGAAAATAAAAAGGCAAAAGACATTATCACAATTTAAAATAGAATGTAAGAATCCAAAGGAAAGAAAATGATTACATTAAATAGGAAATATTAGGCTAGAGAGTAGCAAAAAGCTAACCTCAGCCAACACAAAGTCACCTTTGAATAGTCACAGACAGTTAATGCTGCAGGGAATGCGTTCCAGAGTCTGAAAATGTCACTTTATGCATTGTTAAAAGCACCTGTCTTCAACACAAAAATAAACAAACAAATGGAAAAACACTATGTGTATCATAGTAGAAATGAACCGTGTGTTGGGTTTTTCTTTTTTCAGCGTTACAAATGCATGTTCAAGGCATTTAACTATTAAGAAAAACTGAATATCGATTTCATTTCTGTGTCTTGAAATCTTCCACTAGACAAAATTGACTGTCACTAATCAAAAAATAGCCAATGTCATCTAAAACCTAACATCCATAGTAGCAACCATTAAATTCGGTTTTTTCTTAAAAACAATAGAGTAAAGCAAATTCCCAGTCACACAGTAGTGGCTTTGACCTTTAAGGAGGTTTGGAAAAGGACTCTGGAAAACAGTGGCTTTGTTAGTGGAGCCTTTGAAGTGCTAGAATCGAGAACAACATTACCCCAGACTTTTGGCAAGTGTCATGAAATAAAAGCATGTTAGTAGGCCAGAGGTTTTGAATGCACCCTGGGCCAAAACAAAGATCCTTTCTAACACCCAACTCACTAAAAATTCAGCAGAAAAAAGGATTATGGAAATTATCACACTGGGTTCTATTGAAAGGCATTTAAAGAACAACGAAATTGTCAGGCACAGTCATCATGGGTTCACAGAGGGAAAGTCCTGCCTAACTAATCTGGTAGTGTTCTCCTTGATCCCATTAGTGTCAGGAGGGAACATGGAAAGAAATAGGAAAACTAGAGTGGTTAACATGTGGCTCAAAGGTTGGTGCCATCGGAAGGGCTTGGGGTTCTTTGACCATGGAGAGGTTTTCACGGCACCGGGCCTGTCAACAACAGATGGTGCCCAGCTCTCTCAGAAGGGGAAAAGGATCCTCGCTCATGAACTGGTGGGGCTTGTAGAGAGGGCTTTAAACTAGGCCTGAAGGGGGGGGGGGGGGTACAACACAGGCCACCGCG
>NW_009260286.1:2447940-2448344 GCF_000687185.1 Egretta garzetta
CCATCACAGAAACGTGGTGGGATGCCTCCCATGACCGGAGCGCTGCGATGGATGGCTACAAACTCTTCAGAAGGGACAGGCAAGGAAGGAGGGGTGGCAGGGTGGCTCTGTATATTAGGGAGTGTTTTGATTGTACAGAGCTTGACGCTTGTGGTGAGGCAGAATGCTTATGGGTGAGGATGAGGGGGGAGGCCAACAGAAAAGATATCCTGTTGGGAGTCTGTTACAGACCACCCGACCAGGGTGAGGATGTTGATGAAGTATTCTACAAGCGGCTGGCAGAAGTCTCTCAGTCGCGAGCTCTTGTTCTTGTGGGGGACTTCCCAGACATCTGCTGGAAATACAATACAGCAGAAAGGAAACAGTCCAGAAGGTTCCTGCAGTGTGTGGAAGATAACTTCCTG
>NW_009260286.1:2450107-2480571 GCF_000687185.1 Egretta garzetta
CCAGGGAGGTGGTAGAGTCCTCATCCCTGGAGGTATTTAAAAGAAGGATAGATGAGGTGCTTAGGGACATGGTTTAGTGGTGGGACAGCAGGGTTAGGTTAAAGGTTGGACTCGATGATCTCAAAGGTCTTTTCCAACCAAAGCGATTCTATGATTCTATGATATCCTTCTGTGTTAAGGTCACCCACCCAGTGCATGAAGGGAAGGCAGTGGATGTAGTTTTTCTGGATTTTAGTAAGGTTTTCAATACTGTCCCTCACAGCAACCTTCTGGAGAAGTTGTCCAGCTGTGGGATGAGCAGGTACACGGTGCGCTGGGTGAAGAACTGGCTGAACAGCAGGGCTCCAAGGGTTGTAGTGAACAGGGCTACATCTGGCTGGTCACCAGCAGTGTTCCTCAGGGCTCAATGCTAGGGCCCGTTCTGTTCAATATAATTATCAACAATCTGGATGCAGGAGTTGAATGCACCATTAGCAAATTTGCTGATGATATCAAACTGGGAGGTGCTCTTGACCCTCTTGCGGGACAAGAAGCCTTGCAGAGGGATCTAGACAGATCGGAGCATTGGGCAATGATCAACAGGATGAAATTTAACAAGTCCAAATGCTGGATTCTCCACCTGGGATGGAGTAGCACCAGGCACAAGTTGGGAGAGGAGTGGCTGGAGAGCAGCCCCCACAGAAAGGGATCTGGGGATGCTGGTCAACAGCAGGCTCAATAGGAGTCAGCAGTGTGCCCTGGCAGCCAAGAGGGCAACCCACATCCTGGGGTGCATCAAACACAGCACCACCAGCTGGTCAAAAGAGGTGATTATCCCGCTGTATTCAGCATTGGTGTGGCCTCACCTTGAGTACTGTGTGCAGCCCCACAATTTAAGAAGGATGTGAAGACCTTTGAATGCATCCAGAGGATAGCCACAAAGCTGGTGATAGGGCTGCAAGGCATGTCCTGCAAGGAACATCTGAGGACTCTGGATTTGTCTAGTTGGAGAAAAGGAAGCTTAGGGGAGACCTCATGGCTCTCTACAGCTTCCTGAGGAGGGAAAGTGGAGAAGGAGGTGCTCATCTCCCTGGTATCCAGTGATAGGATGCATGAGAATGGCTCAAAGCTGTGCCAGGGGAGGTTCAGACTTGACATTAGGAAGCATTTCTTTACTGAGTGGGTGGTCAAACACTGGAACAGGCTTCCTAGAGAAGTGATTGATGCCCCGAGTCTGTCAATGTTTAAGAGGCCTTTGGACAATGCCCTTAGAAACATGCTTTCACTTTTGGTCAGCCCTGAAGTGGTCAAGTTTTCAAGTGGTCAAGCAATTGGACTAGGTGATCATTGTAGATGTCTTCCAACTGAACTATTCTATTATGATCTATTCTATTCTTGGGGAGCTGGACCAGCAACAAGGGAGTCATGAGGCCAAAGGACAGCAAACAAGAGGAAGCCTGACTCTGAAGCTTTCAGTTCTGACAAGGCGTTAGGAAGGGGTGCACACAGAAGGCAGACTCAGCAGAGTTATTCAGTGCCAGCATGCTTAGGATATCCTTCTGGGAAAAGGGTGAAGTGGTTTTCAATCCACTGGTTTGCCTTCAGACCAAGTATTCATGTGCCTAGTATAATGAAGAATAATGTCACTGCTTTTCAAAGGCTGAAGGCTGTTCAGCTTGTCATGATCATGCTATGTCTGAGAATCCAGGATAAGTGCCAAGCTACCCCTCTTTGATGCCTTTATATTATTAGCAGGAAAAGGGGACTGAGATCCTAAATCATCTTGCCTGAGTCATTCTACTGGGGACAGAGATTAACATTTTGAGCATTTAAAATTCATGGCCTGGACAAGCATACTCTTTGCTGGGTAAAAAAATGGCTGGATGGCCAGGCCCAAAGGGTGGTGGTGAATGAAGTTAAATCCAGTTGGTGGCCAGTCACACGTGGTGTTCCCCAGGGCTCAGTGTTGGGGCCAGTTCTGTTTAACGTCTTTAACAACAGCCTGGAAAAGGGGACTTTGCAGTAAGTTTGCAGGTGACACTAAGCTGGCTGGAAGTGTTGATCTGCTTGAGGGTAGGAAGGCTCTACAGAAGGACCTGGACAGACTGGATGGATGGGCTGCAGCTATTGTATGAGGTTCAACAAGGCCAAGTGCTGGGTCCTGCACTCGGGTCACAACAACCCCATGCAACGCTACAGGCTTGGGGAAGAGTGTCTGGAAATCTGCTTGGCAGAAAAGGACCTTGGATGCTGGTCAACATCCAGCTGAATATGAGCCAGCAGTGTGCCCAGGTGGCCAAGAAGGCCAATGGCATCCTGGCTTGTATCAGAAATAGTGTGGCCAGCAGGAGTAGGGAAGTGACCGTACCCCTGTATTTGGCACTGGTAAGGCCACACCTCGAATACTGTGTTCTGTTTTGGGCCCCTCACTGCAAGAAAGACATTGCATTGCTGGAACATGTCCAGAGGAGAGCAACAAAGCTGGTGAGGGGTCTGGAGCACAAGGCTGATGCGGAGCAGCTGAGGGCACTGGGGTTGTTCAGCCTGGAGAAGAGGACCCTGAGGGGAGACTTTGGCGCACTCTACAACTGCCTGCAAGGAGGTTGTAGCCAGGTGGGTGTTGGTCTCTTCTCCCAAGTAACAAGTGATAGGACAAGATGAAATGGCCTCAGTTGCACCAAGGGAGGTTTAGATTAGATATTAGGAAAAATTTCTTCACTGAAAGGGTTGTTAAGCATTGGAACGTGCTGCCCAGGGAAGTGGTTGAGTCCCGATCCCTGGAGGTATTTAAGAGACGGGTAGAGGAGGTGCTTAGATGCATGGTTTAGCAGTGTTAGGTATTGTTTGGCTCAATGATCTTAAAGGTCTTTTCCAACCAAATGATTCTATGATTCTATTTAAAAGGGATACCTGAATATAAAGTCCTGCCAGTATTCAATGGGACTGCACTTCTTATGTGCCAAACTCAACTTAAAAATTAGTTTTGATGTTTTTCAGAGTACTTTTCCAAACCTCCTTAAAGGTCAAATATCATTTACTTACTTGAATGTATCTGGAACAGACCAGAATTCAGCTCTACAAGCTGCTTCATAGGACTGTTATTTTTAATGCAGTTTCAATTTAGCTGCAGCTTGTAGCTACATGGTTGTAAAGTCAGGATAACTTTGCTGAAGTGTCTTCTTAAGAGGAAGCTGTAACTCTCAGTTGCTGTGCAGGTAGACTTTTGCTGTCAACTTCAACAGGAGTTTAGGCTCCCAGTTTTTAACTTGCACAAACTAAATGACAATATCATCAATCACTGGATTTCTCAGTTTTCCTCATTATTATTCAAACAGTTTTATTTATCTGTTTCCTACCTCCACTTAATAATATTTTTAATGTCTTATGAAAATTAGTTTTTGAAAAACACAAAACAAGGAATGAAAACAGGACCTCCTATTGCCTCTCCAAGTAATCCAAATCTGAATCTAAATAGTTCTATGGCAACAGGCTGAGAAAAGTATGTTTTCAATTACTTTATTTCCATGTATAAGCTGCACATCCAAATAACACTTTGTGAATAAGTAAACAATTTAATTTGGTTGGTGGGTTGTTGGTTTTTTGGGGGGGCGGGGGGTTCTATTTTCTTTTTTGGTAGGAAATAAACAAGAAGAAATGGGGAATAATCAAACCCACACAGCATCAGCAAACTTTTCTCATTACACTCTGAGCAATAGCAAGATGGGGAAAATAGCAGATCATTATGTCTGATGAGTATAATTACACTTTTTCAAAAAAGGGGGGAAATCTAGGTTTATCACTACACCTGTTTTTTTTTTTTAATAGATACCTTTAAATTCCACTGAACATGCTGCAGCAGAAAAATTATTCCTTCTCGCTGCTTGATGGCCTCCAGTAATGCTTAAGAAAAATTGTTTTCCATTCCACTGAACTGTAAAATAAACAAAACAAACCCTTCACTAAATGCTCTAAAGGCCAAAGGGTCTCAGTGAATGAACTTCAAATGGCTGCTTTGCTCATCATAGAAAAAATCCATTATGTGATTGTGTTTAGAAATGGTCTAGCATATTTTGGGTGCTATAGCATTTTAAAATAATAAGGTTTGGAGATAAATAATAAACTGGTGAAGAGGCAGAAAGTAAGTTGCTCCCTAAATCTAAATACAAATGTATTTCAATGTCATTTTCTATACACAGAGAAATGCATAGAACTAAATCAGTTCTATCATTTATTGTGAACGTTATGTTTTCCTGTACTTTTCAGCTTACTTTCATTCCTTTCATGAAAGAGAATCTCATGACCTTTTCAGTATTAGCCTCAAGACATAGTTGGGCTATTCTTTTCATATAGAAACCCAAGACCCCAGCTGGATAGCATGAAAGCTAACTTTGCCGACAAATCTCTAAGAAAACATGTGATAATGTTCATCTGTATTTTTGGGACATTTTTTTCTTTTTACAGAAGCTATCAATGCATCTAAATATAACAGCTTTCCGTAGGTTTCTAGGCTTAGCCAGGACCTTCTGAGACCAAGCATTAATTAACATGCTGTCCTGAGTGCTACAGGCTAATAAAAGATCCAATATACAGAAGAATCATAAGAATTTCTGGTAACTGCATCTCTTTTACTGCATCTGTTAGAAAATGTACTACTGGTGGTTTAGGATTTCTAACCTCTTATTCATCACCAGAAAATGAAATCCCTGTAGTATCTGTTCTGTTGTAAGCTCCATTAGGAGATGATTTCCAGCCTCTCAGTAGGATTTCCAAGAGCTTCACTGTGAAGTTTACATTTTATAAGGGATTTCTTTATAACAGACAAAACAGAATTGGGCAGAGAGGAACCTAATGAAGTTCAACAAAGGCAAGTGAAGGGTCCCTGCACCTAGGGAGGAATAACCCCAATGCACCAGTACAGGTTAGGGGTTGACCTGCTGGAAAGCAGCTCTGAGGAGAAGGACCTGGGAGTCTTGGTGAACAACAAGTTAACCATGAGCCAGCAGTGTGCCCTTGTGGCCAAAAAGGCCAATGGCATCCTGGGGTGCATTAGGAAGAGTGTGGCCAGCAGGTGGAGGAAGGTTGCCTTCCCCTCTTCTCTGTCCTGGTGAGGCCACATCTGGAGCACTGTGTCCAGTTCTGGGCTCCCCAGTTCAAGAAAGACAAAGAACTACTGGAGAGATTCCAGCAGAAGGCTACAAAGAAGATTAAGGGACAGAAGCATCTCTCTTATGAGGAAAGTCTGAGAGGGATGGGTCTATTTAGCCTGGAGAAGAGGAGACTGAGAGGGGATCTCAACACCTACAAATATCTTAAGCATGGGTGTCAGGAGGATGGGGCCAGACTCTTCAGTGGTGCCCAGCGACCGGATAAGGGGCAACAGGCAAACTGAGAATCAGAAAATTCCATCCAAATATGAGGAAAAATGTCTTTATTTTGAGGGTGACAGAGCACTGGAACAGGTTACCAGAGAGGCCGTAGAGTCTCCTTCTCTGGAGATATTCAAAACCTGCCTGGATACAATCCTGTGCAACCTGCTCTAGGTGAACTTTCTTTAGCAGGGGCGTTGGACTAGGTGATCTCCAGAAGTCCTTTCCAACTCCAGCCATTCTGTGATTCTGTGATTCTGTGATAAGGACAGAGCTTTTCCTTAGAAGATTTCTCTTCTCCAGTTTTGTCAAGTAGTTTTCTTCTACTGGTATATTCAAGTCCTCAGGATTATCTGTTAACAATTTTAGTAGGTAGTGAAATACAGAAGACATGCTTGAAAATCCAGGGATGAACTTTATATAATATTCCTCAAAAAAGGGCTTTGGAACTGCATCTGCGGGGGCTCTTTAAAACCTACCCTCGCACCCAGCTTCACTCACAGACATTCAAATTCAACACTTCCCTGATTCTCGTCAGAGCTTCTGTCTGACCAAGACAGCGGCATTGCTAAAACAGATATAGCTACTGGGAAAGCCTGTTTGTAGGCCTCCAGATGTAGCTTCCACCTATGCACTCCCACTGCAGCTGTTGGTAAGGGCAGAAGCCACTCAGGTTTGTAGCTTCTATAGGACGAGGCATTCAGCTGTTTGGGTTGTGTATATCCTTTACCAATTGCCGCCTGTCATCTTCAAGGAAAACCTGCAGGTTGGAAAGGATTTGATCTGCAAGATGGCCCCTGGAACATGCTGAGGGAGAGGAATACAGAGTAGTACAGCTTTTCTTTGCATTTTGGAAGTAGTGGCTATGACACACATATCAATGAACATTACCTGATCACAGACCTTACATGGAACCTCTATTAACAGCATTGGACCTTCCATCATGCCAAGTCCTATCACACCCTACCCACATACAGCATGCTTGTCTAACATTAGATACTCTGAATAGGTTCTTCAGAAAATTGCCTTGGTTGAAGAAGTGTCACATTACCTGTACAATTGGATTGGATAGCCCTGCAGGGCAGTATGTTCTAGATCATAAAGGGTTCAGAAACTACAAGGGGTCATGCATTCAATTTTGTCTCAGAAAGTACTAGGCAAGCAGTTGGGGAGCAGGCAGTGCTGAACTAGATAAAGGACGATACAACATCACTGCTTAGGCCATTAGTAAATCATTTTTTCTAGTGTAAGACTCAGAGCTATGTGACACAGCAGTGATCAGATGTGGAGGACAACTCAAAATACAAAGGGAAGGCAATGCTGAACAGTTATCAAAGTATGACTTGGTCATAGAAGCACACCTCACACAGACTGGTATTACTGGTGAAGTAGAACAGAATTTCATTAGTGTCTGTCCCTATCTAACTTACTTGGCAACTGCTGAGCTGCTATTGTCAGGATAAGACTGTGACTGCTTCCAGCCCTATGCTGTGTGATTGCATTTGGACATGGACGTATAAGGAAATGAGAAGATGACCTTTTAAACCACTGCAAATGAGTCACATGAAAAAATCAGTGTGTATTGATGCTTTGTGTGTTTTTCTAAAGTCTTTTAATAAACTGATTGCTTGGGTTGACTTCCAGCATGAACTGGTCATTAGAAGGAACAGCTGAAGTGACTGTCATCAAAGGAAACATCAGTGGCATCAAAACCATACACACACTACTCTTCCAGCTTTGTCTCTAGCAGTAACAAATAGCTATCGTTGAATTTGCAATACAATCTTCCCAACAAACATGTACATAATCTTGACTTATCAGATGAAATTCTGTTCTGTACAGTAGATATGAAACTTTTCTATCATTCAAAGTAAACATATGCTAATTCCAGAAAGCTCTATTTCTGAATGAGTAAAAAAAAAAAAAAATTTCCTTCTCTGGCATGGAAGTAGTTCTGCTCATAAATTAAGCTGCTATATACAATATTTAGAATTGCTACCAACTCTGAAAACTCTGATAATTCCCACAGAAATAACATGTCTGTCATACATTTCTCTTGGGTTATGGTGCCATTTGCCAACTAGGGGAGACCTTTAAAAAGAGAAGAGCTATTCAAGATTATTCTTTCAGTACTCCCACAGAAGTCAAGACCTGAGCAGCTTCTTAAATGTTGACAGAAGGCGGTATAGGACCAGTTAACACTTCAGCACATTTTTAATGCACTTTTGACCTACAAGCTTGCTATGGAACATAGAATAGGATTTATACCCACTCAATACAAACTAAGTGATAGGGATATTAGAAGTAAGACCTTGCCAACATTTCCAGAAGAGACTTCACATCTAAACTAAGCACATTCAGACAACATTAAATGTCCTGATGGATTATGGATTTTGATTAATATTAAAGATACAAGTCTTATATTGTCTATGGCTGTATCAGTATATTAACCTGCAGCAGGATATAGGCACTAGATTTCAACCATCCATACTGTTCAGACTTCAAAAATGGTTAGAAACACTTTTGACTTTTGCCAAGGTAATTTTCATGTGTCTACACCATTTCAGATTGTGAGAGAATCTGTCTGTGTGGACAGTATCCAGCCTGGAGACTTGAGCACTACGTATTTTACAAGTATAGAAGATGCCTTTACAGCCTAAATGATAGTACCTGCCTATCTAAAAAGCCTGTGTTGCTATGCATTCTATTCCATCAGAGGGGCAAACAGAACAGGTACTTGAGGGTAGTTGTATGAGGTGACATGAGGTGACTGTTCACTAGGTATTTAGGGCTGTTACACTATCCTCCTTTTTGTTGATTGAAGTGCCACATTAACATTCTTATACACAGCTGTTCTGCAACCAGCTCAGGATTCCTCTTCTTGCAAACCTTCCAGTCCCAAAGCCTTTAGGATCCTGGAGATCCATAATATTGCCATGCTAAATATCCCCATCTCCATCAACACACCTAGAGAGATTTCTTTCAATTCTTCTCATTCACCTTGTCTCAAATTTCCTCTCTCATGAATGCCAAACACCCTCATTCCTCCCAATCCAGCGTCACAATACCTGTCCTAGTCCCAGCTCTGCCGTCATCTTGATCTATTCTGCCTTCTCCATTCTGCTCCACCATGTTCACTTTGACACCCACTTCCCAATGGTGTCAAGTACAGGTGAGCCTGCCCTCCCTCCTTGTTCTAGTGTAGAACTGTGTGGTTTTGGCTGGGATAGAGTTAATTTTCTTCCTAGTAGCTGGCATAGTGCTGTCTTTTGGATTTAGTATGGGAATAATGTTGATAACACACTAATGGTTTAGTTGTTGCTAAGTATTGTTTACACTAGTCAAGGACTTTTCAGCTTCTCATGCTCTACTGACTGAGAAGGTTGAAGACACACAATAAGCTGGGAGAGGGCACAACCAGGACAGGTGACCCAAAATGGCCAAAGGGATATTCCATACCATGTGACATCCTGCTCAGTATATAAACTAGGGGAAAGCTGGCAGGGGGCGCAGCTACCAGTCATTTGGTGATGAGCAAATGTTTTTCATTTGCATCACTTGTCTTTCTTGGTTTTTATTTCTCTCTCTTTTTGGTTATTTTTCTTTTCATTACATTAGTAGTAGTAGTAGTAGTAGTAGTAGTAGTAGTAGTAGTAGTAGTAGTAGTAGTATACTACTTCAATTAAACTCTTCTTATGTCAACCCATAAGCGTTCTCTCTTCTACTCTTCTGATTCTCTCCCCCATCCCGCTGAGGGGTGGGGGAGTGAGCAAGCAGCTGTGTGGCGCTTAGTTGCCAGCTGGGGTTAAACCATGACAAATTATAAAATTCAGACTTTAAGTGCCACCTAGACAAAAACTTAGAGGGCAAGGAGAGGATGACATGGCTGAGAATGGCAATCTGTGTTTGAAAATTCCTATTCCTATTGGAGTCTGAGCTTTGGTTCATAGTTTCCCAAGTTGGGCATTTAGTTTAAAAAAATGAAGTTTTGTTGTGGCTTTTTTCCTACTAAATCAGCTGAGAGTTCCTATTGCAGTGTGTGAGTTTTACTAGCATTAAACATTAAGCTCTCTATACTGGCACCTCATTTGCTTGCATTATTAAGAAAATCTGAAAGTATCTACAGTGTACATACAAGCATATGATTTTCACACATTCAAATAAATAATGTAAAATGAGGAAATATCTACAAAAGTAATCAGAAGATCAGCTTGCAATCTTACACATAAGCAGCTTTGTGACTTGAGTCAAAATACTTCGATCATTCAGAGGAATATTTCTGTAACAAGTAAATAAGGCTTGCTTGCTTTCTATGAAGAAAAAGAAGCCTTTGCAATATGCTTCATAGTGTGGTTAAGGGCAAGGTAACAGCCACTATATTCTGAAAACTTTTAAAAATTAATTTTATGAATATTATTTTATCTGCTCTGCTGAAAAAAGAAAATCAGGTTGAATCAGAATCAGGTCTCTGTGCAGAAAGCTGGGAAAAAAACGGTTCTAATACATAATAGGTAGTTTTTGTTGGGCAGATAGCATCCCTGGTCAGTTTTGCATTTATGGCTCAGTGCTAGTGAAACATTTTATTTTCACATCTTAAAAGATCATTTCAGGGCTGAACAAACACAGCAGATTCAGCAGCAGCTGGAATACAACTACTACTGTTCACCCTTTGGAAAGTTTATGAAAGCGCTGGCATGGTTCTGAAATATTAAAAGGTCTTCTGAAACTCAGAGAGAAAACAGCAATGTAAAATCAAGGATCTGGTCTGGCTGAGTGGATAAAGTGCCATCCTTTTATACGGGGGACCTAAATCTTTCAAGTCAATATGTGGTATAGAATTGCTTTTATGGTCATTGGCTAGTGGCTGTGAATTCATATCAACAAAAGTAACATAATTCAGACCAGGACAGAGGAAGAAATCAAAGTGTAACAAGGCTTGCGTTATAAAAAGGCACAGTCACTCGCTTGGAAATACTCTTGAACAGTAACACCTGACCCAAAGCTCTTGCTCCTGGGAGAGAGTTCAGATCACAATTTGCATTCAGGTGTTTCAGCTCAACTTAGCTCTATACATCTAACGTATTTTATACTGTTTCCATATTTTATATGACTTCACCACCATGGCACCAGAACACCTCAAATTTTGATGTGCATATTATTTTAACCCTGTGGGGTAAGGAATACTTGGACAGAGACATTACTTACATTTACACAGACATCTTAACTTGCAGCCAGAACATCCAGAGTGTTTAAACATGCTGTCACTAAAGCAGGAAAATCATTAGTCCATAAAGTTTGAATTTCATCATCATAGCTCTGCCAGTCCTTGGGAAGCAGGCCAGTGTTCCAGGTCCACCTCGGGGCATGCCAGCTCATCTCATGCATGTGTTCCAGGCTCAGTCCTAAGAGAAGGCAACTTGATGCTGCACGCAAGATTCAGGATGAGGTCAAACTGACAAAAAAAAATCACCCTGTGTCCCTCAAGCCCTCACCTCCCTCAGCCACGTCTTTAAAAACCTCCAAATTTTCATTGCAAGAACTTGTACAGCACTTGGACAATATTCCTGTATTTCATGCCTGATACCTTTGGGTACCTTTACAGTTTCTAAGAGAAGAAAAAACCTTTCTTGTTGCTCCAACAGTTCCACACTTATCCCTATGTGAAGGGGGAGAAGGGAAGTGCTATTTAAAATTATTTTCAGTCTTCCCACTGGCTACAACCTAACAAGCACCTATCAGCCTCACTGCTCTGTTTCTCACTGGTGGGTGGAGTAAAAGCTCTTTTAAGAAACATATTTCTCCCTCCACCTGACCAGATAAGGGACTGTACTGATCCGTTCCTAACTGGTATAATTGATCTCATGTACTTTAACATATCTCCACAAATACTTTAATTGCCAACGATTAAGTGCAGTTATAGATGAAGGAAGGCAAAAAGATTCTCAGAACTGGATTCTTCCACACTTCTAAACAGATTTAATGCTAGATAAAATGCTGGGATGCGAATCTGGCATGAGTCATCCCCCGCTAAGTTTATGTCTTAAAGACATGTCCCAGAACACACCTCCATTGTCATACACTCTACGGATTTTTTCCTTCCCAAGTGCTTATCCTCTGATTGACTCACAAATAATAAGGTCACTTTCCTTTTTATGTTAAATGAGGAAAATTAAATGAGTCATTTTTTAAATTTAGTTTTCTTTCATTAATATTACTTTTGAATGTCACAGTACACCTTCGGTGGACTGGGTTCAGTTCTATAACATCAGAAATGTCATAGCGGGTAAAACTCAGTTTCATCAGACCCAACAAACCATCTCCTGCAATGTAGAAGTCACTGTTTGTGGGTGTTTAAAGAAGAAGCATAAGAAATATTCCTCCTATATGAATATGAAT
Organism: Egretta garzetta; assembly: GCF_000687185.1. Classification (NCBI taxonomy): domain Eukaryota; kingdom Metazoa; phylum Chordata; class Aves; order Pelecaniformes; family Ardeidae; genus Egretta; species Egretta garzetta. The sequence continues at coordinate 2,461,849 of NW_009260286.1, forward strand.
CCAAAAAATCTTAATATTGTATAGGATGATCATTGACGGTCTGTTCTTCTATCTAATTTTCCAAACCCTTTTTAAATCTACTTTGTGCTTTGGGCACTACAAAAATCCTCAGACAATGAGATCCAGAGTTGAAACGTGCTGTGTGAGAAAAATGCTTCCTTATGTTTGCCTTAAACTACAGCACGGTAAGTTCATCAGTTGGCCCCCAGTTCTTCAAATATTGTCAACAGCAAACACGGCAGTTCATCTACTCTGTGCTATTTGTTATTTTATATACTCTACAGTTTTGTCCCTTGGTCATTTTTTTCTCCCCAAAGACCCATAATCCTAGCTTAATTGCTCTTCACACAAAAATCTCTTCATATCTAATCTTTGCTGCCCTTGTCTGTTTCAACAACTTTTCTGTTGGAAAAAGGGGGGAGAGAACTTCATACAGTATCCAGGGCACAAGGTGATCCTGGCTTTATACAGAGGAAAAATGGTGTCTATTATTCTGTTCTTGATGCTTTCTTTGTTGTTCCTATGATCTTCAGCTTTCACTGAGAAACTTTTAAAGGGCTAACCACAATAACTCCAAATGTCTTTCCAAAATACCTATAGCTCATTTATGAACCTACGGCAGTGTAAAAATTGTCAGGATTTTGCTTTCTTGCATCTATTATTTTTCATTTATCAGCACTGAATTTTGTCTCCCATTTTGTCTCCAACCACTCAAAAATCACAAGATATGTTTACACTTTTGTTGTCAGTGTTATTTTCTGTCAGCTTGAAGAATTCTGTAGTAACAGCAAACTCAGTCACCTCATTAAACACCTGCTTTTCCAAATAATTTGTAACTATGATGAACAGTGAAGATCCTACCAGGGTTCCCTCTTTGTCTGTACTGACAATCTCTTTGCATTGTTAAAACTGTAAATCTATCCCTACACTTTACTCCCCATCTTTTCACCTACCATTCTGCTTTTCTCCACAACTTCAGTTAATCTTGGACGAAGTTGGTAAGAATTTCATAGAGGATTCCAGGTCCATTCTTCCCAATTACAGAGCAGTTGAGTGTAGATGGTTTTACTTCATAAAACAAGAATAAAACCATTTATGTGACCTTTCAGAGCCCAGCAGCAGAGCAGCAAAGTGAACCCACATCTTCTGTCTTGTCCTGACCATTAAGCTGCCTCCTTCTTTGTACCACTGCTGTTGTACATAGTCAGGACACACTTATACTGAGTTTAAACATTTTTTTCCCAGAAAATGGGAGGAGGAATGCAGATTTCAAAATGGACAACAGTCAGTATCGACAGTCATCTTCTTGACTGTCAATTCCTATGTTTCCCCATAGCCTTCCAGTAAAACAAAACCCCCTTGATTATCTCCATTGCATATGTGAAATTTCTATCTAATTTCTATTCAAATTAATTTTCTTTTTCTAGTCTGAGTTATGTACACAACACAGAGATACAGTAGCTGAATTCATAATTTTGAGCTTTATGTGACAGTTATTTTTCCTTTTTCTGGTCTAAACTTCCTTCTTCATTACTGCATCTCCTTGTATTTTCTATGAGGAAATACTTAGCTTAATATGCCAAGTAAATTATCTTGCAAATTTGGATGAGCCCATCCAAAATCAGAAAGAAAGAATTGTACATAACAAAACCCTGATGTTTAGAAAATCAGCACTTTCCTTCATCATATAGTATCCATTCCTAATCAAAAGGAGTATTTTAACTAGCTGAATCAAAGCATCTCTATGCCTACTCCTGCTCTTCTTTACAGCTACCCCATTTCAGCAATTCACATTTTCACTAAGCATGTTGAGGATATGAAGAGACATTAAAACTTAGTGGTGTGACAACGTTGTGGAGGTGTATTAACTTAGTCGGCTTTCATGCTGACTCTGCAGTGATAAAAATGAGATGAACCAGTGGGTAAAAAATACATAGAGATATAATAACCAATCTGCTTCTTTCCTACTCATCTCTGGCTTCATGATGCTGAAAATCTCACTGGTTCAGCCTGGGGAAAGAAATCTTTCCATAATCCTACAAGAGTTTACAATCTACCATACAAATCAAAGTAATATGGTAATCAGCAGATAAGCACAATAACACATGTGGCGTTAAATGAAGTCTCTTGTTCTCTCATGGGGAGGAAGAGAGAGACTTATTTGTTCAATATACCATTATAAAATTATCTAGTTTTAGGAAGAAAAAAAACAACAGAGAACACATTTTAAATTCTTATCTTTTGCTTTTTTTTTGTGAAACTTATTGATGAATAATTTAGAACTGTGTTTTAGCTATGCTTCTCTCTCTATAAAAATGTAATCTGACTTAATTATGTGTCATCACAGTAATAATAGTAAAAGAAATCCACTCCGGGGATGAGTAGAGCATATAGTGTTTTATGGAAAGTCCAAAAGACATTATTTTAATTTATACAAAGTGGGTTTTAGCATTTGAATTGCTTTTATTCATAAAATTGTTTCCAAGTATTTCACAGGCCTCCTACCAGTAAGGGGAGTTCCACAGCAGATGAATACAAAGGGTGGTGACAGCCCTGGTTAAAGGCTGACAGCCTGATCATGAGGATTTTATGCACTCATTCACGAACGTAGGGTTGTTAAGGAATATTTTAAGCACCAGAAACAGAGGAGATGGAAAACTTCTATTAACCCAAGGCAAATCTATTTAGTTGACCCCTATCCATGCCACATCAACAAATCCATGCTGCACAATTAATTAAAAACAAAATTAGCAACAGCTTTTGCTGTTGTTTCTTCAGCCAAGTAGAGAAATGTGTAAGGACCATTTCAAATGAGATCACGCCAAGATAGCATTTAAAGCTATCTCCTAAATCCAAATTCACGTACACATTCTCATCAGAAGCAAAGTAGATTGGATGCATACACAGTGACTCAGAGGTGTAAAGTCATAAACAGCACAACCAAGGGCAAGAAACATTGCATCGTCTTGGACAGGATAACATTTTTATTTCATTAAGGTACCATAGCACATATCACCGAACAGACATTCTGTTGCTAAATGATAAAAGCCACAGTAGCTAAAACTAAATATGTTGCTACTGAGATGAGCAGCTACAGAAAATGAAACGAGCAGCTTTCCTGCTCTACATGCACACCCTTTCTTATGTGAAAACTCCAGAACTCCTCTCTAAAAAGGAATATTCAGAACAACTGGCATCATAGTTATGCTATCTTTATGTCCAGGTCACACATGCCTAGGGAGTTTACTGTATTTCCTGACGGAGAAGGGGCTCACAGCCAGGTAACTAAGATGGCCATACTGTGGAAAAACAGAAGTTTAATAATCAAACAATAACCTAGCTCATTAACTGTAATTGCTTCTGTCTTTAGAGACTTGACACAAACCAGCCTTGTTTTCCAGCACAGAATATCTACCTATTCTGAGGTGTAATCTCTAAAATGCAGAGGGTTAAAATTTCAAATATTAGTGCAGGAAAACCTGATATGTACATAACATATATTCATTATTGCTTAGACTTCCCTAGAACTACCATGATTTGTTTCTGAGAGAATCCACTCTGGGGTGATTTAAAAAAAAGAAGTTGCTGGAAAACAGTATTCAAAGTTAATTTTCCCCTGTTAGTCCTTTTATTCCGTAAGTTTACACCAGACATCAGTTGCTCAATGGACTGCATTTATTGTAAAAGGGCCTAAATTTTATTCAGCAACCTAAGTTACTTTAAGGAAGTTCAAATGGACCAGGCTACAAAGTGAAGCTCAGCTTTGTGTTCAAAAATGAGCATGATTTGGGGCAATCAATTAAAAACCCCTTCAAATGACTTGTGTTTAGGAGGAAAATGATCAGAACCTTCTGAAGGCCAAAACAGCAAACCAGTGCAATGAGCACGTAACTGTGCACCCAACCTCCCTAATCACACTGGGGCAGATGTTTAGTGCCAGCCCTATTTACTTAAAAGCCTTCTGAAGACTTTTAAGTTGTGTCACTTATACTTGCCAGCCATGACTTGTTCTGTTTCTTCTCCTAATTTCAGAGAAAAGATAGATTATTGCCATTCTTTTGTCATGGATAAATAATTAATGTACTGGGCTCTCTATTTATGTCACAATCTCAGTAATGGCCTTTGTATTATTTCTTCTTCTAGCAATACATGCAACTTGGAAGTACTGTTGTAATATAGATTAAAAACTGGTTTCATCCAAACTGAAATCCCTTTGCATATAGTCTCTCCCAGTCAATAATCCTTTTGGAGGTTTAGAAGCAGATTTCAGTCCAGATTACGGTTTTAGAGAAAAACTCATGGAGGTTTTCATGATATTGAAGCTAGTTCAAGCTACAGTGAAAAATTTGATTTCTTTTATGACAAAATTGATTCACTGCAAACAATACAACACGTATGTGAAGTCTGTTTATATACCACTTCCTTAGTGCTATCAGGCTTCCACACATTCAGAGGGAGTGAAGGAACTTGTAAAATATAAGACACTTCAAGTTTTGGGTGGTTGATTTTCTGGCTTTATAAAAACTGAAAGGGCATAATGAGTGTAACTAACTATGCTAATTGCACTGTGGGTTTCACTGCATATCACAAGGGAACAAAGCAAAGATAAAAATGGCATAAAACAATGGGCCCAGGAAAAGAAATAAAAAAAAAAAAAACCAAAAACAAAACCAACCCACGACAGTCTGAAAGAGCTGCTGTAGCAGAAGGAAATAATTCACTGAAAAGTTGATGCTGAAAGGAAACAGAAATGAGTGGGTTGAATTGATGGGCGTCCTTTCTCCTTTTAGCAATGCAGAGTTCAGCTGAAATAAATTGAGTGCAGACTGTAATGTCAGAGACATGCATAGAAAAATGTCTCGAATGCACAGTTGTCTTATGTGGGTCCACAATCCTCTTTTTCTCCATTTTCAGCTTTGATTCCCCATTTGTTATTTGATTGGTTTGGTGTTTTAATTGACTTGAATGTGGAAGTGAGGCTAATAGGAAGCCAAAATTTGTCTGAAGTATTTATAAAAAACAAGATTTCCAGAAAGAATTTGTATTTTCTGGTAGGATTTAGTCCTTTCTCTTTAACCCCATCTTACTGTTGTAGATTGGCTGTCAGTGGACTGTTAGATAAGTAGCATCTTGGGCATCTAATTTAGGTACTTAAGCTTAAGCAACAAGAACTTCCTTTGCAAACCTCCAAAAGAACGTATTTTTCTCTAGACTTCTAAAACAAAAGAGTGAGCTCCGACGCAGCCATGTGGGAAATCACGTGGCCAAGGCTAGCGTTGACTGTACGTTGCCTGATATGCTGGTATGTTTTATGGGAAAAATCAGCATGCTGAAGAACCAGCAGTCATTTCACATGTTCTAAATGTGCAGCAACCTATAGAGACTTTGTATTTTATTCCATTATTTTTTCAAGAAAAATCATTCAGCTCAAGAAAAGATCATGAAAAAGCACAGTTCCAGTTTGCTACATAAGACAGTATGCAAAGATAGTTTAAACTGGATATAAGGAAAAAATTCTTTACAATGAGGGTAGTGAAACACTGGAACGGGTTGCCCAGAGAGGTAGTGGAGGCCCCATCCCTGGAAACATTCAAGACCAGGTTGGACGGGGCTGTGAGCAACCTGATATAGTTAGCGGTGTCCCTGCTCACTGCAGGGGGGTTGGACTAGATGACCTCTAGGGGTCCCTTCCAACCCAAAACATTCTATGATCCTATGATTCTGTGATAGTTTAGCAGAAATTGATGCACTTAACGTTTGCAGCTTATTCCTAGGGCTTTAGAAACTTCAGGGCACAATAAATGTAGGCCACCAAACGCTCCTAAGGCTAAATGTATGGATCAGACATTTCTAAACTCTCTGCTAATAGTATCACTATTGTTAAAGAAATTTTAAGGAATTAATGTGGTTGCTCAGATTCTCACAAGGAACCTACCAAGCCTCATTACTACTTGATGGGAGATTAATGTTGTGGAAAAAGGAGAGACTTCATGGAATTTATTAGCTTGCATGAGACATCTCTGAGATAGAATAAGATTACAAAAGGGGTTAAAGACTGCTGCAAAGTCTCCCACTGAGATAACTTGTTATACAAAAGGGTAAGTGCTAAAAAGCTTTCAAGCACTGCCTCACCTGACAAGGTTGGGAAAGTACGTATTATCTGAAAGGCAGACCATACTTTTGAGAAGTAAGGAGGATAATTCTTTTTTGGCTTGCAAATGTCTACCTATCAGACAGGAGGGGATTTAAATGGGAGTGTTCATATGTCTGCTGCTAAGACAGACTTACTGGAAACAATTTTAACAGACAGCAAAATAGTAGCATGAGTTCATCTTTTTTCGATTACAGAAGGTCCTCACATCCTTGTTTCTCCTCCTCATCCCAAAATAAAAAATATTAAAAAAAATCTGAAGATAATTTGCCTTTATCATCGTCACTAGGAGCTGCTGGATTCATGCTAGTTTTAAAGTCAGCATACTTTGTCATGTAGACAAGAAATTCAGGAAATCAAAAGCATTAATAAAAGTATGAATCTAAAATGGATTTCTTAAATCTCAGAAACCTTGTGTAGACACATTTGTTCAAAATTGAAGTGGTTAAATTTGACTTAACTTAATTCATTTCTAGTATGTATTAAATTAAACACAGTTAAGGTTGTCTTTACTTCTAATCAGGCTGTCTACACAGGGATTTAATGCAGCTGAAGTGTGAGCTTTAACATTTATTTTGGATTGACTTTCCTAAATGTCCCAATGCAGAAGAGCCCTATTAGCTTCCACAGTGGCAAAAATTAAAACCAGACAACAGGCAATGGATGCTAGCCAGGTAATGGTAAAAAGTAATTAAAAGAAGACAAAGAATCTTTCCAGAAGGAGTTACGAGAAGCCACAGATTCTGGCCAAGAGGTGATCAAAGCCGTTACCAGCACACAGGAAAAGAGCCAGCAACAGATGAAGGGTAATCATAAAACAGATCAAATACTGACAGTTAGAGACTGGCATTGCAGAAGATCTGGAGCAGTCAAAAAGACACAGAATTACTGTTTTTAAATGCCCAGATGGAACCGGCAAAAAGGAAGAGAAAAAAACAGCTAGACTATTAAAGATAGCCAAAGAATTGGAAAAATTTTTAAAGCCCAGAGGATTCTCTTAGCTCTAAAAAAAAAAAGACATAGTTAATGAGTCTTTAGAGATGCAGATGTGCCAAAATTGGAAGCTGGGAGACCAATTACCTTGTAGAAGGGAAAGACACTTTGGTTACAAGTAATATGGGGCCTTTCACCTTTATTTCAGCACACAATGAAAAACACTGGGACTCATATTGTACCTGCTGAGGTAACACAACTATTTTGTACCTGTAAGGGAAACAGTGACTGATCCACTTAGTGTTTGCTACCTATTTCTAAAAAGTAATAGACTGTACAGAAGTGAAAACTGGGGAAGATTCCTGATTTAAATAGATTACAAAACAAAGGACATTCTCAGCCAAACTAATCATACAGCACCATAGGTATATGCTTTCACTCCTTCCAGAACAGTTTTCTGCACCTGTACAGAAAGGCTCATTACAAAAAATTACAGCTTCACCTGTTCTCCAGATGGGTCACAGTGACTGAAAAGTAAAGCTACAGCTCCACTGATGAGCTTTGCTATCAACTCATGCTGTCCCTTGTTGCAAACAGCCCAGGGAAAGGTGGACTAGCCAGGTGACACACTGAGTAGCCTCTTTCTATGATGCTCATCACATAATTTTTCTGTACACTAAAGACTTCTGAAAATGCTATTTTTTCAACCTTAGCAGCCAAATGGGACACCTCTTTTGAAGGTTTGTCCTTTGTCTTCTCTCCAGGGTGAAATACTTTTTAAATCTAATAGCCATCTGATACTTTTCCTCACAAATTTCTGAAGCCATAACATAGAGCTGAATCAAGCAGAGACAAATCAAGCAGAAAAACATGTTTCCATAAAGCACCTGCCTCCTTCTTACCTTATGTGCTCAGGTCCAAAGCAAGAGATGAACAGAGGCAAGCTTCAGCCTGGAGACTCCGTGGTGGGAGAGCACAGCAAAGCTGTACAAAAATCTGACTTCAGTGATATGGCAGTGGAGCTTACACTGGTAAATTGAATAGTGCAGGAGATCAAATATGAAGAAAATGAACTTAAATGAATTCTCAGTGTTTGGGTTAGAACTACCCCAGAAGAACGTAGCACAGACAGAATCTGAGAAAAGCTTAATTTGGTCTCTCTGTCCAAGAGGGTTATACATCAGTTTTGCCCATATTCTCAGTTTAGCTGAAAGTTTGATTTGCCGTTTATGAGGCATAGGTTATTCATAAGTATATTTTCTATACCCATCACCAGAGTGCCAGAGGAAATGTAGTTTGTAACCAAATTTATGCCAATACCTGCTCTTAGGGCCCTCATCTGTTACCTTGCTAAAATTTCACAATTCATAAACTAGGAACTAAATCTAGCATATGCGATTTATTCTTGCCTAAATTAATTTACAGCAAAAAGACTTATTTATTTCCTGCCCTTGGTATAATCTGATTGGCTTTTGTGACAGCTGTAAAAGGAAAGCTGCTAAGAGAGACAATTGCATCCGACAAAGAACATGCTAATGAAATCAGGCTTTCTAAAGGGAAGTGATTTTGACAGATTAGAAATTATAGCTTTGTATGGATACTACCCAAGTTGTCAGCCCCTCTTCCCACAATAACAGCAGGCTCTGTTAAATTTGAGGAACACTCTGTCTGCTCATCATGTTATATAAAATCAACCTCTAGCCATATCTGGGTGATTTCCTACAGTGAAAGACTCAGAAACAGAAGGTAAAAATTCCCCATTTGGCATCTTAATCTTCTATTAATGATGCAACCTGTACTGTACCATCTGAAAAACATGAATCAACACCGAGCCCACCCTTCCACAAATAGAACTCTTTACCCTATAATGTGGTGATCTTTCTCTTTCTAATTGCTTCTTACAGATTTTTAAAAGGCACTTTAGTCCTTAAGTGTAAAATTTGCATTCAAAGTACTGTACAAAGAAATACTAACAATGATTTTTAAGTAATTCCTTCTAACAAAGAGCACAGACTTCTGATCACACACCATCAGAGAAGATGGAAGTGTACATGGAGCGTTTTTCTTATCTCATTAGCAGCCATTAGAAACCCACAGGGGGAACATAATGACCAGTGGAAAAAGGGCAGAGCAGACTTCAGTGAACAAAACAGATGTTTAGTGCATATAGATATTATCCAACACCAGCATCAAACTAGTGAGTTTGGCCATTTAGGGCATCTCCTAGGAAACCATCAGATAACATTAAAAGATATTGACTAACATAAAAAGAGCTGCAGGGTAAACGGTGTATATTTGATAGAAATGGGATGTGCTTCTAAATGCAGCAGTTCTCATTTCTGCTGAGGAAAAAAAAAAATTGATCTATTTTTCTGGATGCATATTGTGGTTTTGGTTAAAAGGCTTAAAATTTGCTGTTTGTTTCTGTATCTTGACATTGCAGTCTTTAACTAAGCAGCATATAAAATGTAGTGTAAAAGCATATTGCAAAGTGAAAGAATATAAAAAATATCTCTTAAATATGTTGCAACTTGTACAACACATAACGTTGTTTTGTTGTTCTTATTATTTTCTTTTTCCTGCCAGTTCTTTCTGGCTGCAATTTTCCACATATTCTGATAGTTATAAAACTGGCAAATGTATTGGGCACTTCATTTCCTTTATGGTCCTTTGAGGAAACCATTTTCTTCTCATTACGCCAAAAATCACTTTAATTAGCCAGGACGAAGTGGTAGCATGTCCATCACACCATGTAAAGTATTCTCGCTCATAACTACAACATTTCACCTCTGTGTTTTGTCCATGAAGAGAAGCCATGTGATTCACTGATACATTTTCATTTCCTCTACCCTATTTTGTGTCTGATGAACAATGTTTATTGCCTGGTAGTTTCTTTTTAGAGTGTTAAGGACACCTTTTCCACTGTGATTACTGTTTTGCCCTCTCTGCAGTCAGCAAGCGGAAAGGTTAGCTCTGAATTTGGCTAACGAGAACTTTGCTGATCTGTTCAAGTTGGCTGTTACGCCTTTTGGGCATGACCAATCAGAGCATAAAATATCAGGAGATTTGCTGTCTCTCTCCAGCCCTGGCAAATGACTTCCTGCCGTCTACCAGACCATCAATTCTCTGCCCACTTCTCTATATCTGTGGCAAGGGATAGTGGCACATACTCACCTCTGGATAAATCACAAACTATTCATGCATGTTGTGTTCCTTCTTCAGTTTGGTACATTTGCTTAATGTGTTCAGGTCAAGTTGTATCATCAGTTTAGCTGAATTCATAAAATTAGGGGGAAGGCCATAATTTAAATGCAGGGATAGAGTATGAAGAAGGGAAACACTTCATGAACACGGGTATTTTATTTTTTCTGCATTGAGACTAATCTAATATACACAGAGTTCTCTACAGTACAGCTGCATTGGATCAATAATGGCAGTTTTAAAGGCAACCAACTCAGCCCCTACATGCCATGGAGTCAAGCTTGGTAGAGATTTGGGGAGAACTGAGGGGCAGATAATAGATCCATTGCTGAAAAGATCTACCTTCTTAATCCCATAAACCATACGGCTGCCCCAGCTTTCCCTAGCTCCTGTATAATACTTCTGTACATATCCCATGTTTTCCTGGGAGGTTGTGCATATTCGCATGCACAGTATCAGCACAGCACCAGCACACTGCTTAGGTGTCCCTGTTTTGGGAGGTGATTGTCATCTGGCTAACTCAAGCATCAGAGATTTATGAAAGGACAAAGGTCTGCCTTCTTCTAATTTGACCCAAGAGACTCTGTTATATAACAGACAAGCTATCAAAAAACCATCTCTGAAATGTAAGCCTAGCTGAACTTCTTTTGATGTTTGTGTTTTATTTTCCAGATGGAGCACTGCCAAATAACAGCTGCATAGACAGTTAGGCTTGATCATTTACAGAACTGCAAAGGGTTTGATTGATCAGCTTAGATGTCAGCAATTTTGTAATATGCTTGGGCACCAAAGGAGCAGAGCAGGTTGGGAAATGCAAAGGGGAAAAAATATTGTGTATTCTGATTGTGTCCTTCACACAAAATTACAAGCATTTTCCACAACAAAGTAATTCACTTCATCCAATAGACTGCCTGCAAGTTCGGGACAATAAAACTGAAGAGCATCTTTAACTGACAATTTAAGCTCAAATCATTTTTGACTGGCAAGGTGTGGTATCATCCAGAAGAATTGATGCTATAGTGGTAGCTTCAAATTATGGGGTTATAGTGTATCTACTCAACATGCAGCTCTTATCAGGGGAGATAAAGGGGAAGGATAGGAAAGAAATGGATAGCAATAAATGCTTTCTGTAAGCTCTACAGTTAATTAAGGATAAGAATTTGTATACATATTTATACTTAGTAGAACTCAGAATAAAAATTAAAATGGAAGATTTTGACTGACACTGAGTACATTTCGTAATTCTCCTTTCAGCACCATTTTCCATTCAATCCCCTGCATGATTTTTTCACGAGAGGTCTGGGGAAAAAATGCATCCCCTTGTCAGCAAAGGAAATTTGAAACAATGTCGTTTTCTGAAAATGGTGGTTTACAGAAATTATATGTTTGTGTTAAGACAACCCATTCCACCCCCTACCCAAAAATAATTCAAGGCAGGTTGTTGTGTCAGCAGTTGTCAGTCTTTGTTAGTAAACGTCAGGGCTGAGATAACCACTAATGTCCTTCTCTAGCTGATGAGTATAAAGGGCATTAAAAGCAGAGACTAAAACTGAGTACTTTGGAAATAAAAACGTTAAAACTCTCTCCTAGGTTTTCCGTGAGCAGTAGAACTGTTAGCACATTTTGTAATGGGCTTCTCACCCCAGCAGAGCTAAATAATAGTCCAATAACTGTAACCTAGAAATCCACCCAATTGTAAGAGTTAATTAAATATTACAATAAATCAAGCAAAAAGAACTACATTGAAAAATCCCAAGCAGTTTAAACAGAAATGGTCCACTAATACTAGAATATACATCTAACAAGTTAAAAACATGTGAGATTAGAAATCCCTGAATCAAGATGGATGGGTTAAAAGACAGACCTAAGCAGTAATCAGACCCTGGTTAGTCCACCCAGAAACTACCTTTTAACATTTTCAGGAGGCTTTGTGGACTAAAATCATTGAATACGTGGCCTCTAAAATCACTGCTTCTCATCACAAAACCTGGTCTTAACTGATAACTTTTACTCACTGGGACATTTGTATCAACACAAATGCATCCAACAATCCCCACTGGATTGGAATGCCAGAATGGTACAAACAGGAATCCAGTTTGTCTTATACCCTGAGAGCATTCATATTGGCTTTTCCCCAGTTACTATCAGGATGATTTTATTGCTTCTCCAAATGATGTGTTTCTTTTGTCAGAAAGAAGGAAAGTTTCACAATGACTATCTCAAGATTTAACACCAAAACCATCTGACACTTCTCTTTAACTGAGTATTTTTTAAAAGGAACACACGTAGACATTGATTAATTAGCTGAATGCCTTCATAATACCACAAGTGGTTTTTGCTTAATTCTTCTTCTTTTGTGCACTTTTTAATTATGTATTTTTTTGTTGGTTTAGAAAGCACATTTCTTTTCCTTGGTATTAATTTTCTTGTGTCTGTGCAAGTTATGGTGGTTGAAGGACTCCTCACTATAAATCCCTAATCAGGGCTAATAGTTTAATGCTGCACAGTAACAAGGTTGTGTTAAAGCAATTGACCCTTCAGATCAGCTGATTCCATGGAAATTAGAGCAGCACTTATTTACTCCTTCCCCCTCCCACGTGTCTCACCTAAGCACAGCCACCTCAAAAGTAGGCAGCTATTCTGCAGAGTTGGGTCCCTCTACAGTGAATAGCAAGAAATAGGCACAATTTATCTTACAATACTTATCTCAGGATAGGGTCGATTCCCCTCTGCACTGCCTACCTCTCTCCATTGACTTTACAGGAAGCTTAAAAGAATTCGCTTAAAGAAGACATCTAACTTTTAGATGGATAATGTTAATCGAGGTGAATTCTTGCTGGATGTCAATATATGATTGCTGCCATGCTGTCTGTCTTATCTGAAATGCTACCTCCATCCCATTGTCATAGATGTATCTAACTATAAAGTGCAGATCAAAAGATACGGCAGATTGGGATGAATTTCCTTTGTAACGTGGATTTGCCTGAGAGGTACTATGATTACTGTATCTATACAAGTAGTGTTAAAGATACACTTGTGCACTATTAACAGGAGTTTTAACTCAGAATTTTTCCTAAAAAATATGTCTATTCACTGTTCAGCATCATGTTCACTATGTTCCAGAGCTCGGCATTTTTATTGTATTAATGTTTATATTTTATCCTTGATATTTCTTCTCATAAACAACCTACCAGTCAAATGCTTCCTGGCTTATTGCACCAGAGCTTGACTACATCTGGCTTTCAATCACAGTTTCACCATCTCTCTGAAAACATCCTTGGTCTTCTGGGTAACACAAGCCCTGTGGCAGGCTAACCTATTCAGAGAAAAGGTCGGCTAACTGTCGAAGCAAGGCACGAAGAAAGCAAAAGCCGCTGCACAGCTGAGAGCTGTGAAGGTTCCAGGAGGCTGGGGAGCTCACGCAAAGAAACTCCCTGCCTTCCATGCTAAGCTGTGCTTAGGTCTCAGGATTTTTAAACCTTCAGATTTCCAGACGCTCTCCTCACTTTAAATAGCAAACGGGAATCAATATATCTTGTCAGCTGGAGAAAGCACTCAATATGTGAGACAAATGGGGATTTGGTTTGGGGCCCGGGGGTGGGAGGCAGTTGCCTGAGACAACTTGAGAAGACAACTGCATAAATAATGCCAAGCTTTTTTTTCCCTACCATATTTCTAGGTTTCCCAAGGAAGTCATCAAGGCGAGTCTGACAGCAATCACGAGGCTGGGCCTACATACGGTCTGCTGGGGTGTGAAAAACTGAGAGACATAACACTTGAGAATACCTGAAGAGGACAACCCTGCCACGGGTAGGAGGTCTCAGTGATCTTTCCCACAGCCGATTCATACCAAGGGAAAATCCAGCTCTGCTCTGCAGCAGCCTGGGCTCCAAGAACCAGGCTCTAGTTGCTGTAAATCCATTCAGCTCCAGCAAGACCTTCGCAAGAGCTGAGCCCTGGCAGTAGAGCAGGGATAAAGAAACTGTCAGAAAGCCATTTTGATGGCCAGCACTTTATCCTCTGACACAATACAGTTCTAAGTTATACAGGAATTTCACAGTGTGTAATAGTAATATGCACAAGGTAAAAACTTCAAGTCATTATCAGTATAATTTATTAGCTAAGTTGTGCCAATGCGTATCAATCAGACTTTAAGGTTGGTTCCAGAGAGGTTTTTGATCTTCCTCACATTGCTTTGCTTTTCTTCTTCCATGGCAGCATTAGCAGGCGACAGTTACATTATATATCTACCCAGTGCTCTGGTGAGAGACCATTATGTTCACAGATCATTACTGACATCCTGACATTTGTCATCTCCTTTCATAGCAGTTAAATCTTGCTTTATCTGTAAATGTCACCACGTCATTTATTCATGAAAAGGGGTCACATTCCCAAAATAGTACACTCAGCTTTTAAAAGGGAAGTTGGTTTTATTCACTGTGGTAATCCTTGGACAAACTTCACTGCTGCTAAGTACTTACTTTTTTCCCTGTGCAGTTCTTTACATCTCCACATACAGATTTCAGGCTTGGGTTTTTTTTTAAAATAAAACCCTAACAGGAAAACAAATTATCTGGATGAGAAAAATAGGTGTTTATTTCTTTAGTTTCCTACTTTTAATCCACACAGATTTATCAGCACTGAATTTACTGTTGCAAAGTATAATTTTAATTTAACATTGCACTGGCTGAAAACCTACTGGTTGACTATTTTTACTAAGGCTTTGGCATGTAGTTCTCAGCTGGACTGTATTTCAACCTCACAAAAAGGTAGTTTAAATAATCCCTGATAATAATACTTTCTCTTTTTCATCTTTAAAGGTCTTGAAAGTTTAATTAATAAAAGCCTAGGCCCACCCTGTGAGACATATAGACATTCTTGTCTAAAAAGTAGAGAAAAGAAATAGAAGCTGAGGCAAGCAGGATGCATAAAGGACTCTTACTGTGTTCTTGGAAGAAAAGAATCAATCCCATGTGCAGAGTCTGAATTTAGGAGGGCAGAGGCTCCCTCTTACACTGTTTATGTATGAACATACATCCTACCTGCAATAGGATTTCCTTTACCAGCTAAACTTACATAACCCTTTTTTAGGGGATGTCTTGAGGTGGTGTGTTTTCTTGATATTTACAGATTTCTCATTCAAGTTCTTGTTCAGTTTTCCCTTGAACTCAACAGCAAGTATGTCATCTGGACCTCCATCTCACTTGGGTTATCATTGTAGTACTAGCATTATTTCTGGAAAGAAAATGGGCTGTGGCCAAATTTTAGGGCCAGATTCTATGGTAGCATGAATTATCTTAACAGTTGGGTTCCATGTATATTTCTATATGTATATACATATTTATATATCTAGATACATATAGTTTATCTAGCGATCTGCCATCTTGGGGTTTTCTATAGTGATAAAAAAGTAGCGGCTCACTTCTCTACAGTAATTTCCAAATCATTCTACAAGCCGTATGAAGTATATGTGGCAATTACTTTTCACACCACTCACAGCAGCTGCTTTATGAGCTCAGCAATGCTAGACAATAGCTGAAGGTAGAAAACAATAAAAGCTAAGGCCTGAGTTTACCAGGGGGGCTAAAAGGGCTGCAGCTCCTCCATTATTGTTGCCCCCTGAAGCATATAATCAACAGCTGGATCCATTTCTGAAACTGCGACTTCTCTTTGAAAACAAAGAGAATAATTTAAGTAAACTGAAGAGTATCATAGAAACACCAAATAATTCAGGTTGGGAGGTACCTCAGGATGTCATCTTTGCTGAAGGCAGAACCATATTAGATCAGGTTGCAGGGCTTTGTCCAGTTGAGTTTTGAATATCTCCAGAGAGCATCAACAACTTCTTTTCCAGTCTTTGACAACCCCCACAGTGAAAAAAAAAAAAAAAAAAAAATAAATTCTTCATATCTAATCTGAAAGTCCTGTGTTCCAGTTTTTGACCTTTGCTTCTCATCCTATCATCACACACCTCTGATACCCCAGAGCCTTCTCCTCTGCAAGCTGAATGTACCCACCTCCTTCGGACTCTCCTCATACGCCTTGTGCTCCATCCTCCTGGCCAACAGTGTCCTCTGCTGGACTCACTCCAGTTTGTCCATGTCCTTCTTTTATTGGGGTGCTCCACAGAGCACATGTGTGGATGCCATTTGGGTTGCCATCTCACACATGCCAAATCAAGAAGGGAATAATTTTCTCAGCCTTTTCCTGCACTGCAAGACAGCACTGCTGAGGTGAAACCCTCGTCCTCCAGGTGTCACTGGTGAAAATCCTGAACATTTCATTCAACAAGTGATT
Source organism: Egretta garzetta (assembly GCF_000687185.1). NCBI lineage: Eukaryota > Metazoa > Chordata > Aves > Pelecaniformes > Ardeidae > Egretta > Egretta garzetta. The sequence continues at coordinate 2,478,431 of NW_009260286.1, forward strand.
CAGGTTGCCATAGTTTCTGCTTCAAGTTTTCAGTGTCTCGTTTCCTGCCAAGTTCCCTGCCACTTTTTTTTCCCCAGCATGTCTTTACAACTTCCAGTTATGTGATTTTTGAGACCAGCTGGAGCATAAATGCTCAGAGCTGAAGAATAAATAAAATGGTTACTTTCAAAAAGTTAACAGACTAAATTCTCCTCTGTGCCAGCTATCTGTTGAAGTCAGGGTCATTACATCTACTTAAACCAGCTGAGAATTTCATCAAGAATTTGACCACAGTTTATGATTGCACCAGGTGCAGGACCAGCTTTCCTGGGGAAATCTGTAGTATTCCAATTATGCTGAGTACTCAGTTTAGACACATGCTTACTTTTTAACAGTATTGACCATATTATATTTTCCAAATAATAACACCCTCTCTTCCCCAGTGAAGACTGGCTCCTGAAATTTGTCTCTACAGTACTTTTCACCAAGGAGGTCACAGAATAAACCTTTATTTGTAACTATTGTATTTGAAAGACTTCAGTATCAATATAAGAAAAAATACTGTAATTGCACAGATTTTTATAGGATTTATTAAGAATAGAGTATATCCATAAAAATTCCTGAAAACAGCTTTACTGGATCATAGAATCATAGAATAGTTTGGGCTGGAAGGTACCTTTAAAGGTCATCTGGTCCAACCCCTCTGCAATGACCAGGGCCATCTTCAACTGAATCTGGTTGCTCAGAGCCCCGTCCAACCTGACCTCGAATGTTTCCAGGGATGGGGCATCTACTACCTCTCCTGGCAAACTGTTCTAAAACAACCTATAAGTTCTAAACCAGCCTCTACTTAATGCTGGGCAAGGCTTCAGGGGGAACTTTTTCCCTTCAGGTTCTCTACTGATCATGTTGTGCAAGACAACAGATTTATTTTAAAGAAACACATACAACTTTTTCCTTTTGATATGAAGGATAAGACATTATTGTTTAAAGATTTCTCTACAGTAAGGCAGAATAACTAATCAAAAAGAGGGGGACTAAGGCTCTGAAAGCTTATTTTGCTGTAGGTGTACTTTGCCATGTGAAAAACATAATGGATGTAATTCTGGTTTCATGCAAGCCAAAGGGAGGTTTGTCACAGGCTTGAGTGATGTCAGGAACTGACACCATTTCTCAGGCTGCCAGTAGTTTTTCCATATACTATGCAGTATTCTTGGTGTGAACTGAAAGATCCTACAATTAACTTCACTTCAGTTTACAGAAAGCCATATTTTTTTTTCTCTCTCTTTTCTTTATTCTGCTGTACTTTTTGTATCTTTCCTAAGTATACTGTAAAGTCATATGTGCAGGAAATGGTTTTGTTTGAAACATGTTATTAATATCTCTTTGTGCGTGTGTATGTGTGTGTATGCACATGTATGTATACACGTGTGTGTACAGAATCTTTTATCAACCATTAAAACAATATAGTGGATATTAAAAGAATTATGTTTTCTCTACTCACCATGAAGCTTAGTTTTTCCTGATAACTACAGCAAATTCTATTGACCTCTGGAGACTTGCACTTATATTACATATCGCCCGCTAAAGCAATTGGAAAAACAGGTCCCCACTTAAGCAGAAGCCGCACTGGTTCTTGTGAGATTTTGTTCCTGAACCCCTTAAATTAATTTTGACATCAAATACTGACAAGTACTGAATTTCTTATTGCCAGATTACACTAGTAAAAATGACACTCCCCCCACAAACAGTCTCTTTTGTTTAAAAAATGCTTTTGTCTCAGCACCTTTAATCTCTATTACTTTCAGAAATATCTTTATGTACTCATGCAAATCAAAATCACTGGCTTTCCCGGTGTTACTCCCAGCTTACAGCATGTTTGTATTACTAGTTTTATGTACCCACTGATCAGTTGTTTCACCAAACACCTCTCCAGTTTAATGTCTCAAAACTCTGGGCTGCATCAGGAGAAGCGTGGCCAGCAGGTCGAGGGAGGTGATTCTGCCCCTCTACTCTGCTCTGGTGAGGCCACACCTGGAGTACTGCGTCCAGCTCTGGAGCCCTCAGCACAAGAAGGACATGGAAGTGTTGGAGCGGGTCCAGAGGAGGGCCACAAAAATGATCCGAGGGCTGGAGCACCTCTCCTATGAGGACAGGCTGAG
>NW_009260286.1:2480668-2485144 GCF_000687185.1 Egretta garzetta
TTCTTTACAATGAGGGTGGTGAAACACTGGAACAGGTTGCCCAGAGAGGTAGTGGAGGCCCCATGCCTGGAAACATTCAAGGCCAGGTTGGACGGGGCTCTGAGCAGCCTGATCTAGTTAGCAGTGTCCCTGCTCCTGCAGGGGGGTTGGACTAGATGACCTCTAGGAGTCCCTTCCAACCCAAAACATTCTATGATTCTATGATTCTATGATTTGTTATATCAAATGCTGACCAGTGACAACGCCACTTGTTGAACAGTAGTGCCTATCATGTATGAAAATTGAATCACAGTAAAGGACGCTGAAGCGGGAATAATCCACTTTTTTACTGACATCTGGCTTATAGCTATGGCTCACGTTTCATGCAGAGACATTGCTCACAGTGAAACTGAGTGAGTGCTAAGTGACAAATGGTGGAAAGACTACCTTTTAAACTCAAGGATTGGTAGACCTTTTTATGCTTTGGTTCACAAAAATGCCTACACATGCCGCTGGTATTCTGGACAACACTGATTGCAGACTGGAGCACTAGAGGTGACTGCATAGAAAATGATGGTAATATGTCATAAGACATAACTAATGATGGATGGTCTCCGGCCGCATGGCAGGCATTCAACAGAGAGTCTGTACAGTGAGGCTCAGCACAGTCACAGCTTAACATCAGGTGCCCGGAGACAGGCAAGTAAGTCCTTGTGTTAGCTGAAACCTCCAGATATCTCTATGGACACCAAGGAGGAGAGTTAGCTCCCCCCAGATGTGGTTCACATCTGGGGCAGTTATCAAGCGCAGGGATGCCAGAGCCAACCCACAGGGTCTGCCAGCAAAGAAGGTCTCTCAGAGCTGCCACTTGGCGTTTCTGTAAGACTCGGATGCAGAACCTGAGCACATTTCTGAGCGCAGACCTGTAGTTGTTCCTCTGCTAGTCAGTCATTAAAGGATTTGTCCTTCAATTACAAAATCTAGGGATTAGGCTACCCCCAGCCTGTGGGAGAGCAAGCAGACAGCTCCTATGTTCCAAGAATACCCAGATAGCTGGCAAGTAGTCTGCCTGTAAGAGCTAAGTCATGTACATGAAACCAAGAGGAAAGAAGCCAAGACTTATACCACACTGTCTAGGACTTACAAGTCAGTAGGAGGAAAATCCTGTGATCTGACTGTCTATAGACTATCCAGTTGCCTGTCATTGTGAAAAATGAATTAATTCACTGTGCTCTTACTGCCATGCCCTTACATCACTGCACAACAGTTTAATAGAACTCAATACAATCAGATAAGTTCTCTCAGCAAACTGGGCTCTAGAGAGACCCTGGGTATATGAATGGCTGCTTTCTGAATTACTCAGGAGAGAGATTTCCCAAGCAGCAAGCATAGTAAATATGTGATCCTGCTGTGTATTCCCAGTGGTAGAACTTTGGGTGTGTGGAGCAAGGTTTTCCCAAAAAACTTGTACCATCTGGGACAAATCTGATGGCAAGCAGCCTTGGAGAGGTTTTCCTGAATTCTACAGAATTTAGACTTCATCATGTTGCTCAAGTGACACATTTAGGTTTTAAGTGTTTTGCTGATTTCCTAACAGTACCATAGACAGGAATCGTTTTGGTCCACTATTGCTACCAGTGGAACACACAGTGGCAGCACTATTGGTCTACAGAAGATGTGAATTTCTGAAATGCTTCCGAAGCTGTTCAATTTTCCCCAGCAGAAATGTGTTCCAGACAAAACCCAGTATTCAGTGAAACTCAATTTCATTTTCCTCCTCCGTGCAGAATATACAGTAGCATCAAAGGGACCCATCCATGGTCGTGGAAGGAAAAAAAATATATCTGTATATGAGGGAACCAGGTGGAGAAAAGCCAGCCTTTATATAAATGTAACATCTGTGGCTCGCTCTCCCAGCTGCAGAGAGTGTGCATATGCTGAGGACATTTGGCCAGACAGTACAGGGCTAAAAGCACGACCGGTGAGACTGTATAGTATTGTATCAGAAGTTTCTGTCTCAGCACAATATGTTCAAGTACAGAGAAGACATCCCAAAATACATTTCATCTGTTAAAAAGAGCTATGTAGGTAGGCTCACAAGGTAAGTTTTATTCCACGTTCTGAGACATGTGTTATGGTCTTTATGCTAAATTTTGAATAGAAGGAATTTGATGTGGGATCAAAGATTTGAATAGTCCTAAGAATAGCAGAAGGCATTATTGGGTAATTTGCTTCGCCGTCTCTTTTACAACCCTATTTCTTAAACAACCCCCACCTGTGCTCCTACCATGCCATGAAAAGTTGGCCGACATTTTCCACAGTGCTTTACAGAAGTGGCAGAATAAGAAAAAGAACAGAACAGATCTGCAATTATAACCTACTGTATTTCAAGACACTTTAACACAGGTAACTGCAAGCCATAACTTACTGAATCCTGAATAAATCCCTTTTCTGATCCTCTGAGGATTACTGAAAATCCAAATAAACCATCTGGCTATTACACATTCATTTGCCTAGCAAGTATTTTGGATGCCCTCCCATTAATATGTCATTTGAAAGAATATTTAGTTCAGTGGGAGATGAAGCGTCACCACACAGGTCATGCCTAAATCAACAGAACAGCTTGTCTCTCTCATAGCCAATCTACATATAATTGATTTTCAGCATCCACTTTCAGTGAAGAAAACTGTTTCTTTGAGAGATTCAAGTGCCACATTTCACAGCTCTCTACACACAACTTTGGGTAAGGTCCATCTTCCACTGCTAAAGCATTAGTGAGAAATTATATATTGCAGCATTTCCAGATGAAGTCCTACCTATCGTAGCTGGGTAAAAAGTCATACAACAAAGTTAGAAAAATGATCGCTGAATTTATTAAAACCTGCTTTCAAGCTCTTCTTTTCAAATGACTTACACTGACTGTCACCCACACAGCACCATGTTCGGTGTTAGTGAGAGGTGTTAAGCAGACTCAGTTTGCTCTTCTTCCTCTGCACATTCTTGGTTTTGGGAACAAAGAAATTCCCACATAAATTGAACATATGAGCAGACATTTAACATTATCACCATTCTGAGGTAATTTCCATAATAGCAAACTGCCATATGATACCAGCCTAGGCCACAGTACTAGAGCTGAATTACATGACATCAGTGTGTAATTTGGATTCCAGTCTGATTGTAAATCTTAGCACATAGCTTCTTCATTGCTAACAAGGTGTCACACCACTTTGGTACAAACACCCACAAAACTGCAAAGTGTCTGAAACAGACTGGGTAGAAATTTGTGGGGTTTGAATTTTCCAAGCTCACCCACAGATAATGATGCAAATACATCTACAGGTCCTCAGAAATGGCCCTGTTGTGAAATACTCCCTCCAAGAGAGGAAGGATGCATAGCCATGATACTGCACCACGCTTCGGAAGAGAGGGCTCTTGGATAATGCGAACTGTGGGGAGGAATCACCAGCGCACTTTTCCCTCACCATTCTGCTAAACCCACACTTGAATCTGCTCCAACTGCTATTGATGTCAGTGGAAATCCTTCCTGTTCTTTCAGCAACAACAGGATTATGTGAGAAGTGTTTTTTTCTCCAAAGACCAAATGTTCTTGAACAGTTCTGTTGTTGTTCAATTTGTATTCTTATTATATTCGCTTCAGCATAAGAAATGTGTGGATGAGTCTGGGGGGTAACACAGGAGGCAGGAACAAATGTCAGAATTCTTGAGCCACAGGAGATGAAAATCACAGAAATGTAATCTTAGCTGCAAATTAGAAGACATAAAGAAACTAAAAATGTTCATTTGAACTTATCCTGTTCTTCAACATTACAATAAAGCAGGGACAGTCAGTACAGATTATTTTTATTTTAATTCTTGGGAGATAATTATTATTTTACCTGAATAATCCATGAGTCATTTGAAAGGAGTACTGGCAGAAGGAAGCAAGCTTTACGCTGTAAAATGCATTGCTACCAATGAATATATAATTTGTTCTTCAAGCCCACAGACACTAAAAATACAAATAGTACTCCAGAAACGCACTCGCACACACACAAAAAAATTAGTTTCTGGCAAATAGTGAATTGCCAAGCCAAAGACTATAGAAAATATTAGGGGTGTACTTTTTCTATAAATTATGCTCAAGAGGGAAGAGGAAATGGGAGGAAAAAAAACGGCTATGAAATGTAAGATGGGTCTTCTCATGGGTACCATTAGTGGAACAGCAAGACGAACACTGAAATATATTGCTCACTTTAATATCCATTCCTCTTGCCCTCTCTTCTTCCTTTATCCTTCTAGACACATTCATCAATGAGGAACAGGTTCATGTTACAATCATTTACCTATCCACCAACCTAAATACATTAAATAAAAATAAAATAAAATGATATTCTGGAACAGGATGAAGTAACTGCACTCAAGCTTTAATTTATCTTTTGAATAGCATTTGGGTTGAGAAAAAAAATGTAAAAAATCTATTTTAAAAGTCCTCTTTCC
>NW_009260286.1:2485179-2490141 GCF_000687185.1 Egretta garzetta
TCTTTCCCTCCAAAAACATGTAGCTGTGAAGCACTGGCTAAAACATATATCTTGAGGAAATTGTTCTCTAGGCACCATTTCTAAACACATTTAATCTTGGAGGCTAAAGCCACCATCTTGCTATTTCCTGGTAATACGCATTTGAGAACCCTGTAGGTCCCGGCTTCACAGCCATTCTCATGTCGAACGATCGGCAGGGGGACAGTGGGGGAAGGTGTGGTGGATGCCACCATGGGGTCGACTCACACCAAGTGGGGCACATACACAAGTGCACTGTGTCATCTGGGCCTGTATGTGCAGACCTGAGTCCCGGGTGATGTATCCAGGACAGGAACCGAGCATCTGAAAAACCTGGGGATTTGCCAGCCTGCTCGGTTCCCTAATACAGTTTCTAATGGCATTTAAATATTTTTTAAAAAATAAAAACAAAAGACTGAACACAGTAAGACTCTGTAACCAAAACACAACTCCAGCATTGAAAAAGTCAGGTTAGAAAAATCATAGGATTGAGTTAAAAATAATTTAAATGTAGATTAAAATGCATTTGTCTCTCTCCCTTGCCCTCTCTGTCTCTCTTTCTCTCTTCCCTCTGCACCACCCTTCCCAAATACATACAAACACTAGTTTGGTTCATTTTTCTGAAAATTTTGTCACTAGATTTATTTCCCATTTTTTCCTTCAGAAAATAAACATCATCAGACTCACTGGTACTAGCACCTTAATAGTAAAATACTATAATATATTTTATAATAGTAAAAAAAAGCCTAAGAGTTGGCAACTTTACAGGGAAGGAACTTGAAAATCACATTTTTTCTTTCTACCTTTTCATGATATTCATGCGTTTCCCTCTTCCTGTCTCCAGTCCCTTTTACTCTGCTCAGAAGTTTCTCTAAGCTGCTGGCTGACCCGGCCATGTCAGGAGCACACGCTGTACTGCACACTTTGTTGTTGCTTTCTCTTCCCTGCATCAAGGAAATAGTTGTTCTTCTTTGATCTGTCTCTCAGCTGCATGACTTTTAGTTCCATCTGTCCTGTCTGCCGTTTATAAAATAACATTTTTTTTCCCAGTTCCTTCTAAATAACCTTATTTTGGTATTTCCCTCTTTATGCTGAATGCCCAGGCATACGTCTTTCATAACTGCAGGGTGTGTTTGGTTCTTTAGGATGTAATTGAAGGCCTAGCTTGAGACCGAAGGGTGAAAACTCACATTGTTGAGAGCAATTTATCTGTGTGAGTCCCATTAATGTGAATGGAAGGTAGGTGGCTAAATCCCAATACAGCTCACAAAAAACATATAACTGACTCTCCATTCTTCAAAAATAATACACTGGATGTATTATTAATTGTATAGCCCAATTTACAGGGACTGAAATACAGAGTTGTTTAATTTTGGAGGTTGCTTTATGTGGGTTTAAAATTAAAAGGGCGATTTGCTGAAGATTAAACAAAAACACAACATCAAATCAACAGCAGTACATCAAAAAATAAATGTACCTAGATAGCTTTAATATTCCTTTATACTTAGAAGTAAGAACTTCAATATTTGTACTGTTCAGGTTATTTGTCTGAATATTGACAAATTCCTCTTGCTATGGTAGGACTTGGCATGCTGAAGGTTACCAAGGACAAAAACATCCAAGATCTTTTTTTTTTTTAATTTACAGTGGCCAATGAGGAAAGCGTCAAAGAATAAAAAATAGGCCTTGCACTTCTGAGCTAGTTGGTTTTTATTGTCATTAATTATTGACTTGTCTATTTGCCATTTATACATTGCCTTACCTTTCAGTCTTGCCTTTATATGTACCTCTTTGTTTCACGTCCTCAATTTTTCATCAGCTCATGTCAATTTTTTCTCCTCTATTTTGCATTCCAAGAATCACATCCCTATTCCAGATCATTAAGCTGTATGATCCTTTCTTAATCCAATTGCTACATAGAGACGCAGTACCAGAAGGAGTCTAGTGACAACCAGGGGACGCAACAGTTTGTAAAATGACCTTTCAGTCACACCGTGTAGCACAATGAGGCCAAACCCACTTAAATTAGCAAGAAGAAGCCACAGAGAAGAGCAGAACGAATAAGTAATTCATGAGTACCAATATATATCCAGAGTTTGTTTCACTATGCAAATGGCAAGCTTTCAAGTGCCACAACTAGCTACAGAATATATTTCTGTGTATCCAAATACTTAATAATTACCTCCTATTAAATAATGATAAGGAATATGTTACAAGGTCTCTGTATTTGGCTGAAACAAATAGCTTTTGCCATTCTTGTGTGGCTTATGGCTTCTGATGATTGTACTATCACCTGAATTCTTCATAACATATTTTCTATTTTAATTTTTTGTGATGCTAAGCAAAACCGCTGAGTTACTCATCACAAGTGATGACCGACACTCCATCTGCAATGCAAATGTATGGGGATATCTATGAAAAAGAGTTTTTTCACAGCTTCATGAGCAAGCGAAGAAGCAACTGAACAACTGGAGACATACACTAACAGAAGGCATGGGCAGCAGCCAGGACAGCATCTCCAGGCACTCCATATGTGGACTCTCTGTTGCCTACAGCAAATAAACTTCTGAAGCCAGCAGTGGTAGGAAAGCTGACAGAACGAATTAAAAAGTGGCAGCAGGGAGCCAAATACTGCTGTAACAGAGGTAGCGGGGAACTCCCTGAACTCTGGGTAGGACAGGCAGTAAGAGGGTTGCCAGTGACAGAAAAAACCAGCGGAGGACAGGTGTGGGTATACAAAAGGTACTTTCAAGGTCAGATGAGGCAGAAGTAGAGGACAACTGCAATTACTACAACTGCCATTTTCAGGAAGCCATGAAGGAACAGCTTCCCTTGAGGCATGATGGAAATACAAATTCCTGCATGGAAGTAGGTCTGGAACAGAGGACAGCCATGAATGTATGGAGATGATTTACTGGAAATGTTCAGGAGCTGTCAAAGAACTGCCAGAAAATATATCAGAAGAGAAACCTCCAGAGAGTGAATGACAAGTGGAAATGAGGCTCCAACTGGACAAAATGCAAGCGTGCTAAATTTGCTTAGAAATCCCTGAAATCCCACACTTAGGTAACATTACCCATTGTCCAATAAAAGAATACAAATGTTCTGAGCAATCTCCAGATTTGTACTAAAAACTGATAGAAGAGGTACCAACGCATGACAGCCACGAACCCTTATCAAAAATTCCAGCAGCGTACACCCAGCAAAATGCCTTGTTGTGCACCAGAAATGGCTCCCTGCGTGCAGTTTTTCTATACGTCATCCTTAACACCACTGTCTGTTTTCTCATGTTTTATTATTTACCCTGTGAAGTGCAAATTTCTTCTTCTGTTCTGAAAGTCTTGTCACACGTATACAGACACTGTAAGATAAAGTGATAGCTTTCAACACAGTTCTATTATAAGAACTTGAACATCAGCCCAAATTACCTGTCATCAGCTGTTCAAGTCTTCCTTCCATTACTGACAAAACAAATGAACAGCTGCTTGCTCCACAAACCTGTGCACTGAAAAAAAAGGCACACTAATAAAAAAGGCTGTAAACAGCAAGCAAAATATATATATATAAAAGTTCTAGACATAATACCAAGCGGGTTAAGGCCGCCTGCATTCCCGGCTAGCTAAAGAGAAGAGCCTCCTGTAAGATGCTGTTTTATAAAAATGGTCTAATTTATAAAAGCATTCCAGCAGCAGCTGCTGTATAAAGATGTAAAGAAACAACTTAATTCTTTGTGGATGTAAGCCTATGGTAAATTTTTTTCTAAGCCCTGGAAAAAAGGTTAAAGCACACAGGCATTATGAAAGTCATTTAATCGTTAAATACTAGGACACGAGTTTCTATTTATTTAGGACTGTTTATAAATTTCTCATAGTTCATTAAGTTTTGGAAAGATGTCATTGTATCATTTCATTTCTTTTCTGTGTGTAATGTCATGAATGAAAAGAAAAATGTGCTTTTCACTTAATTTCCAGCCAAATAATTTTTTTGTTAAAAAACTTAAGATACCCTTCCCTTTCTGGTCTTTTCTTTGTGGAAGAGGGAAGGCTAAAAAGAGAGAGAAAATAAAATAAAGTGGCAAGCAAATAAAAATATAAATATATAAAAAATAATTTTATATATATATATGAAAAAATATATATAATTTTCCCCAAACTTAAAGAAATTAAATTAGAAATAAAGCAAAATATAAATTTTAGATCTAAAACTAAATTAAAATTACTTTAACGAAATGGATGGCAGTGGGAGTGAAAATTCTGTGTAATTCTTTTTCGTTTTCCCTCTTTATCATCTCCCCCATTTTTCACCTTCCTTTTTGCCTTAGTTAATAATTTCTCACAGACCTCTTTGGAACTTGAAGCAACACTGATAAATGTACTATGCTTCTTTTCTGCCCTGTAAAAATGGGTTGTGAAATTCATTGGTTTCAAAGCCAGCATGAATACTCGTGAGTATTCAGCCTGTTGCTTGGTGCATCCGGGGCCACAGAATCTCACCAGGAATTTAACCAAGCTCATCTCTTCACTTTGCATGGTAGCACATTGTTTAAATATGCGCACAAGGCAATGAGAAGCCTCTATGTCCTGAGATAAGCTCTTACAGTCACTAGCTGTGACAGCCACACAGCCTCCTCCATGCAGCTACCTCCGTTGTAAATAATGTGCACTTTAATTTCTGCTTTGTGCTAGTTTAAGCTTTCAGCTGCTGGATGTCATCAGAGGGGGGGCGGGGTTCCCCCGTCTTTTTTTTTTTTAAGATTAAAGGATTAAAGAGCCTCCTGCTATCAAATACTTCTTCTTCAGATGTAATCATAGGTTGCAACCTCTTAACCTTTCTGGACAAACAAAATTGATTGCACTTCTTCAGTTCCACACTACAAAGCACCTTTTCCAAACCCTGCAATGCTTCAGTAGATTTTTTCCAAACTTTTTCCAGATTGTCAATATT
>NW_009260286.1:2490214-2570706 GCF_000687185.1 Egretta garzetta
TGTTTCACCTCCCCCTAAGGACGGCATTCAGCTAGGTCAGCTGAAGCACATGGGAAGGTGCCTATTTTCTCTGTTGACTTTAAAAGGAACCTAGTTCCAACTCGGGCATCTTAATTTTTGGATGCTTTTAGTGAAGCATATGAATCCCACTCAGTGCGGGCACCAGGGGACAATCCAGCTGTCTCGACATAGAGGTTCTATGCGATTTCAGACACCTGGGGCATCACACCTGGCTGCTAGCTGACACTGCGCCCATGGATGTCATGTCACATCTGCCAGCTGCACGCGATGTTTCTGAAACTATAAACCACCTAGGTATGTTCCATCAGGACAATTACTTTATGAAAATATTTTATGACCTCATCAAGACACGGGATCTTTTAGAAAAATATTATTTTCCGTAATGTTGTGTTGATTAGCGTTAATTATAAATCAAATCTCAGTTCAATTAATCCAAGATTTTTTCCCTAAATAAGGTTTGGGCTAACTAGCAAATTGTTTTCAAGGTCAATGAACTTACTATTTGTTAATGTTGGGCCATGACTGGTTTTTTCAGGCTTCTGAAAATTCCTCAGAATATTTAGATTTGCTGAAAAATCAGATTAATTCAGGCAGCTCCACAGACAAGTAATCTTCTTGACTGTGAAGTATCTAATTCTGTAATTTGAAAATATTTAGTGTTGCTGTTTAGCACACTTCCTCAGAAGTGAGAGAAAATAAAATATTTCAGTCTTCTTTTAGAAAACACATATTTACTGAATTCTGCATTTTCTCTACCAGGATTAACAATTTTACTATCTATAGTTCTATAATACTGTAAGCATTTTGTTCCTGCTTAAAGAACTTCTTGTTATCTTTGCCCTATTACCCATAGATTTTCAACTGATCCCTTTAGTTTTCTTTATCAGTTCTCTCCATTATCTAATACCGATTTTATTCATTGCTATCAGGCTCCATATTTTTTCCATTATTTTTTATCACGGACTTCACCTCCTTCTAAGCCAGGATTGCTTTTTAACTGAAGAAAATACCTTTTGTCACTGCAAAACTCCATTTCTTCAGGTATCCAACACAACCTTTAAAAACTTCCCTTACTTATCAGCCATATTTTTTACTTAAGTAATTTTCCACTCAGTCTTGGTGCTGGTACTTTTTCTTTTGGAATGTCTGTTTTATAATTAAGGAATGAGGAATCCGGAACTAAGGTGTGTGTATAAAGTCAATTAATGGGCTTTGTTCTAAAGATCCCATTAATCTTGTAATGAACCACAAATCATCAACTTTCAGAGAATGAAAAAACAATCTTTTTTAAATTCTATATTGTACTGGGTTTGCATGGCAAGGTTTTGGTAGTGTGGGGGGCTACAGGGGTGGCTTCTGTGAGAAGATGCTGGAAGCTTCCCCTATGTCTGATGGAGCCAATGCCAGACGGCTCCAAGAGGGACCCGCCGCTGGCCAAGGCATCAGCCCATCAGTGACAGTGGTAGCACCTCTGGGGTAACGTATTTAAGAAGAGAGGAAAAAAAAAACCCTAGGCAATTGCAGATGGAGACAGGAAGAAGAATATGTGAAACAGCCCTGCAGCCCCCCAGGCCAGTGCAGCAGGAGGGCAGGAGGGGCTCCAGGCGCCGGAGCAGAGATTCCCCTCAGCCCCTGGGGCAGCCCATGGTGGGGCAGGCTGTGCCCCTGCAGCCCAGGGACCCCACGGGGGAGCAGATCCCCACCTGCAGCCCGGGGAGGACCCCACGCCAGAGCAGGGGGGTGCCTGAAGGAGGCTGTGACCCCGTGGGAAGCCCACGCTGGAGCAGGCTCCTGGCAGGGGCTGTGGCCCCGTGGGGAGAGGAGCCCAAGCTGGGGCAGGTTTGCTGGCCAGGCTGGTGACCCCACAGGGACCCACGCTGAAGCAGTCTGTTCCTGAGGGACTGCACTACATGGAAAGGACCCATGCTGGAGGAGTTTGTGAAGAACTACAGCCCATGGGAAGGACCCACGCTGGAGCAGTTCATGGGGGACTGTCTGCTGTGGGAGGGACCCCAGGCTGAAGCAGGGGAGGAGTGTGAGGAGTCCTGCCCTGGGGAGGAAGGAGCGGCAGAGACAACCTGTGATGAACTGACCCCAACCCCCATTCCCCATCCCCCTGTCCTGCTGAGCAGGAGGAGGTAGAGAAATAGGGAGTGAAGTTGAGCCTGGGAAGAAGGGATGGGTGGGGGCAATGGTGTTTTAAGATTTAGTTTTTATTTCTCATTATCTTACTCTGATTTGGTTGGTAATAAATTAAACTATTTCCCTAAGTTGAGTCTGTTTTGCCTGTGACTATAATTGCTGAGTGATCTCTTACTGTCTATATCTTGACCCACAACCCTTTCATTATATTTTCTCTCACCTGTCCAGCTGATTAGGGGGAGTGATAGAGCAGCTTTGGTGGGGACCCGGCATCCTAATTGGAATTTTAATTCTAAATTAAAGTGACAACCTTTTGGTTCTTGAGGGCTTTTTAGGGCTTCAGTAACAAATAAGATAAAGTAAAGATACTCTAAGATTCTGCAGTCATACATGGGATCCATCTTACTTGTCCCAGCTTTCTTAGATGCTTATGTTTGTGGCACCCTAGAGCTATTTATCATTCCCTGTCAGTTCCAGGAGTCTAACCAAATGACTTATACTGGGTGCCAAACTTGCAGATGACTGAAGGTACATAAGAAGAAACCACCTCGTGTTGGGATGTCTCTAAATTATCTCCTTTTCAAGGATCCCCAGACACTTCCTCATCCATTTCTTCACTAGATGTAGGAACAGAGTCATGTGGAACGAATTGGTGATCAACAGTGTGCTTGAAAGACTGACACTGTGAACTGATCAATGAACTAAGCACAGATCACAGCACGGGTGGCCATGATCATGCACTTAGACATCCAGAGCATTTGTAGAAAACTAAGGTAAGTTGTCTGAATTAGAATCTGAATCCCTCCAGATTCCAGATGACACAAACTCTGAGAAATTATTAAAATAGGACAGATTTAAAAAATATTGAAAGCGGACCCATGGGTATGTCTGTTGTTATTGACTGAACCACAGAAACTCATGTAGAAATGAAGAAGGAGATTTTCATTCAGTGAAAACAGAAGCCATAGGGCCAAAGCCTTAAACCAAGCTGAAATCAAGCAGTAGAGAAGTGTGAAAACACATATCGCATCCCATAGCTACTATTAACATCATTGAATCACTATCCCAAAAGGATGGCAATGATGAAGAAAACATAAAGGTATAAAATTACATTAGCGTGTTTCAGTCTACCTCAGGTATTAACACTTCTTGCTTGCTTAGAATTACTCTATCTCTGTCAATAATTGCTTAATTCTACAGTATCCAGAGGTGCTTCAGGAGCCATCAAATAGGGTAGAGAAAAGCTAAAATACAAATAATTTTTTCATATTCACATTTGGAAATTCAATTATTTTTTTCTTTGGTTTGTTTCTCTACTGAAACATTTTGTCCAGGAGTATGATTGGAAAAGGTTTGGGAAAAGGCAATCAGGTTCACTTTTTCTATTGTTCTGTTTTATTTTCAAAATTTGAGCAAGTCTCAGTTTAGTCTACAGCCTTACCCTCAAAGGGACTACAGTGCGATTTATGCTTGTTGTGTTAAAACAGCAGTAGTGCTGATTAAGAAGACTTGTTAAGTACAGCATGTAGAACAGTCTTGGGAACTATATATCAGTTAAAGAACCCATGACAAAAGAAATGACCATGTCTCTGAAGCTCATCAATAAAACATTCATGCCTTTGATTCAAATTTTCCATAAGGCACTTAAAAAAACAAAAAAATCTTTTGACCATGTTATTTAATGGCACAAGCTGCCAAGAAGTAGAAGTTGTTATTTCTTTTTTTTTTTGTAACTGTGGGCACAGTACTGAGACAATGCAGAGGAAATTACACACCTTGGACAAAAACAGTTGAAGCAAAAATTGGTAGATTTTGGTTCTTTGGATCTTTCCACAGTGACAAGACCTCCTCTTGTCTATAGGCAGCAGAAAGCCAGTGTGGGTTAGAGCAATGTGATTTTACAGTGGCTCAGTGGAGTGACTGTTATGGCAGGAATACTTAATGTAAATAATAAATTTTGCAATCTAAATCCAGAAGCCTGCCAAATACCCTGGTTTTGGCACTTTCAGTTAGAAATGGATCTTCACAATAGAATTTAGAAGTGAGTAATATGTCCGAGCATTCACTTCCAGTTTAATTGAGAATTAGCAATATTTACTGTTCCCTCTGTCTGTTTATATGTATTTCTGTTACCGTGGCGTTATTAGCAGCTTTCTCGTGGATTACAGCCCCACTACGCTAATGAAATGACAGAACAGAAGAGGGTTCCTAGGTATTAAGAAGAGCTCAGCACCACTGCCCTTTAGACCACATAAGTAAAGGGGCTACAGTAAAGATAACGCAGCCCTGGAAACAATACCCATTGAGAACGTGTCCGTAAATGTCACAGAGCAGGGATCTTTTCAAAACAGTGCCACAATCGTACACAGTGAACCCTATAGTTGACTTGTTTTGAAAATGTGGTCCCTGTATTGATAATCAATATGTTCCATTGTGACAGAGCAGACATATAAATGAATGCTTTCAGTTTAGATTGGATTAAAGGAGGCTGCGGTAGCGAGTGGGCTGTGTGGCAAATGCTCCTTCTTTTTTAATTGAGCCACTTGCTTTTGAAAGAGTCAAAAGATCTCCCCGGTGGACATAACATGGGGTGTACTAGAAGGATAAGGTTAAAAGAAAGGAGGCTAGAGGAGTTCAAGGCACTGTTTATTACTTCTGAACATTTCTGAATAAAGGGAGTGTTAGCTTTTCAGTGAGGAGAATGCAGCAGTCTCACTGCTGACTGTACTGATTTGTAAGAGTCTCTCTCCCCTTAATCTTATTCTTTTCTCTTTAATCTGTATGTTTTATAAACCTTATCTTTTCTCTGACCCTACCTTTTGAGTTAATCCCTAGTGTCCTACGCTTCTATGCCTGTCTAGGTCTATTCAGTCTTAAAAAGACACTCATCGTTTCCAGTGGCACTACAGGGATCAGGAATGTGCAGCGTCCGTCCTAAGGTCTTTCTGTTGCCTCTTCAAAACCCCCATGTTCTGTATCTACAACCAAAAGGGTTAGCACTGACATATGTTGAGTCTCCTGTGGTTCCTAAAAATTGAGATGAGAGACGGAGAGAAAGAAAGATATAGTAAGAAAGGCGGGGGGGGGAAGAGAAAGAAGGAAGAGAAGGAAGGAATTAAAGAAAGAAGGAAAGGAAGAAAATAAAATTTCTCATTAGTGAAATAAGAAATTCATTTCAAACTAAATTTAATTTATAAGAATATGTTAACAACAATATTGGAAAAACTAGATGCAAAATACAAGCAAACTCTGGAGGTTAAGGATTCCTGGGCTCAGGGTATGAGTGGCACTGCTTACATTTTTAGGCATCCATTAAATAACCAGGGCCTATAGGTACATTCTTGTTTTGAAAATAAGTGTGGGATGTAGGCAAAAGTTTTCTGAAATGTCACAATAACCTGACAGACAAATGATGGACAAGAGATAAACAAAGAAGTTCTGTGCGAACCTGCATCAGACAGGTTTTTAGTTCAAGATTGGAACTAGGATTTTGTCCAGTAAATAAGAGAATTGAATAGGCAAATCATGTTGCTAAACTAGAGTTCTTTCACAAACAAATTAATGAGGGGATGGTTCTTCCTTCCTCATACCTTTTTCTTGAGTTTTAAAAAGAAAGACTTCGCAGAACAAAATAGCGGAGTGGATTCTCAGGGCTGAAGACAGTCTGAAATTTTCTCAAGGTGTTCTTTCAAAGAACTAAACAGAGATCGCAACTACTGAAGGATGAGATGCTCCTAAACATAGCCACTTTTCTCTGTAGATGATTCACACAGGAGTTAGGGGGGCTGGGTTCCAGGCCCGTAACACTCTACTGTATAGTTGTTTTTCTACTTGTATATGAAAGGACTTCTAATGTCTTTGATACCATTATAAAAGAATGACAGAGATTCTTCCTGTTCAACTTCAAGCAATAACTGCAGTTGTGTCTTTTCTGGCCAGTGCCATGTCACATTCCCATGGGTGGTTTCTGGCATGTGCCATTGCATTGGAAGCTGATTTTTTTTCCCTTACCTTCAAGTGGTCATCAGTTTTAATAGCAACTTGAAAAACTGAATACATAAACAGCCTTTCTGCTAACATACTTGGCTTATTATGGGAGATGACAGACAGCACAATATGGAAGACTGAGATTCAGAAACACGAATTTGTTAGGAAAAAAGAATTTTTCTTAGTCGATTGCAATCTGATTCATATCATAGGGGTGGTTTTTATTTCTCTTAGCTTGCTCTCTTGTCCTGATCTGCTTTTTCTTCCTTGTCCTTCCATTTATACACTGCTGTCTTGAAGACATTCTGGAGAACAAAGACACAAGTGCAGATCATCAGATAGAATACAGTGTAAAAACATTTTTTTTCCCTCTAGGGTCTTTTGAAGTTTTAAACTTTATTTTCTTATTTTTCTTAAAAAAAAAAATTCCTCCCCCTGGCTCTGTTCCACAAATCTGTGGAACACATTAGTGGCAAAGGGCGTAAGCTTGCCTTCTATTCTGTCAATAGGACTACTGGGCTGAAATGGGCACAGCAGTGTACCATACTAATCAATTTTCAGGAAGTGTGAAGGCAAGAGGGGGCATTTGTAAATATGCTGGCAGAATATAACCTTTCCACAGACACCCATCAGTGAAATAGAGCACAGATCCAGAACATGTCAAGGAGATGAGCTGTGGAGCAAATAATGCCATCTGTACTGCTCATGATGTTCTTGGACTAAATTATCAGAAAGATGTAAATGAATACCACATTTATGTTCACAGAATACAGCCATGATTGATAATAAGCTACCAATAACAGTGAGACTTTTAATAGAGTGGAAAATAAACAATTTTGGATGAGAAACTTTCATGTGCATTATCAGAAAATGAATAGCAGCCTGCAGAATCACTCAACATATAACCTTTTATTATGCAATATGTCACTAATGGAAGAGAAAATAAATATTTACAGATGACCAGTAAATTGCTCCATTTAGAAGTTTGTTGTATTCACCATTTGCAGATTAAGATTTTTCAGGATATATATCATGAGAGGCCAATTCTAATCTCATCAGGGGAATCTGGGACATCTGACAAGCATCTCTCAGATATTCCAATTGCTGGGAGAATCCAATTCCACATCTTCAAAAGCAAGGCCACTACAACATAAAGCATGTCCATGGTACAATTTATTCTGGATTAGGGGTATGAAAGATTAATGCACATAACTGTGAGCACTCTTTGCATTGATAGGGAAAAGCTAACAAAATCTGCCTGGATCTCCATGCCATGGCCACTCATGGCATGAGGTTCACTTTGGATTTTTATGGTGATGTAATTTGAAGTATTACAATGAAATAGAAATTACTAACTTCAGAAGATGATAACTTACTTAGAAGCTACCCAGTACTTCAGTGTTTTCATGTTAAAATACATTGTCTATTTTTTGACCTCCATAAAGGCATTAAGATAAAATTAATGCAAACCGTGTTACTCATACATAGTCATAGTCACCTCCTACTTAAATTATTAGGAATCTTTCTATTGACCTGAAAGAGATAAAGGTTAGCCCTGTAATCCAGGCAATTATTATCCCTGAGCAACTACCAAAATAAATTCTAGTAGTCATTGCTTCAAAATGAAATTAATCAGCTGTTTCTGATAATCTCAGAATTTGGACTCCTATTTTTTCCATAGATTCATCAATATCATAAAATAAAAAGTTTCTTTGCCCTGATTCTACTGTTGTATGTAAATGAATGTTTCCATGGAACTGTATCTCTTTTTTTAAGGCTGATCCAGACTCTGATTATTGAGAAGAGCTGGAAGAGTGAAGTCAGAGAAAGCTGTAAGGAGAGAAATAAGACAAAGACCAAATAATTGAAATAGGCAATACAAGACTTTTCAAAGTAAAAGTGTCCATCTATAAATGTATCCATCGTCACTAGACAAATACTGTATGAGACATATTTAACTCTCTACACTGTTGGGTTTAGCCTGTTACAACTGTTTATTTTGCTGTTCATAATGTACTTCTCCAAATTATCTTCCTCCTTCTATTTCTCCTTGTTCTTCTCTCTTTAAACTTCATCTTAGAAATGATAGAAAAAGGTAAGGATCCCCAGGAAAATAGCAATTAGTAAATAGAGATATTTCTGCAAATAAATTTCCTCATATAAATATCTATATGAGGTATCTTTTTTAATAAGCATTCATACAAAACAAAATTGAAATGAATGACTATAGATAAGCAAACAAAGCAGATGTCAATATAGCTGAACTTAAAAAACAAAGGAATTCAGCAAAATGTTTGCATATAACATTTCCAGTTCTAATACAGATTAAAGCTTTGGTCTAATATTTATACCACTGTGAGACACAAAAAAATGTTTCATGCTTTACAGAGCAGACAGATAGCCTCTGACTGAAAAAAGACTTCAGTAAAAGGGACAACCTTCTTAGTAAACTTGTACTCCAACTTGGAGTATGAGGGAGTCACCATTAAGAAAAAATAATTCTGTATTCAGTTAGTATACAAAAGCTTTCAAAAACAAGAGGTGAGGTTCAAAGACATTTCAGTTCAGGGATTTTTTTTTATAAAAACATGAAAACATGGGAATCCCTCAAAAACCCTGCCACCAAATTAGTTGAAAATTAATAATTTGCTTTAAAAACCTTTTTATAGTGGTATGCTTTGAAAATTAAGGAAGAAAGCTTACTGCTTACTGGAAATAATCAGTACATTTTCCAATTAAGAACGGTCATACAAAAAAATAAGGCTAATTTTGTTTTACAGATTACTCACAAGGAAATTCTTCACAGCATTTCTGGAAACTGGAATAATGGTCTCTGTGAGGCAGACAGAGCTTTCATATTCTTTTAAAATTAAATCATGAAAACCTGCTCGGGCAGGAGGAATATTGGTTGAGACAGAAAAACCAAAGAGCAGAGATGTCCGTTCACATGCCCGCACCTTTGTGAGGGTTGCTTTTGTCTGCTGTGGAAGATGCAGGTTGCTGGCTGTTGGAAAATTTTTCTCCCAGCCCCATTCCATTTAGAGAGAAAGCAGAAGAAAGCCAATAGTAGTTCTTCTGAGTCTCTTTCAAACTAGTAACTGCTTTAACAACATAATGAAATGAAGCACCAGTGGATATGATTGTATCCGTGTTCTTTGCTTTGGCAGGGAAAAGCTACCCAGCTAGGTCTGCCTGGATGTACAAGCCCCCATTACTGACACTGGGGTGAACCACCTCCTAGACCTGCTTATTTCTCATCCCTGACTGCAGCAACAGCTCAAATGAATAGGCTGTATAAATGCCTAACCTAGTAGACAGCTGACACCAGAAAAATTGAATCCCAGTTTGTGCATACACCTTACCAATGCAGCATTCTTCTTGTTGGTATATCTACCACATTGTGGTATGAGTTAAAAATTTAATTCTGTTTTGGTAAGCTCAGGGTGTATAAAGTATTATTAACAAGCAAAGGTTCCCATTCTGTTTGTTTTTCTGGATGCTGTGAAACAAGTATACATTATCTCGATGAATAGTGTTTTCAAGGGTGCTGATTCATTAGCATTCAACAGTGATGCTATGGAATTACCAATGGAGGTCATAGAAATATGGAAAAATAAAACAGTATCTTGAACATCAAGTATGGAAGGAAATTATTCTTTTTTGGCTTAAAAAGATCAATATTTTGTTACTTTGTTAATTAATTACTGTGTCCTTTAAAAGAATCATTCATTTCAGAGTCAGATGTGTAGATGTTGAGGCCAGAAGATACTTTTGTGGTCACCTAGAACAGTTTCTCATAGAAGTTAGCCTTCATTCTTGTGTGAATTCTTGATTCAGATCAGAAGATATATCTCAATAGGAATACAGCTTTTAGAAAACAAAATCCAATCCTGACTTTAAATTTACCACTGATGAAGAATCCCTCTGCAAGCTGCATTAAAAACAAACCATTCTTGTTTCAAAGATGTGTTCACGTTTCCAGTCTTAGTTTGTGTAACTTGAAGTCCTAGATGAAGGTTCAAGCTATATTTTGCTGGTTAGATTGAAGAATGCACTGTTGCAGCTTGCTCACCAAACAGACATTGGCTCCCTAATCTTCTCTTTGATAAACTAAATACATGGCACTAATTTAGTCCTTCAGTATAACATGTTTTCCAGTTCATTAATCATTTGCACAGCTCTTCTCTAAATCTTCTCCCATTTTATAACACTCTTCACTGGATATCAGAAATGATCCTAATACAGAAGGGTCAGTGCAGAACTCAACAATACAGTAATTTAATCTCTCTATAACTTCTCATATCCTCTTGTGAATTCATGTAGTGGTCTCATTAACCTTTTTGCCACACTGTTATCTTTAGCAGCTCATTTTCATCAGATTAACTCCCATGACCTCTAAGTCCTTTTCGCACTCCCTGCTCCCAGGAACATATTTCCAATCCTGTATGTATAACTGACATTTTTTCTGCCCCTGTGACTATGTATTGGACAATACTGGGAAAGGATTTTCTTGTGCCACAGTTCTAAGCAATCAAGGTGCCTACATTTTAGTAACCTAGTTTCTTCATTATTTATTTCTTCCCCTATATTTTTCTCAATCACAAGCTTTAGCAGTACAACTCTGTATTTTCCAAATTGTGATAATGCATGTGTAGTAAAGAATGGATCCTACTGGGGGTCCCCTGAGAGGATGGCTGCTTCCTAAAAATTCCTATTTACATCCTGTGGTGGGTTGACCTTGACTGGTGGCAGGTGCTGACCAAGCCACTTTCTCACTCCTCTCCTCCTCAGCAGGACAGAGGGAGGAAATAAGATGAAAAACTCATGGGATGAGATAAAGGCAGTTTAATGACAGAAAGCAAAGGCCACGTGTGGAAGCAAAGCCAGAAAATGACTTTTTTTTTCTACTTCCCATCAGCAGGCAACATTCAGTCACTTCTTGGGAAGCAGGGACTAGGAAGGCACAGTGGTTGCTTCAGAAGACAAAAACCTTAATAATGAACGCCCTCTACCTCCTTTCTCTTAGCTTTTATTGCTGAGCATGACATCATATGACACGGAATATCCCTTTGGTCAGTTTGGGTCCCAGCTGTGTCCCCTCCAACCTCTCGCCCACCCCCAGCCTATTGGGCTTTGTTGGGGGAAGGTGGAAAGACAGCCTTGATGCTCTGCCAGCACTGCTCAGCAGTAGCCAAAACACTGGTGTGTTATCAACACCTTTTCTAGTTACAAATGCAAAACACAGCACTACGAGGGCTGCTATGGGGAAAGTTAACTCCATCCCAGCCAGACTCAATTCGCAACTCTATTTTGAAGCTTTTGAATTACTTTTTTCCCATAATCTATGAAATGATTTTGCACCATTCCTCCTACTTAATGAAATATTGTTCTGCACCAAATCTAATGCCTTGGAGATGTCTAACTATATGAAATAGATTTCTCAATCAAACTTGCAATCTCATAAAGAGGTAGCAAGGTAGATTAACAAATCCTATTAGCATATACTGATGTAGATTGGCAATAACTTAAGTAACCTCTTTTAACTCTTTATTAATTTGAAATGCATCCACCATTTCACTATTGTTCCCAAGATCAATGTCAGGCAAACAGGCTCATAATTATCACTGCTGTCCTCTGTAACTTTCCCAAGTACTGGTGTGTTTATTTTCTTCCAAACCTCTTTTTGGTTTTTTTTTTTTTCAGGCTGAGATTTCCAAGACTAGTGGAAAACAAGCAAAAGTACTCCAGAGAGGCATCCAGCCAGCTCCTTCAAAATTCTTCAGTGGGAACAGTTAATCCAGCTGAATAAAAAGTATGCAATTTATGTCTTGTATACATCAGCTTTTCTGTTGAAAAACAAAATATGTTGGTACAGAATAATATATTAATACTGTAAGGTATGGTACGGTATGAATGAGCTATTTCATTTTTTCCCAGAGAGAGCAGAAATATTTATATAACTCACCATAACCAATGCCTTGCATTCAGCCAGGATTATATGTGAAGGGAGAAAATGAAGCACATTTTTGTCTTAATCTGTGTGAGGATCTAGCAATAATAACTGCTCTCCACCTTTGCCTAACAAGGATGGAAAGATGAGAACAGTTTTTGACTCTATGTCTATCTTACATGTCCACATAGCCGTATATTTCCCATTAATGTCAACAAGGATTATAAAAACATATGTGGGGGTGACTATGTCAGTAAGTAAAGAAATTGTCATTTGACTGTGCATAAAATTTCAGAACATAGGTGATTCGGCTTGCGTTCGTTACCCAGCCTGCAACCCTGGATACTCACACTTATTTTCTGAAAGAAACAGAAAATTATTAGCTGGCACAAACCCTTCTCCATTAGGGCTGGAGCTAGACTATCTATTCTTGCTTACTGCTTCTGAGTCACTATCAGATTCTGTTACTGTGGAAGAATTTTAATGATTGTTTATTTGCTCTTGAGTTACAGACACCACTAGTAGCATTACCTTCTGCGAGTTTTCTAATTGCTGAAAGGTTTGGGTGTTTGTATGTTGATTAATAGAACTGAATTGGCAGCTCTGTGTTCTGCAGTCTACCCCTAGTATATGTTCACTTCAGGTTTCCTAGAAGGGTGTAATCCACCAAATGTGAATTTACCTTCCCAGTTCCCACAATACCATACCCATAAGCATGGGGATAAGCACTGCCAGATTGCCTGACACCACCATGAATCTGTTCCACTTCGACTGGGGCTACAACTATTCTTGGCAATACCATGAACCTGTCTCAGCTGCCCAGTCTACAGAAGGGATATAAAACTATTTCTCTTTTGGCTACAGACACTTTCTTTTCAGCTCAAGCTGCAGAGACTTCTGGTTTTAAGTTCAAAACGTTCCTGGACTAAATCTCAAATGACAACTAAAATGGCAGCTGTCACCCTGTTACCATGCCAGCAGAGTCTGAGGCAGCGACTCTCACACTAACGATGGGGGAGCACAACATGATTAAGCCGTGTCAAGCTTCCACTGACACCAAGTCCACCTTAGTAGAACTATGGACCATAGGTGTCTTCCACCGCCCCTGTCTCTGAGCAGGGACACTGCCCATCACTTCTTCCAACAAGCGATAATTTCTATGCTGAAGAAGGGATCATTTTTAAACATTCTATTGCACAGAGTATATCTAGACAAAGTGATGGGCTGTATTAGAGAACTAATGAATTAAGGCAGGTGCAGGTTGGTACAAAACATGCAGCATATTCCAGAGCTTTGCTGTGTATCCGTGCTTTGTCTAAGAAATGTGGTGAACTTGTGAGTTATTCTGCAAGGAAACCCTCTGACCCCATAGAATTGAGCCAAAAAGAAATCTGTGTTTAAAGGTAGCCTCGACTGCTATGAGAATTCATTTCGGTTTTGTAAATGGGGTCACCTTATTCAGACCATATAGAAACCAACCATCCCCATGCTTGAAACAGGCCTTATAGTAACAGAACATGGGGTAGATAGCAGAGCATTTAATTTTTTAGCTATGTCCCCATAGTTCCAGCAAAATTAAACTTAAATCTGTCATACAAGGTGCTTCTTCTAACTTGCTTTTCAAACCTCCAAAGGTAAAGATATTGGACACACTGTACTAACACAACGCCATATGTAAATTCACAGCTATGTCAAATTACAACCTGAAAGGGGAACTTTCTTCCTGTGTGGATAAGGATTCTGGTTCAAATACAATCAGAAAAATAAGTATAATTCAATATAACCTTGAAAGCTGACACCAAGTAGTTACTTAGCAAATTGAAATAAATTATGTGAGAAATGAAAGAAGATATTCAACAGAGAAAGTCTCTAAAGATATTCTATATTTCAGTCATAGAAATGTAGTCTTGTTTAAGTCATTCACCAAGAGCCAACATTCTGCTACCGTCCCCATTTCAGAGATCAGAAAATTGCTGCAGAGCAGTTAAGTTATTTGCACTAAGTGGTAGAGAAAAGAAATTTCAAGCAATGTTTTTCTGGCTCCTGTTCCTGTTCCTTGGCAAAATCTTTCTAATCTACTTCATCTGCATTATAAATATAAAAATATTACATCATCCTTGTATGCAATACCTTATTACTGGCATGTAGAGTAAAATCTATATACTTATGGTCATTTTATATCAGTAACATAAATTATATTTATATGATGTCATCAATAATATAAAAGATTAACATAAACTATGATTATGTATGGCTGCTTAATATAGGTATATAAGTTCAATGCAGGAACATTTTGAATATCTTAAAAATTATGTGAACCAAAAGAAGGAAATACTTTGCAGTTCCTTTCTGCTTTATTTTTTTATTCATTTATTCAGTCACTCCTATTCTGTTGCCTTCTTTGTTGGGACAGGCTGAAATAGATGGAATTTGTAAGGAATCACACAAAAAAACACAGAAAGGAGCTCACCAGCCCAGAAGGAAATCTATGGCTAACATCCCTCCCTCACAGGCATTCCAGAAACTAGTTCAGCTGATTCTTACTGTCATGTCAGAGGAAAAGTGTCCTCCTCTGAAACACTGATAAGGAACTACACAGAAGTGAACAGATAACAGCCTTGTTATTATACTATATCATGTTCAAAATAAACCGCAAATATTTAAATTCCTAAGCCTCCACCATCAGGCTGCACAAGTTGCATGTGAGATACATCAGTTGGTGAGATGAGATAAGCAGAAACATATAAATAGGTATTGTGTAAATTGAGAGTGGGGAGAGGCAGAGGGAGCGCAATACAAAGAGACTTTTCAACACTATCAGGAACCTCACCCTAAACCCTTTCTCTGCATAACAGTGGCAACAGGGGAGCAGATGAGAAAGTGCTAATGGAATAAGGAGACATATCACAAACCTCAGGAAGCTGGGGCAGGAAATCTGCGTTATAGTCAGGTTATTCTGGCAGTTCGTATGAAACACCAAGGTAAGGGCCAGGCTTTATGAAGTGAAGGGTAATCATTCAAATTGGCATAAAAGGAAAATGTCCTTTGTTTTTATTTTTCCAGGAACCTATCGTACAGGTGTGTGCTCCCGCATACACACACACAGATACACACACACTGGCACATGCACAGAGTTATGTTATATTGTAGCCAAGCTGAGCAGACACTGGCATAATGCACAGCGTATGCATCATATTCTAGTCAGGGGCAGGAAAATAAAAGAAAGGAAGATGTAGATTCTACAAATAAAAAAAGTTCACGATGCAATGTCAAAAAAAAAAAAAAAAAAAAGACCTGAAGTAAACTCGAGCAATATTAAACATGTAGGGGAAGACATGGTCTTTAGGGGGATGGAGATGGAATGAGTGCCAGAATAATCAAGCTCTCAAAAGTGGGGAAACTGAGGCAGTATGCTTGTACTGTTTGACTACACAGGTGGTACAAAAAAGGTTTAGCCCTGTAAAACAGATGTGAGCTTCGGCTAGGTCACCACACTGGTTATGTGATAGTAAGTCAAGCTGCCTTAAACTGATACCATGCCATAAGCCTAACTATTTCAAAAATCATCTTTTGGAAGCCATTTTAAAACTGGCTAAAATACAACCTTTTCGTAGACTTGAAAGTTATTTTCAAAGACAGAAGTGGGCTGTAGCCAGTTTCTGGTTGCTGGTAACTTCCTTTCTTGCACAGAATGCATATACTCCTGCATAATTTGGATACCCAACAAAAAATATAGTAAAAACAGTGGTGTCCCAAACACAAGGCTGTGCACAAAATTAAAAATCTTGAGAATCAGAATGGAAACTGTGATCAACTTGTGTAAAAAATGAGGCTAAGGTAATGCAGTCTTAAAGGTTATGATGTAACTGGAACAATACATGGCCATTTGCTCATGGTGGTGTTCTTGCTATCACATATAGACTATATATATATATATCTCTCAAATATTTATATGCATCTATCTCTCAAATACATCAAATAAAGACTTTCCAAGCACCAAGTCCTCACCAAATAGCAGTCCCCAATGCCTGCGTGCATTGGTATTATCATCACATGTGCTTGACAGGTTGGGTTTCCTCTAACACAAGGTAACTGGAAAGAGAGCAGAAATCCTGATCCTTGAAGTGACTTTCTGTCTTCCATTGACCACAGAGGGACACCTGAAGAGCATGCTTAAAATAGATATCAAAGTTTTTTATTGATCAAAATGAGTGTGAATCTCACATATGTGTGTGGCCCAAATCAGACTCTTCACTTCCTTCTGAGGTCAAAAATTAGTTTAAATATGAACAGTGTTTTGTGCCTCTTTCCTTATTCTACCATTATACAAAGTAGAGATTAACAAAACATTTCATAGGTTCCTAAGTATGAGGGAGCTCGATGGTGCACAGATGGCCAAAGAGTAGAATATAGTTTTTTACTTTCAGTCTTCACTTGATACAGTGGCTGTGATTAGTTGTCTAACACAATTAGCATCAATGACAAAAGGGTAAGAACTCAGGATAGAAAAGGTAAAGTACAGGTTTAATTCTACTTTGAGAAGCTGCATGTTTTTAAACTGGCTGGTCCTGATGAAATTCACCTAAGGGTACTTAGAGAACGGGCTGAAGTGATCTCAGAGCCCTTAGCAATTATTTTGAGAATGGCATGAGGACAGGTAAAGTTTCAGAAAACAGGAAAAGGCGATCATAGTTGTTATCTTCTAAAAAGTGAAAAGAAGTGTAGATCAGTCAATCTAATTTCAATTACCAAAAAAATATCCTAGTTCAAATATTCAAACATCTGGATGGTAACAAGGGGATAAGAAACAGCCAATGCGGATTTGTCAAGAACAAATCATGTCAAAGCAACTTGGTTTTCTCCTATGACATGGTGACAGGCCTGTGTATTGAAAAGAAAAACATCTTTACTTTAGTAAAGCTTTTGACAGTGTCTTTCACGATATTTTTTATGCAATCCAGGGTGTTCCTGAAGCTGCCACAAGGTAGGCACACAACTGATTGGAATACTATGCATAAAGAGGAAGCTAGAAGCTGGAAATTCAGCTGGAAGGATGTAACAGTGAGGTCCACTGGGGACTGATTTGAAGTCTAAGTCTATGGAACACTTCCAATAATAAAAACTGCATGATGGAGTAGGGAACATACTTGCTATATTTGCAGATGATTCCAAGCTGGGAGACGCTGAAAATGCATGTGGATGACGCGCTTAGAATTCAAACTGATTATTATAAATTGGAGAAATGGTCTGAAGTGACTGGGATGCAATTTAATAAGGGAAAAAAATCAAAAGTTATCCACTTAGGTAAGAGTAACCGTCTGCACAATTACAGGATGAGGAATAACAGTTCTTCTGAAAAAGGATGCATGTGCTGTAGTGGATCATAAATTGAGCATGAGTCAGCAATGCTAGGCTATTTTGAAGACAAAAGGGAAGCTTCATCCTGGAAGGTATAAACAAGAGAACCATATAGAAGACAAAGGAAATAAACTTTCTGTTTATTTCACTCATCTTAAGTGCTTTGTCGAGATTTAGGATATCTCCAGGAAAGATGCTGACCATCTAAAGAGACAAGAATAATCAGAGGGTTATAAAACATGACCTTTGAGGACAAACCAAAATGCATCAGTTTGTTTAGTGTCGAGTGGCATTTGAAGAGCATTTTGATGGTCTTCAAATATTTTTAAAAATTACTGCATAGAGGAAAGGAGCAAATTCAAATAGGAAAGGAACAAATCAAATAGCCTAAAATGCAGGAATAGAGATCTAAGATAGATATTAGAGGAAAGAATAGTAAACATTGTTAAACAGTTGAATAAATTGCCTGGAGAAAATATGGACTTTTCAACACTGGAGATTTTTAAGAAATAGTAAGTTGAACATGCAGGCATGGTTTAGGAAGAGTTGAACATGCCTTGGGGCAAGAGTATGTACTGGATAACCTCTCAAGATCTCTTCCAGAAATGTGATTTCTCTATGATTTTTAATGTGTTTGACTCCTGAGATAAAACAGACACGTGGAACATGAGAAGGGAATTTTTCTAGTAATATGTATGGCAGATCTAATTTACTTATATGAATGTAGTACCTCTGGAAATACTTATTGATGCGACTGTCTACACCTCTTTGTCACACTCTGTATTTTACAACGTCTCCAAAACGGTCTCCACTTAAGTCACGAAAGAGTGCACTGGAATTCCTGAAATGAAGTGACACAACTCGCCACAGGCACACGCAAAAGAGAGAAGAGCACCATGGAAGACCCAGAAGAGTGCTTTAAATGTCCTTAATGGGTTGAGGGAGACAAGTAGCTCAAATAAAACTGGTAGCATGCATGCATTTGCCAGTAGCTGTCAGTATCTCAAAAAAAAGAGAGGGAGGGGGAAGTAACAGCTCTAGTTGCTCTTGACATGATTTCATTTAACTCACTAGGTCTCTGACCTTTCAGCGTTGGTGGAAATAGAAGTGGAAATGTAACACTGAGGGGGAAAAATTCATGCAAATAATAACCTTTAAAACCACCAAGTGAATCTTTTTTTTTAAAGGAGAGAAATCTGATGATCCAATTATGCAAGTCATTAGGAAAACAATGCTGAAATTTTGTGGCTAATGGGATTTTAAGTTATATTGACAATGAAAACCAATTATATTTTCAAAACTTTTTTTTCTCTATCTGCAATTGCATTATTTTAATGAAATGGCATGCTAAACCTCAAGTAGCCAAATGAATGTTAATTATGGAAATAGTTGAGTTAACAAGAGAACCCCTCTCTTTCCATGACCTCATAATTTCACAAGTCTGAATAGAAGCATAAAGCCATTCATTTTGCTGCTAAATTGTTTGATGTTGTAAATATAGCAATCTTCAAACTCTTCAGAACTCCTACTTTAGAATAAAATTTAGATTAATTTTCTTAAGAAGTACAGTGGAACTGGAGCTCAACCACAGGATGAAAGCAATTCCAAGACTTGGGAATATTTAGATAATGACCCAATTCTTCCAGGTCAGAACCAATTCTAGTTCAACACATTAAAACTTTTCTGCTTTAATTGATTTTTCCACTATCTATTTATCTTTCTAATTGGATAGTAAGGCACCAGGTAAAAAAACTCTGTGAAATCCAACCAGTTCATGTAAGCAATTTCAATAAGTGAAAGGACAGATGGGAAATTTGCAAGGTTACTGAATAATTAATAGAAGCCACAAAATTAAAACAAGTCTTTGTCAGTTGCTAGTATCATCAAGCAGAGTAAATCTGTGATTCCCTAAAAGATACTTCTCACTGCAACAAGCTATTTTAGATTTTATTGAGTTGAGTATGCAGAGAATAAAAGAATCATAGAATAGTAGAAGTGTCTAAGTGGGAAGGAACCTTTGGAGATTATCTGGTCCAACCTTCTATTGAAAGCAGTGCCTTAGCCTGGTTTATCATGGGCCTTGTCAAGCTAAGTCTTGAATATTTCCAGAAAGAGAAATTCCACCACTTCTCTGGACAAACTACTCCAATATTAAATTGTTCCCACAGTGAAGAATTTGTTTCTTATCTCCTTACAGAATTTCCCCTAAAGCAACTTGTGCCCGTTGCTTCTTGTCTTGTCACCATGCATCCTTGTGAAGTGATTGCCTCCATCTTCCATGTAATTATATTTCAGGTATTGGGAAATAATGATTAGATTCTCCTGGAGCACACTATTCTCTGGCCTGAACCCTATTCCTTCAGCCTTTCTTCACACATCAAGTTCACCAGTCCTCCAATCCTCTTGCTAGCCATTTAGTAGATCTGCTTCAGTTTTTTGGAGTGTCTCGAACTGGGGAAACTCCAACTAGACACGATAGTTCAGGTATGGCCTGACAAGTGCCAAATGGGATAATCACATCCATTGATCTTCAGGATATACTCTTGTTTATGCAGCACAGGACACAGTTTGCCTTTGTTTCTTCTGGGAATGTATCATGGGAGCATTAAAACCTTGCCTTGATCAAGACCTGAGTGCCTGAATATGATGAGCTGCAGACAGCGGGGCAGTGCAGACAAGACCTGAGTGTGATGAGTCTTGATACAGGCATGGATCATCAAGTGACAGAACAGTATCTGAAACTGCTGGAAAGGTATAGCATGATATCAACATGGGCTGAGTTCATTGGCAGCCTGTGCCAACATCTGGCTCTAGACACACACACATGCACACACACAATTCCAGGTAATAGAGAACATAGAGGAACATTTTTATGAGGACATCTAACACCATATAGAATCAGGGGATGCCAGGTGGGACCATTACAGATCAGTGCTGAATCACCTGCCAGTCTCCTGTCTGTACTCCTGCCCCAGATGCCGGACTTCCCTTTGTCTATATATAGACTATGTCAGGAAAGAGATGGGTTTAAGTGGTCTGACTACTCTTTCCTTAACCTAACAACGTGCAAGAATCTAAAAATCTTGCCAATTTGCCTTCAGCAGTTGTATCACACATGAGTGAAAGAAGAGGTGTAGGCTTCCTTTCAGTGCAATTGCAACTCATTTCTTTTGCCAAACAAAAACTTTCCTCTTAAAATATTCCTAGGTCTGCAACAGTATCAGATAGCTTACAGTCTACTGTTTGGCATATGATTTTGGCTGTGAAATCAGTCATTTGGCTTCAAAAATATTTTTAGGCCTAAATTTATTTGGAGACAAAATAGTGAGGAGTGAACATCATAGATTACAGAACAGTATCCATGCATTAGAGAAAATATGTTTCCACCTTGGCCATAGAGCTTTTCTATGAACATGGACAAATTATTCATAGTTTTTTATAGTTGTTCTCCCCATCACCCTTGAGTTGTTTATTATATAGAAGTGCTTTGGAGCTGGCATTATCCTTTAACAAAAATGAGAGGTAGTGCTGCTGTGGTGATGGTAATTTGATTCTGAAATACAAATGACGAAGTGTAAATGGATCCAGACACCTTACAGAGGTCAGAAAATCGTCTTCCTTATTTTTAGGGGAAGTATACAGAGAAACAAGTATTCTGCCAACCCACTGATACTGAAAAAAATATAAGCTCATAGATAATTTATGTCAGAGGTGACTTCCAGAAGTCACCTGGTCCAAATCTTCTTATTGCACCATTTGTTGCAAACTGCTCTCCTGTGTAAACAGACAAGTTCCTCACTGCACCACTTAATTTTTGCTCTTGTTCTGAAAGTTGTATCATATCAGAGACTTAGATGGTCTAAAACTGGATGAGAACCTATTAGATCCCTGTGCCCAAGCCTGCTGGCAATGTGCTTCCTCCAGAAGCTGTAAGATGCTAAAGATGGTTTGCCTTTGACATGAGAAAAGGCACTTCTAACAGTGGCTGGAAAGAATTCCACTTGAAGAGCCAGGTTTTGAGATACTTGGTAGATCACATGTATTTTAGATTTTTATACTAATTAATCTGCCTCCAAAATTTAGCACAATCATCTTGCATGCTAGATAATGCTGTCCCCATGTGCAGATATGACACCTCATTTATGATGTGAGAGAGAGACAGCCAGGAGAACACATAAAAAGTGAGGCTTCCTGAAAGCGGAGGGATTTGCTGAAATGATAAGGACTTGCCACCTGCAACAACCCAAAGGAAGACGAAGAAGAAAACCAAATTAAACTATATGCAACAGATATTACTCATGTCTCGTAATGCACAACTGGAAGGTGGTCAGAAATTGTGGTGATCAGGACAGGATCTGAAGCAGTATTGAGGGGAATGGGAACAAAGCCCAAACACACTCAGAGAACCTGGTGGACAGCTCACTTGAAATAGTGAGAAGAAAAGCCAGAGGCTGACAGAATGTCCCAGATTAAAAGGGCAACCAGTCTGGCATCCATGTTTGGGAAGGCTTCATTGAACAGTGGTGTACTGATGTATTAAATCCAGGACTAATCAGATTTTGCTGGAGGTGGGGTTTCCTGGTGTACTAGGAAAGGAGATGTGTGTCTTCAACAATATTTGCAATTCATCACAAAGAAATGCTTTGTTATTGATATGTTTTTGTATATAGATTGCTCACTGGATGCAACACATCAGGGATCCTCTTTTCTGCCAGACTCTAGCTACCTGCCATTTCTTATTAGCAGCCAAATAAAATACTTATTAAAATATTTATTTTTCTAATTGAAACACACATCTAAATTATCCTTATTATCCTTTGCTTTACACATACAAAGACTTATTTCTTCATTCCAGCCTAGAATATTGACCTAGCTTTCATAGCAAGAGCTATTTAAAATTCATGTATTTTGATGGAAAAAAATAGGTGACAGCTGCTTTTAATATTCTTTTTAAGAGCATCTATAACAACAGCTAGAGAATCAAGGTAATTCTGTTAGCCAAGAGAAGTAGATCGGGTTGCTTATTTCAGTCTCAACAGTTTCATCTTTGATTTTAATAAGATCTTTTGAAATGGTTGCTTTTCCCCGAAGAGCTTGCAGTAACTCAACTTGGTCTAGGTGTGTTCAATTCCTATTGAAATCAGAAGGATTCAGGCAACTTCTAGAAAGTGCTCAAGACTCCAAACAGATATTTTTTGTGTCGTATATTTACTGTGATTCAGACTCTAGACTCAAGAGCATAGTCCAGGAGAAGAGTAGCAGAGCAATATCTGCAAGATCTGAGATGTAAGCAATATTGCTTTTTTCCAACAGCAAAGCCGATTTAAATTTCTGTTTTATGCTAGAAAGTCAAATCAATTTAATACTGCCTTAAAAAAAAATTATTTTCTTTTTTTCCAGGACACTTAAAAACCTCATTAAGAAAATTTAAAGGAAACAAACAAACAAAAAAGCCCAGAATTTCTAAATCTGCCTGCATTTTTGCATCAAGCAGCGTGCCAGGATATAGAAGTTCAGTGCTGCTAACATCAACTCAGTTGCTCTCAATTTGTGTTAATTTAACTGTACAGTGTATTTAAGCCCCACTGCTGAGCCAATGGAAGAATGAGTCCTTAATAGAACTGCCTGTGACTGGGTGGGAGACAGAGGACAATATCTCTCCAGAACAGCAATAAACACTGATCAAGTTGAATCCACAAGGGGAGAGAAGATTAGCATGGGGGCAAATTTTCCACCAACTAGTTTCCATGCTTTGTGCCTGCCTTTACCCTATTTTACACATGAAAGACAGAAGCAGCTTTGCCCCCAAAGAGCTGAATTTAACGAAGAGGGCAGATGTATTTATTCTTTCATCTGTAACAGTATCCTGCCAATAGATTAAAGAGGTCTGTAGCTGGCTTTTTTCAGCACATCCATTGACAGGCAATGTGTTTCCACATTCAGCAACACCACTATCTGTGCAGAACCTGTCTCTGGCAGCTCAATCCAACCCCTTGGGAAAGCAATCCAAATAATGTTTTTTAGTAACCTGTATCAGTTCCCCAAAACGGCATTGCAGAGAGCACAGTGCAGAGGCGGGCATGAGCCAGAAAAGAAAGGGTTAGGAGTGGCTACCCTGGCATTGCCATTGGAGAAATAGGGAATGCCAGGTGTGAGATGGGCAAGTGTGTCAGAGCAAGCCCAGCCTGCATCTCACCTTCCAGCTACGCCCTCTCAGGTTTTTCTGTGCTACAGAACAATAACACCAATGTCATGGGGAGCATAATGAAGGGATGTATAAGCAACGCTGTGTAATAAGTAACAACTTACTTCACTACTCTTTTTCTTCTGAACTTTTCTGAAGATCAAGACCTGATCTGCGTTTTCATTAAACATTATTAACCTTAGACCATGTATGTAAAAACTCATAAGCAGTTATCAGTAACTTCAGCCAGCTTTCGAAGAAAGTAGCTTATAGTCTCCAAGTGAAACTCACTTTTATTCCCAGAACAAAGGAGCACGTACAGTACTCAGAGTAACACTATTAGCAGGCAGATTTAAAGATGCTGTTCAAGCAATAGTCCGAATTTATTTCTACTACATTGCTATCCTCAAATGAAGGACTTCAGCACAATCACTGCAGGTTAGTGTGCCTTTTCCCCTACCTCTGCCTCGTCACATTTGAACAGCACCTCTGGTTGGTGTTGAAAGTTTGGCAGTTATTTTACAGCAAACTTTCTGGGGCCACATAAGGCCACAGGACCACCTCCCTCTAGTGCCTATATTTGACCTTCACTCCAAAGCCTGGTCAATAACTGAGTCTTTCATGGTATCAACATCACAGGAAGTTACTATGGCAGCAGGCACAGTTACACAGCTCAGCCCTGGGATCACTGGGGTTTCAGGGATGATGGGTTGTGACGGCTGTCTCTTTCTCCTCAATAACTCCTTCTTCCTCTAACCTAATGGAGAACCATTTTGGTCTTGTTAGAGGAACTATTCCCTGCTCCTGGAGGATGTCATTGGACTGTTCAAGTTTCACCACAAGGTGACATGAAGATCTCATCTCCTCTTCCTCCACTGGGGCAGAGGATGCAGGTGGGGACTCATCTACAGTCACTTCTTCCCAGTGCTGAAGCAGAGAGGCTGTGTCATAGCTTGAACTCCACACAGGGAGGTATAAAGCAGACACAGGGAGGTATAAAACAGAAGGTAGAGAGGGAGGCACAGAGGATTTTACACAGCAGAAAGAAGGTCCTACTTCAGTAGGATGGGACATAACAGTGTCATCAGAACATGAGTGGTGTTCGACACTAGCCCTGGCAGATCTCAATACTTCCAGATCTTTAGACTGAAAGTCCTCATCTCCTGCACTAGGAACACAGACTATCCCAGGGAATACCACAACTTCTTCTTCTCCGCTGCTTTCTCCTTCTCCCGGCTAAAAAAAGAGCCTAATGTATGTGGGTTTCACGTACATGTTCAATCCGTGGCATATATATAACGCTCCATGTATAAAATGCAGCTTTGCCACACTTCTCTCAAAGAGAACATATACCAAGTGAAAGAGGAACTTATAATAACCTTAAAAATAAAACAAGAAGAGTTATTGCTTTGTTTGTCGATACAGCTCCGTGTCTGCAGGCCGGGGAGGGCTGTTTCCTCCCCGGGCAGGCGGGGATGTACATTTTCTATACTGCAGCGCCATCTAGCCCGAGGAAACCAAAATCCCACGTTGGGCAACGGCTGCTGAAGGACACTTTCTAGTGCTAAATGTTAAGTTCATAAATAATTTCTGACCCTGGATGAAACTTAGCTTTTGGCTTGTTGTATGACATTTTAATCTTCTTTTTTTTTTTCTACACCATAAATGCAGCTGAGCAATATATAAGCTCCTCTGAGAGCTGTCTGCTGCAGGAAATAACTGACATATCCTACTGTTATTATTTCTCATCCAAAATGAAACTTGAGATAACCCGAAATAATGAAATAAATGAAGAGCCAGGGCATGTACATTTTTGTGGGTTCTTTGGTAGAAAACTGAGAAGTTCAATAACAGAGGAAAGGAAAACTAAAATATTCTAAAGAAAGCTCTTGCCAGATTTGCCAGCATGGAATTTTGTTATAAGAGGAAAAAATCTGTAGTGTATTATATTATTTTTTTTTATTTCTAGAAATGTCAAATAAATTCCTTACCTATTCCATACAAAGTTCAATTCATTCACACCAGACTGAAATTTATCTAAATTAAATATCTGGGTTTGGATACAAGTGAGTTAAAATCCACCAGGGAAAAAAAGAAAGGCTTTCAAAAGTCTAGCTAGCTTCTTCATGGTGATGTTCAGTTTAAACAATTCAAAATATGATCACAGGTCTTCTAAAATGTAAGTTTTCAAAGACAGCTTTGCTGATATTCTTCCACTGTTTTTCCTTCAGAGTCCATACTCTGTAATTCTTTGACGACTTCTGGTTGTCTTCATAGCAAGTAAGAATTAATTTTACTATGAAGCAAGGGCACATCTACCTCTGAAAATTATCACAGAAGGAATCATCCTTTCTATTGATTATAAGGGAGCCTATGTAACTAGTTTAGCTTCCACTGCGTACACCTCAGTTTTAGCAGGAGAAACCTGTTTCTTCAAAGAGTCTACTTGAGCCCCAAGATTACCAGAGGGGTTAGGGGTTTGGGTTTTTTTTTCATTTCTATGAGAACAAAATTTTCATAATTAATTTTTTTTAGCTTCAGGCATGTCTTCCCACACAAAGGATAACCTAAATCCAAATACTAGATACATACCATACCAGTCGTACAAAGTGGTACTCAGCTAACCCTGAGAAAGCCAGCTCAGGAGTCAGAAACCATGTAGATCCACTAAAAAGGGTTCTTTGGAAGTCTAATACACCCTGTTCCTCAGCTAATTACACAGCTAATTCAGAAATTGTGTATCATCGCAAAGCACTGTACTGTGACATGAAGACATACTCTTATGTCTGGTGCACGGGTGGCCCAGCGCTTTTTAAAAAGACTGGTCAGAAGGGGAGAAAATGTTAGGAAGACTTGCAGCCACAAAGAAAACCAAATACATGTCAACAGGAGTGTCAAGATTTCCTTGGTGGTCTGCAAGCCCATACCAACTGGAGACTGTGGTCACCTACAAAAGCTTTTCACAAGTGGAGCTTCCCCAGGCACGAGTTCTGATCCAGGAACCCACTGTGGAATAACAGTACCATGCTGTTTCACAACTATCTGAATATGTTTGTAAGCTTTTTTTCCACAGCACACACATTATCCTACTTGAGGACCTTTATCACATATATCTAGCAATCCACAGGTTACTTCTCCCTTTTCATGATACTATCATTACTAAATAGTTTCAGCTAATTAAAAGATAATGATCAAATTTACTAACAGGCAACCTTTATTTGATGGTCAACTTCTCTCCCTTTCAAGCTAGAAGCTGTTAAGATGTGTGTGTGTGCATGCACATGTATGTGTGCATGTTTATGTTTGTATTGACTTGCAGAGCAAACCCATAGTCAAAACAAGTTACACAAATCTTCTTCTATAATGTGCTATATTGCTGTGCCTTTGCTTCCCTCCAGCAAAAGAGGGGTTTTATTATAAATCATTATATATGCACCAGTGAAGAGGTGCAAGTTAACCTTCTTAATATTTTTGCTATCGTTGCTTACAATGATATCAAATAATTATTTGAAATAGGGTTATATTTTTCCATCAAAAACTATCAAATTTAAATACAAAGTCTTTATACTAACACTTATTAATTAGAAATGCTACATTGATACATAATACCACTGTACCATTAAATGTGTATATAATCTTATGTTGGACAGGAAAGGAAGGAGGAGCTCTATTTTGCATATACTCAATGTCTAATTAGGTTTCGTATTTGGGCTTTTGACCCTGCTTTCAGCTGGGAGCCTGAATTAGCAATTGAATTTCTGTTGGGCTGGTGACCCTATTTGCAGTGTCACAGCCTTAGCTAGGAGAAGCAGTTCTTTGGGAACCCTTGGCTCACAGTTACATGTTCTCCTTGTACTCACTACGACTCCCTGTGAGACTCAATTAGGGTAGGATCAAGTTCATCTTTCTTGCACCAAACTCACTCCTAAATTTCAGAGGCCTAATGAGGCAGACCTACAAAATTAAGCTTCACAATATTAGCAAGGAGAGGTAAGTGATTGTAAAGGCTTTCCAGGGAGAAAAGTCATCTATGTAATTCGGTACCTAACACAAGACTGGCAGATTCGCCCTCTGGAGACCTTCAGAAGCATCCACTTCATCTTACTGACCACACAGGCAATTTAGACGTTTACCTTCGGAACACTTACTGGTTAAGGCCCATAAAACATATCATCAAGTTAGATGCCAATGTGTGGTGGTCTTGTGCCTAGCTTTGTTATCATCATAGTTTAATTCAAATCTCCTATAGGCTACCAGCATATACATTTCACCAATTTTGACGTATTTACTCATTGAAAAAACAGGCATAAATAGGTGGAAAAGAGAG
Source organism: Egretta garzetta (assembly GCF_000687185.1). Classification (NCBI taxonomy): domain Eukaryota; kingdom Metazoa; phylum Chordata; class Aves; order Pelecaniformes; family Ardeidae; genus Egretta; species Egretta garzetta. The sequence goes on from NW_009260286.1 coordinate 2,518,184, forward strand.
AAGAGATAAGATGAGGCCTGAATTTAAATGACTGTCATATATGAAAAATAGAACTTACATTCCCAATGGCATCACGTCTGAATTTTGCCCTTAGAATTTACGTTTTATAATCCTCATCAAGATCCAAAAAATGCTTCCCTTCTCTTCCCTTCCAAAACAACTCTAAACCTTGCAGCATAAAATATAGTATAGCCACCCAGGCACCAAGCATAATAAAATCTAGCAACAATAACTCAAATATGTGTCTCCTTGTCTGAGTCACTTTAGAGACATCCAGAAACATAAATATATGTTTTCCCTGAAAGGTAACAGTTTTCTTCCTTTTAATCTGAAATAAAATTCTGTCCCCATCTCCCAGGGAACTAAAGGTGACAATAAGAGCTTGACAATGTTCAGGAGATGTGCTTTTCACATTAACATTGCCAACAGCTGCACCATAAATACTGGGTATACGGAAAGTGCATTCAATCATTATAGGAGGTACAATTTAAAATCTGAAATTCACTCAAATAAATCAGCAGAAAAGAGTTAAGGGATCAAAGTCTCCAACACCTAAAATGCACTGCTTTTGTGTTCCAGCTTTATTTGCAAGGAATTCTAAAACCTACTAGGACAAAATATTCCCCTTCATGTTCTGTAAACCACTAACGAAATATCAAGCTTTGTTCTGTTCATCTTTCCTTTTCCTGTGCTACCCCCTTGCCAGACGTCAAGGAGCTTATGCCAGATGTCTGTGAATTCATGGCTTATGAAGGGCAGGATTGGATGAGTGAAAGAAAGTCATGCACAACAGACAAATATATTACCCTCCCCCAACCTCCTCTCCTTTATCATCACCAACACACAGTTAAACATGTTTCACACAGAGAGCTGGGAGCCAATATGAGCATCTTGTAATTATTTGAGATATAGCACATGCTGTCGGACCTCCTGCATTCAGCCCTGGAGGTCCTCCGTTCTGTTCCTGAGGATATTTGATACGATGGCATTGACTGCATGCTCTCTGCTAGGTATGCTCTGCATATCCCCCCCCCTAAAGAAGGGGCTACAAGGATGCTGGTAGTAGCCCTTGCCAAAGACACCCTCTCAGCGAAACAACAGTTGTGCCCTGCTGGCATACACAGAAAGTGCCCAAAAATCTGGAGGGGTGCCATGAACCACAGTAGTGATCCAGGTCAATTTTCTTTCTATCCTTACAGCCGCAGACACTTGGTGAAAGCGTATAGGGATGTACAGGATGCAAAACCTTTCAAAAAGCCAGCAGTGAAAACACTGGAGAGTCTTGAGCCAGTTTGTATCCAGGGACACACGTTTATCAGAGCACAGTGAGCCAGCTGACATTGCTGAGGTAGACCTGGTGACTATTTCACAAGCAGATGGGAAATGCCATATTCCTTAGCAGGCTGTTAACAAGGAAACAGCCTGAGACAACACTAAAATTATTATTCACTCTCTAAATTTCATAAAAGGAGTCTGAGCTGCACCACAGATATTAAAACTTCTATCGATTTATTAGTCCTACATATAAGATTTTTTTGCTTTAGCATCCCCATTCTTGAATGTCTTGTACAAGATAATTGAGGTAATTTCCTAATATCTCTTTTTAACAAAATTAATTCCATTAAAAAGTGAAGATAAAGATGGGGGGAACAGAGGAAGACAAAAACTGCTCTAAAACATAACTGATTGATTTATAGTCTCTTTAATAGACTGATCTAATGTGTCTAATGTGTCTATGTCTAATTCCAGACTTATTTGAAAGGAAAAAAAAAACGCATTGCCAAAGGATAGCCCATTTTTATCAGCCAGAAAAGTCAAGAATAACAACAATTTCCCCACACACATCTTATAGTCTGTCCTTATCAATAACCACCATGGGAAGTGCAAAAAAAAAAGAGTACAAGAACCAGGTGAAGTAGAGAATAAAACCCCCAACCTCCAGTAGTCCCACAGAATCAGGAAACTCTATCCTGCAGTCATCGCTCCACTCTCTTCACACTTGTACAAGATATCCTGAAGTTACATATTTACAAATCTAGAACAAGCCCTGTTTCTTCAAAAGCCAGTCTCAGGCTTTAACAGTCACCCTGATGACTCTCTTGGATCCCTGCAAACAGGGATAAGGATTAAAGCAGGATGAAAACATATTGCAGATTGCCTCAGAAAGCAGTCCTTGGGGAATTGCATTTGTAAATAACAGCAAAGTATGAGAAATTTCTAATTCTGAATCTCCCAGTCAGTTTTGCCCTTTATTGAAAATAGTGTATCAAAACACACAAACTGCCTCTGCAGTCTGATATTCTCTTTCAGTCTCTCGGTGCTACTGGAAAGGAACAGTCTTTTGATTTATTTTGCCCTTCAGAGCCTATTACTCTTATCCATCTAAAGTACACATGTTCCTTCTTTCCCGTATAAAGAAATGTCTCATTTCCAAAAAATATGCATTTTTTTTTAATGACACCCTACTCTTCACAATATTTTCTATTTCTGAAGCAATTCTAAATGAATGAAATGAAAAACAGGCATATATAGGAAATTTAGGGTGCTTTCAACATAGCATACAAGCTCCTGTATTGTAAATGACCATTTTATAAAATGAGGCAGTCCTGTTTGATTTCAATCGCAGTTAAAAGTAAAATAAAGCCATTTCCTGGTTGATTTCAGTTGGAATTGGAGATAGTTTTTCAATATGACCCTCAGCAGTGCTTAAAAAAGTGGGGGAAAGAGGCAGATAAGGCACTGAATGAAATAAATGGATCCAATCTGAACCCAGTTACTTCAGAAGTTGATAGCATATTGGAAAGGCAATGTGCAACCGGCAACCTCAGCCGTAAGAAACCTAATGATGGATGAAAATGAAAAACGTCAGGATGCCTATCTATCTATGAGAATTAGAATCCTTTAAACAAGTTAAGAGTGAAAGAGCTATAGCTAAACCAGATTTTAAGCCAATTAGAAATGAATGAAAAATCTAATTTAAATGGACATCATCTTTCACTAATATTAGAAAAACAATACTTTCTACATTTTATTGGAGGTGATAAATTTATTGCGACACCTGAACAGGACAGCTATTTCATACTACAAGACAGTTTCTTCTGCTTAACAAATAGCCCAAACTAGCCCTCGTTTTAAAATTTTATTTCCTGGTAGTGAATCATTCATAATTGTAAATTATTTCTATTACTTTTACCTATAATGGGTAGGTGAAAAACAAGCCTTTATTGGCATAATCAACAAAAATAATTTGAACTTTACTGCACCATTATTTCATTGTACCTAGGAGAATTCTGTCTAATAATTCAAAAGTTAAACTGTTAATCTGTCCAATGCACATTAGTTATAAGGTGCTGGATTCTGGTCTCCTCTATACCTCTGAAAATTTATTTATCTTTACATTCATAGCAATGTAACTGAGATCAGATCTGGTCTACTACATCTAACTTCCCAACATGTTTTTGACATCAGTTGGCCATTATATTGTGCATGGCAATCTTATGAGTTACGTTGCCATATATTAACCTATAAAAGCCATGGGTGAGACAAAATTCAGGTTATGAACTCCCTTTTCTCCCTTCCTACACATATATGCACAGAGTACGGTAAAGAGAAGCAAAAGAACCTGCAAGGTCAAAGACTTTGTCATGTCCTGACCTGCCCACAGAGGTGGCTGCCTCCTTCAAGCGCTGGCAAGGAGATGCATGGTGAGGAAACGTACATGGTTTTGAGCCAGGAGGGTAGGAAATCTTTAGGGCTTTATACTGCAGCCACCATGGACAACAGCGAAGAAACAAGCCCTCAAAGCTTTGCTGATCCAAAGGCTGGAGCTCAGTGCAGAACCTCAAATAGAGAGGTAAGAGGCAATCTTCCCTCTTATTCTCTCTGTAGGTCGTAGATGACCTACATGTGGAAAGTATCTCGCAAGAAGCAGTAACATGATTGCAGAGACACACTTTCCTATCATCTAATGCAGTTCAAGCCTACTGATTTCATGGAGGTTTCTGTGACATAAATGAGAGGAGAGAAATGCCCTTCTGTATCAGAATTAATACGCTGCTTTCCTTGGAAGTTGTTATTGTACACCACAAGCAAAAATGGTGCCAGACAATGAGCAATGATACTTCCAATCCACAAATAAATAGGGTATTTAGTATTGCTGTGGTCTATGGTATCTCATTACCCTGAATTGTTTTAAGGTCAAACGGATACTGTAAGATTATGTTAAAAATGAATACATATGAATTGTATCTGACCATAAGGGGTTTTTTTCAAAAAGCTATTATCATAAACATAATCTTTCCTTCCTCCATTGGCTCTGATCTGATACAATTTTAATGTACACTGAAAGACTTAGATTATGCTGTCCTCAGTATCTGTGATATTACTTAACAGAAAAACAGATGAATCTGCTTGATAGTAAATAGGAAAATCATGATTTTCCTTAAATATGCATTCCAAAGAATAGCCATTAAACTGACAAAATTAAAAAATTTAGCTTGAACAATTTACACTGTCACCCAAAGCAAAATTTCATATTTCCAACTCTCAGTCATTACCAAACTTTTCCTTAGAAAATTAAAAAAAAATATGCATTTTCCTTCTGAAAGGAAATACAAAAGCAAAAGCTTACAAGAATACAGCCATTTGAGTAATTGTGCAAAAATTGTTTTTCCCATCCATAAGATAAGCTTACTTTAGCACTGAATGAAAATCTTCAATTGGAATGCCACAGTGTGTTACTTTAATTCCAGATATGTAGCTCTTCACTATTGTCACTTTGCGAGTATGGCATTTTCTTGTTTCCTACTGAGGATATCTAACCAAATGCTAGGAGCACTTGCCTGGAATAATTACAAAGACTGCTAGCCCTTGAAGACATTTTACAGGAGGAAAAACGAGAATAAAAAAAAATTCTAAATAAACTGAAAATCTCCCAGAAAGTTATTATTCTCTAAAAGTTAGCCATTGTTTCCATACTCCAGGTTTTTGGAATAATGTTGCATCAACAGATGCTCCCCTATACAGTCTCTTAATATGCTGAACATTCATAACTTTTAAAAAAGGCCTTTGAAAGATCGTTACTCATACAGCTTTCATTACCAGCATCCAAGTCTCATTTTTTTCAGTCCATTCCTCCCCACAAGAAGGGGTGAGCAGGGCTGGTCTGTGGGGTGTGGACAACTGCTGGAGATCCAGGCTACAGAGCACCCCTGGACTTGGAGGCACAGCTGGGTGCTAAGAGGGTGCAAGGGGGGGAAAGGACAGGCCAAAATCTATCTGTGAGTGATGGCCTTAAAGACTATGGTGGGCCTGTCAAATAGCAGAGAAAATCACATGAAAAACTTTGTTCTGTGGAGCTCTGTGTAGTTAGCAGAAGGAAGGTGTTGTGGTTTAACCCGCCTGGCAACTAAGAACCATGCAGCTGCTTGCTCATCCCCCCCCACTTCAGTGGGATGGGGGAGAGAATTGGGAAGGAAAAAAAAAAGGTAAGAGCTGTGGGCTGAGATAGAGACAGTTTAATAAGAGAAAAAAAAATAATAATAGTAATAATGAGAATGGTAAGAGAATATACAGAATATACAAAACGAATGATGCACAATGCAATTGCTCACCACCCGCTGACCGATGCCCAGCCTGTCCCGAGCAGCGATCACTCTTCCCCCTCCCTGACCAACTAACTCCCCCGAGCATGATGTTGTATGGTATGGAATAGCTCTTTGGTCAGTTTGGGTTAGCTGTGCTAGCTGTGCTCCCTCCCAGCTTGTTATGCACCTGGCCGAGCAGGAGAAGCTCAAAAAGTCCTTGAGTAGTCTGAGCACTACTTGGCAACAACTAAAAACATCAGGGTGTTATCAACATTCTTCTGGTACTAAATCCAAAACACAGCACTATGCTAGCTTCTATGAAGAAAATTAACTCTATCCCAGCTGAAACCAGGACAGAAGGAAATAGCTCAGGGTCAGAGAGATCAGGATCCTCACAGCAGAGAAAGGTGACATTTTTCCATCGATCTAAATGACCCAGGCTCCTATTAGCATTTGAAAATGAAAAAAAAAAATCTAGAAACAAAGACAAAAAGAAAAAAGCCTGGGAGATATGAAGAAGGTCCTCTGATGTTTTACTCAGATTCATGCTTAGTGCTATGTCACATGCCATAGACTGGCTGTTGGCAACTTCCAAAAAAAAAATCCTGTTAATTTCTCTTACATACAGGACCACAATCCAGGTGGTTTTAGATGAGCTTGGGACATTCATCTGATGCAAAATTTCCGTATAGAGAATTTCACTATCTACCTGTTGAAAACTCACAGAAAGGGACATACAGAAGCTTGTGCAATGTCTTGCAAGTGGTAGACTAAATCATAGCTGGATGAAAAGGTACTTGCTTTCCTTGGCAGTTACAGACCACTACAGTAACATCTCCACCCTTTACGTTCATTACTGATTTGAAACTGTTCTAGGATCACAGTTGGGAGATAGGACATGGCACAACCAGAAAAAGGACTATGGAAAAACAGCTCTGCAATTTTACTTCTTGAGCAGCACGGATACCACTTGTGTTACTATTGAGCCATATTTCTAACCCCATCAGGACTTTTAAACCATCCTCCTGATCACTAATTCTGTTGCACTGAGCACTGCAGAATACACTTAGCATATGCAAGGCTAATTAAAACAAAATTCTAATTAATACCTTTCTGGTTTTGAATCCATAAAGCATCATATATTGAGAATTAATTAAAAAATAAAATTAATTATGCATTGGTATTTGTCTTGGGTTATCAGCAGACAATCTATGTAAAGTATGATATGTGGTTAAAGACAGGTCACCTATTAATTAAGAACATGGTGACCAAACTAATGGATGGAGGTCTTAGTAATTCATTATAATGGCATTAATGAGAGCCATGACTTGCATTTAAAAGATATTAATGTGTACTTTGAAGAAATAACGGTATCAGAGAAGCATCCGTTTACTCTCATCAAGCCCAGGCCTTGTCATAAACACAGGTTATTCCCTTTTGAAGACTACATATTACCAGCTACATTCTCTTCTCAACGCAGAAAGATCTACACTCTCAACCTAGCACCTTTTGAGGAGACACCATGCCCTGTTTTATTTCTCAGGTTCTATTAATTATGTTTATTTATAGCAGATGGGACAAAAGTATTTAAAAAGCAGTGAGTGCACTCCTGTTCACATTCTTCAGTGTTGAGAATTATGTCAATGTAATCAGCATTCTTAATTATGTCCTTGAAATGAGAGAAGTTTGCAAATCACCTAGATGTTAAAAACAGAAGAAGAAAAAGGAAAAGAGGCAAGGGGTCATTTGAAATAAGAATCTATTCCTTAGAAAGAAATGTTAATTTACAGAAGGTCCTGATTACTATTGCTTTACCAAGACCTTGCTGAAACAGAGAAATTATTTATTTGTGCCATGACCTTGACAAAACTACTCCCTTCAGCAAGGAGAAAATTGAAAAGTAATAGCTGGCAATGACACATGAGCACCGAATCTCAAATCTGTGTATTTGGATTCCTGTCATTGCTTTTTACTTTTCTTTTTTTCCAGAGCAGGAAGAAAATATCTCTTGAATTTCATTCATTTAGGATTCAAACCTCTCAGGTACAGAGCAGTGCTGGAAGATGCTAAGTACAATAAATTTTTCCCACCATCACCACAACCATCCCCTTTGGGATATGAAGAAGCATTGGCCCAGCTTCCTGCAGGATCACATCTTTAGTAATTAGTTACTTGATCCAGTTCTCGATGAAGTCGATGGGAATCTTTCTGTTGAGTTCAGTAGAATTGTACTGAGCTCTCAATAAGTTCAGTGTGAGTTTCCTCTGCATAAAGACTGCAGGGTTTGCCATTAGATTAATTGCTATCTTTTTGAGGGGCCAGATTTTGCAAATTGACGGATTCTCTCAGCTCTTGCTGAAATCAATGGGATTCACAGGAGGTGCTAAGCTGCAAGTTCAACACCCCATCTGTATCCTGCCTTTTGCAGCAGTCATGAAATTATGCTAGGAGACTGGATTATGACAGTCTTGTGCAAGCAGATATGCTTAATGACTCTTTTAGCTAATCTGCACAATTGCCTCAGTACATAGGACATGGTTCTTAAAAATGCTTGCCAGTGTGCACAGCAAATGCTTTAAAAGTTAAAAAATCTCTAATTAAATGCATGAAACAGGGCTTTTGGGGAAACAAAAAGCCCAGCATACAATTAGCATCCTCTGAAAGTCTGAGGTAGAGCAAGATCATCATATTCTGCCCCAAGGTAACTCACATATTTCTACCGTTTTACGCATCTCATATTAATAGGCCAACTGAGTGAGAAATAGAGTAACAGTGTCCAAATCACAGATAAAACTCCAGGAGAATTTCTGACAGATTGCAACATAATTCCACACTTTTTGTTTATTTATTTGTTTGCATTTTAGTTGCCAGACACTTTCACAGATCCATTTTTAATGTAGAAATTTATTATTTGTTCCTTTAATAGTTTCATAAAATATTTACCATGGTCTGTTTAAATAAAGGAATGACATCATGCATAAAAAATGAAAAATAATGCGTCTGTAATAAGCTAGAGGTTACATTTAATGAAACAATGCCCATAAATGAAATTTCATTGTGAGTGCTGATGATGCTCATTTCAGATGAATGCACTTTGTATTTATTAAAGCGTGTTCATCCTCAGCTTCTGTAATCAGAATTACAATATCCACTCAGATGAGAAAAGTAATTAAATCATTAAGACATACTTTCTTAGGGCTGGGTGATTCTATGGATATGCAACAGTTGGCTGGCTCCTGCCCCAAGCCCCTAGTGCAACAGATTAATTGTTTTCTCATTACTTTCCAGGGGGCATCTATCCTCATAACAATATGCATGTACAGTCTAAGTAAAAGCTGTGTGCCTCATACGCACTCCAGCAACATGTGTATATATTTTGGGGCTACTGGCACAAAAGGCAGCAGATTCCTTGTATGAATAGCTATGGAGATTTACTTGCCACATCATGCTTGAGGCAAGACTCATGAGCGGCAGAGAGATGGCTATTGGACATTGTCAAGTTTTGGTAGACATTGGACTCTGTATTTGTTTAACCTATACTCAGTGGATTAGATGCAAAGCTGAATCCCCTTTAGATATACAATTTCAGTAGAACCCACTGCACAGAAGGATAAATTATGAAACCTGCATTCGTATAATCAATTATTTTGTCTTTATGTGTTGCAAATTTTCCAGCCATGAAAAAGTTCAGGAGATTCATAGTCCTTTACTATTTGCACAACTATTATAAAAATGAGTAGGACAGAGTGGGCCTTCTGCCCAGGATGGTCCATGCCTATTGAGAATATTATCATGCAGTCCCCTCACTGTATCAGCCCTGTGCCACAATAGAAGAAAGTTTCAACACCCCCCACCCACCCCCATCTCCTACATCTCAGTCCCATGCCGGTGTACAGATTATGAAAAACAGCACTGCTGAGGTAGGAATCAGATAATGTCACCATCATAGTTGGGTAACAGGAGCTGGTGGAAGAGTTAAAAGCTTTCTAGAATTCCTTATACATACACTCTTATTTTGGTGCTTCAATCAGTCCTTAGAAAGGGAATTTCCAGAGGCCACCCTCCCAGAGTTAAGCTCCTAAGTGTTATTTGCATGCATCCCTGCTTCGCATATGCACCTGTAGAGTCCCCAGTACTGCTGCTTGAAGTCATGTCATTTTAGATGTATACAGTGAAGGTATCTACCTCTCAACTAGCCACCTCGTGTTCTCTTTACAGTCAATCAAAAAAAAAAAAAAATTACACAGAGCTGTGGTTCATGTATGCAGGGAGAAGACACGAAAGACCAAAGCTAATCAGAGTTGAAACTGGCCAGTGTTGTGCAAGATTCCATGAAGGGCTTTTTTTAAGTATGTTAATTGCAAGAGGAGATCTGCAGAAAACATTGGACTGATACTTGTTGAAGATGGTCATCTGACTACTCAGGATGAAGAAAAAGTGGAGGCATTCAATGCTTTTTTTGTCTCAGTCTGTAATAATACTGATATATCTTGGGCTGCCCAGTCCCCTCAGTCAGAGGCCCACAAGCATGGGAACACTTATGTTACATTTGTGGCAACTGAAATTGTAAGGAAGCAGCTCAATCAGCTGAATGTTCACAAGTCCAGGGGGCCTAATGGGATTCAGGTCAGAGTTATGAAGGAGCTAGTGGATGTTATGGCAGGACCCCTCCTGATCATCTACCAAAGGTCTTGGGAGTCTGGGGAGGACCCTGCTGCCTGGAAGATAGGCAATGATATTCCCATTTTCAAGAAGGACATGAGGAAAGACCCAGGAACTACAGACCTCTTAGTCTAACCTCAATTCCTGGAAAAATTATGGACAAGATTATACCTGGCACTGTTGAAAGGCATTTAAAGAATAATGAAATTGTCAGGTACAGTCATGATGGGTTCACAGGGGGAAAGTCCTGTCTAACTAATCTGATATCCTTCTGTGTTAAGGTCCCCCGCCCAGTGCATGAAGGGAAGGCAGTGGATGTAGTTTTTCTGGATTTTAGTAAGGTTTTTGATACTGTCCCTCACAGCAACCTTCTGGACAAGTTGTCCAGCTGTGGGATGAGCAGGTACACGGTGCGCTGGGTGAAGAACTGGCTGAACAGCAGGGCTCCAAGGGTTCTAGTGAACAGGGCTACATCTGGCTGGTCACCAGCAGTGTTCCTCAGGGCTCAATGCTAGGGCCCGTTCTGTTCAATATAATTATCAACAATCTGGATGCAGGAGTTGAATGCACCATTAGCAAATTTGCTGATGATATCAAACTGGGAGGTGCTCTTGACCCTCTTGCGGGACAAGAAGCCTTGCAGAGGGATCTAGACAGATTGGAGCATTGGGCAATGATCAACGGGATGAAATTTAACAAGTCCAAATGCTGGATTCTCCACCTGGGATGGAGTAGCACCAGGCACAAGTTGGGAGAGGAGTGGCTGGAGAGCAGCCCCCACAGAAAGGGATCTGGGGATGCTGGTCAACAGCAGGCTCAATAGGAGTCAGCAGTGTGCCCTGGCAGCCAAGAGGGCAACCCACATCCTGGGGTGCATCAAACACAGCATCACCAGCTGGTGAAAAGAGGTGATTATCCCACTGTAATTAGGGTTGGTGTGGCCTCACCTTGAGTCTTGTGTGCAGCTCTGGGCCCCACAATTAAAGAATGATGTGAAGGTCCTTGAATGCATCCAGAGGAGGGCAACAAAGCTGGTGGATGCTCCATGCTTGTCAGTGCCTTAAAAAGAGGCGTTTGGACAATACCTTTAGTACCATACTTTAACTTTTGGTCAGCCCTGAAGTGGTCAGGCAGTTCGACTAGATGATCCCTACCAGCTGAACTATTCTATTCTATTCTACACATACTCATTTTTATTCAGTAAGCACTGAAATACTGAGAATGGTATCTGAGTATTACTGTGATTATATAAAACCAATACACAGCTGTCACTGAGATTTAAAATAAGAAATAAATATGTACAAACAGGAAACAGAGGTCTGTTCAGGAAGTGATTAATTTGATCTTAAAGCACACCTCTAAAATGAGTCAACGCTCTATAGATGTCCACCTTGTCAGATTAATTCTATTCTCAAGTGTTACCATCTTCTAAATGTAAACCTAATCTCTACACCATAACAATATTTTTTTCCAGTGGTGATTAACTTCTATTGAAAATTTATGAGATTTTTAAGCTAAGGTGCTTTAAACTTCACTATTCTACATGACCATGGAGAGTGAAAAAAAAGTAAAAAGAGATGGTTTTAATATGATGTTAAGGTGCCAAAAGTAATATTAATGCAGACAGCATGCATATTCTGTATTTTCTATTTCATATGTTGGGCTGGAAATTGTCTTCCTGTCCCGCAGAATATTTCCACATTTTTAAATATTCCAACTCTATATAAGGACAAGATAAAATTTTGTGAGGAAGAGAGAGGAGAGAGAAAGGACTGGCAGACACCCACTCAAGCAAGACAGGAAGACCAGTGGTTAAGCCTTTACCTTAGATGAACATGCTCCCATCCACACCAGTAGCTTGAACCAAGCACTTGAAAGTGCATCTTTGGTTGTCCAGGCTATTGGCTATTCTGTGCACTCAGCCTCTCCTTTTGATGAGAGACTCCCTTCTGAGCCTAAGAAACCATTTTCCAACAAAAGATTAATCTAAATTTTATTTGATTCCCAAAAGAGCTCTACTTGCTACGTTTTACAACTTAAAGCACTAATAATCTACGAACTTCACTAGAAAAAAAAACAGAAGTTGAAACAGTTATTAGAAACTTTCTTTTTTATTATATTTTGACATTTCAGTGGTGAGGAACTTAAAAGTTAATAGCAGCAGATTACCAAGTATTTTGTTCCTCTGCTGAGAAAAAGAAAGGAAAGGGGGAAGAGCCCTTGCATAATAAAATGATTTTTAAATGTTCTAGTTAGACTTTGAGGTTCTTCATTCATTGAGTTGAATTTTAGTGAGTAAATTTACATTTTCTGTGAGCTTTGTGTTAAGCTAGGCAAGTAAAAATGCTTTTTCAATCATGTATGACTCTATTTTTATTTTTCCCTCAAACCAAGAAAAGCCCCAATTCCTTATATAAAAGAATCTATGTGTGAAGATCTGAGTTTCAAGCTTCAAACACTTTGCTGCAGTTCTGTTCAAAATAAAAAAAAATGTCATTATATATATTTTTAAATAATAGAAAAAGTGTTCTTTCAACACAAACCTATAACTCAAAAATAGCTGAAGGAATTTTATCTCAACAATTATATCAACTTCTCAAATATACTATTTTCTGAGATACAGACAGGCATGAAAAACATCAAGCTCCTAAATGAGTGTTTCAGAAAGACATTCTATTTTTTAGGCCCTTAATTACTACATATATGACCAGTGGCTGCTATTAAAGAGCAAGAGTAAGCTGCTGGTCAAAATAATTGCATTATAGAATACACCAAACTTTTAGTCATCATTTTGACATCTGATAGATACAAGGCATTGATTTGACAGTGAAACTATAAATTTAAACCATTAGAACTTCATTTCTGACATTAAAACAAGAAAATCGCTGTTATGAGGACAGAATAAGTCCTCTGATCAATATGCACCTGAAAGATGTTCTTCCAGAGATGAAAAATAATTTAAAAGCAATTTAGCTAAGATATCTGTATGCTACTTCATCTTTATTAACTCACATGTTTAAGTCTCTTAATATTGAGGTTAACCTTAAGCATTTTGTAACCTGCAAGTAGTTTGTCTCTGAATTTTTAAAATAACTGAGTACCACCTTTTGTCAGGCATAGATATAACTGACTTCTGTGATAATTTTGAAATTTGATAAGAATATTTTTACATTTTGGGGGAGAGTTAATAACTTACAGTGTGTAGACAAGCAGTTTTAAGATTGGCCACTATTTTAAATGCTGTGAAATTCTTCATGATTCATAACAGCGAAAATTCTTCATGATCTTTTGCAGTATTTTTGAGCTGCTGTGGTGAAGCTGTTACCCTTGCAAGGTAAGAAAAGCTGCAACAGGAACAAAGCAACACAAAAGAATTGAAATATCTACAAAGGGTGAGCTATAAAAATGTGGTGATCAAAAGCAGTAACATACATACAGGTGGTTAAAGGGTTAAAAATGAAGGAAACACAAGGAAAATTGCATGTTGTTGAAGGCTTGCACGATAAAGAACTTAATACAGCAAGAAATTAAAATTGCTGTTAGAAAAACAAACCTGCATCCATCCTTTAGCCTGATTGAGGAATTGAGAGTGGACAGCTGTGACTGCAAGAATAACAAATAAAGCAGGTTTGGAACTTGTCTTTTCCCTTTAGAAAAAATGAAAATTATGGCTCCCCAGATGCTGCTCTGAAATGTTCCTGTCCATTTCCCTTTCTCCCAACTGACAAAATGCTTCCATGACCATAGCTGGACAGCTGAAAAATTCCACCACAGTTTTCTCAAATGGAATTTTCCATCAATTCTTAACCACAAAAATTTTGGGGACTTGCCTTCTCGTCTTGATTAAGGGTTATTTTTCTAATAATTTTTTCAAGGGAAATAATTTCCATTTTCTCATCAGTCTTAATAATAAACATTCTGTCACTTAAAAAATGCTTTTTGTTTCTCACTAATCTCTACAACATGGAAGTGAGCATTTTCAATAATTTTTGGATGTTTCTACTACTATAAGTCCAGACAGAAAGAGGGGAAAACTGAAAATGCCGAGACCTTAAATGAAGGAGAAACAGCTTCGTTTGGTGTGAAAATACCATTTTATATAATAGTGGTAGGAGTTTCTCCAGGGCTTTTGGGAACTATTTTCTGAGTGTCCTTTATAAGGCTACACCTATACAGCTATGTCAAGATTCTACTTATGTGTAATCTGAATTGCATCCAGATATACATGACAGGTAACAGAATACTTTTATATTTCTCTTCGAATTTCAAAGAGAAACATTACATGTTGAAGAAGCAATAAATGAAACATTTGCTCAACAAATTATTAATTCAACAAATTTATGCCACTTATGACGTGTTTAGAAAGATTGCAGATTACTTTATTCATAATTACTCAATATAACAGCTGAATAAGACCAAGCCCTAGTAACTCCGTTTTAATTATTTTACTTATAATTTGGCAACATTTTGGTACAGGAAAAATAGAAAGCATTCTCCAAAATTTGAGAAGTAATTTACCCGAAAATTTAGAGAAATTACTTCCAAAAAGTGTTTGAGCTGTATCTATTTGCAAATGTTGGCTATATCAGGCTGAAAGCTAAGACTTCACATGCAGCTTCATGAATAGTTATCCAAATCATGCAATAAATAGCATTACTGTTTCCTGACTATGTGACCTAATTGTGCTAAACTATCTTCCACGTTGGCACAAATACAGCATTGATTAAATAACCTTTTGTGAAGGTTTACAATTCACCAGCTCCAAAGAAAGTTTTACTTGTACAAATGTTCACAGACAATAATGGGAGAACATGCTGAACTGAAATCTATTTGGACAATTTTTCAGCAGCAGATTTCCATACTACCCAGTCATCCCTGTTAGTTTGTGGCACACAGTGTCTGACAACTGAAAAATATGTAAATTGCACTATACTTGTTATGAGCACTCCTCCAGATTTTGTTCAAAAGCTGTAACAGACTGGGCTGCTCAGCATAATTTTTGAAGCATTTGCAAAGCTGGTACCAGATCTTGCCCTCTTTCCATATGTATACCCCTCATTTGATTTCCATGGCAGAAACGCCCATTCAGCTACATGAAGAAAGTCATTTAACCTCAACTCCATTTCCCTCAACTCTATTTTCCTCCCATTATACACACACACTACACAGAAATTTTCAGTCTTGGTTATTATTTATGGAGAGCTTTCAGGATTACCTTTTACAGCTGATTTATAAAAGTAATCACCTGCCTCAGACCAAAATGTAGCACTTGAACTTAAAATGCTGCTTCTGATTTGAAAGATGTCATCTGCTTGAATAAAATCCTTCGTTTGAAGCACAGAGAATGTTTTTGTGATAGAAAAAAATTCCCAAATTAATTTAAATTCAGAATAATCTTTCTACTGAAACCACTTGAATATGTATGCAGCTTGCATTGGATAAATACTGTATTTTTAATTAATTGTATAAGGAGATGTGTGCATTGTGAAAACATATATGCACATATTATTTCATTAACACCCATTTGAACCAGTAACACTGAGGGTTCAAAGCAGATTCTGTTTTTTATGTGCATCCTTACGAGAAGCCTAAATTCCATTTTAAAGAGAAACATTACACTAAACAGAATTGATTCCAGCTATGTCAAAAATGTGTTCAAAATCTGTCTCCCAGATATACAGGGCAGCTTTCAGATCTTGCACAGAGTTCTGCTCCGATGCTCTCTGCTCCACACAGGACCCTCTACAGCCCCGTCAGCAGTATGAACTGACTGGCTGGTAGAAGGCAGAAAGAACTCCTGGAGGAAGGAATAAAGCATGCCACTGCTAGAACAGGCAACTTTTGAGGTTCGCTCCCAGGTTTTAGTTGGTACGTTGACCTACTAAACCTCTGGCAATGTTCCAGTGGCCACAACATAACTTTTACTTTTACTGGTGTCGAATGCTTTGGGATCTGAAGAGCCACCCAAATGGTAGAACAGACCTTTTTGTCTTCAATTAAATAGCCAGTTCAACTGTATGAATTTTACATGTGGTTTGTTTTTCTTCTCTATAGATGAGCCTGAGTTTATTATATAACAGAAGGTGGCATTCCAGATTGTTTGCATGATGTAGACACAAAGGTTTCATTTTTAGCACACTTCGTAAGTATTTTGCATAGACAGATGAAGATGCACAACACTCTGTAAGCAAAAGCAACATTTCATGCCTTCATTTCATAATTAGGCTTAGCTCTTAACAAGTCACATACTAATTCCCACCAAGCAAATATGAAGAGGGCATCTGATCTCAAATACCTTATTCATGCAAAGAATAGGTTCAGCTAAAGTGCAACAATGAATAAAATATGGGAAACGTATTTCTGAAAGGTTATTTTACTGTGTCACCAAGTTAATTCTGGCACAAGATGACTCAAACCATCTGCAGCTTGAACAAGAAGAATTAAACATTTTGACAGGCCTGAAACCTCATACTTTGATTTTCCATTTTTTAAAATCCCAGTTTAATTCCACCTCACTCCTCCCTTCTTCTAATGTGCTCCTTGCCATTATCTCTCCATTAAATCCAAGCACTGAAAACCCCCCACTGTTTGACACTCTTAACCATAGGTTGCTAAGGTTGAAATGAAGTACATGTTAGTTGTTCGAAAACAGTCACCTTGCTCAGAACGCAGACTCCAGAACTTTTTGCAAGGCCGACTTAGAGCAACCTTAACATATTACCCACAGTTTGTGTGGGTTTGAAATGCAAATGTTTACTTTCTACTGTAACACAAACATGATTTGTTATGCAGGGCACTGACATTTCTTATCATACCTCTAAGAAATGGTATAACTGCCACTCTTAAACACATTTCTTAACACCAGGATGCTTGAAATTTATACTTTGGATAACAACAATGTATAACAGTGAATGCATAAACCAATATACACTGACCCTCATTGGTAAATTTAGGCTCTAATTCAGGAAAAAATCTGTGGCATATTTTTCTGCTTAAGAAAGCATTTAAATATTGTTCTCTATGAGAATGGAATTCTCAATATTCTTACAATGTTCATAGAATCATAGGATTATAGAATACCAGGTTGGAATGGACCTCAGGGATCATCTGGTCCAACCTTTCTTGGCAAAAGTACTGTCTAGACAAGACAGCCCAGCACCCTGTCCAGCTGAATCTTAAAAGTGTCCAGTGTTGGGGAATCCACCACTTCCCTGGAGAGATTATTCCAATGGCTGACTGTTCTCTCTTGTGTCTAATCGGAATCTCCCCAGGACTAATTTGTACTCATTACCCTTTGTCTTCTCCATGTGAGTCCTTGTAAAAAGGGAGTCTCCATCTTCTTTGTAGCCACCCTTTAAATACTGGGACATGGTGATAAGGTCTCCCCTAAGCCTTCTTTTCTCAAGGCGAAACAATCCCAGTTCCCTCAGCCTTTCCTCATATGGCAAGCTTCCCAGTCCTTTGATCATCATGTTAGAGAGTTTCATTGCATCCCATCCTTATGTATTTTTTTGTTCCGCTGTCCCTTTTCCTTGCCATCTGCCTTTCAGTGTTAATTACATTTATCTGTCTAAAATTTTGCCACATGCCACATTTTTTATTGAGCCAAATGATACAGTACACATGCATTTTACTGGCAAGTTTATGGCTAGAGGGCCCTCTTTTTTCTGTCCTTTATGGAGAAGTACAGTTCTAGTTTTAATGCTTTAGTGCATAAGCTTTAATAGCATCCATGCATCTGCTCCTGAACTCCTCGCTTAAGCTCCCTGTGTATCATCCAAGACGGAAGCTATAATGCAGAGAGAACATTTCTTATCACTCCATTTTCACACTTGTTTCTCAATATTTTTCATTACTGCTGAGCACCTAGTCCTAAACCCTAAAAGATAAGTGAAGATGATACACAAAAGAAGGCTTCTCCCTCAACAAAAAGCCTCAAGCTTTCAAGGAGTGAGATGAAGCTAGGATCCCAGGGACTGTCCCACCCTAACTTCATGTCTGCTTTAGGAGTCTTAGCCTTTCCTACTGCTGAATTTCCAGACTCTGCATGAAAAGTTTTCTTTCTGCTACTCTACTTCCAATCTTTAAATGCCAAAATTATACATATGAAGGGAAAATAGAAACAGCCTTAGCCAAACAGTTATGGGCAAATAATTTTCTTTTTCCATTAAAATCTGAATTACATTCTTCTAGGATTTATTTTGGGGGTTATTATTTTTGTGATTGTTGCTTAATTTGTAGCTGATAGATCCAAAATGCTTTTCCAAATTGGATGCAATTTCTTCACTAAACAAAAAGGCAGTCCACAGTTTTAAGAACATTCCTTAAATGTATGGGCCGATCCAACAATAAGTTTTAAGGAATAAAGCCATTAACATTTTATAACGTCAACCGATTCTTTTTTTGTAAACACATTATATACTTCTGTTTGAATTTAATCACTTACTAAGTGGCTAAATAATTATTTCAAGCTAATGAGAATTAGTTTTGAAGTTGTTAGTATTAATGAGAAATCACCATATCCATATTAGTGTTGCATAGTACTAAATAATTGATACCTCAGTTCACATTACTGCTTGGAGGATACTAGCAGCAAACAAAATTATTAGTTTCATTTTGTCAGATAACTTGCAAAGCACAATTTTTTTATGGTTTTTAAAAGCAAGTATTTTGAAATGAAAATAAAACTATACTTCATTATGACAAAAAAATAACAGCCTCCAGATTTAGAAGCACAATGTTGCATACTTGTTTTAAAGTTGTAGGAGAAGGAAGGACAGAATCATAAGAATTCGGTGGGAATCTGGAGCACTCAACACTTCCTCAGTGATTTTCAGCTCCTTTTAGGAATAAAACCTACAGAAACTGTTTCTTTCTTTCCCTCAAAATCTGCCCTATTCTCTTCCAATGAAAGCAATGCATGTTTTGCATCTCTCAAGACTGGGCTCATCGTTCCCTGTTCATTGGAATTTTAAATCAGTTTCTATTGTCTTGTTTCTGTGAAGTATTCTGTGTGGTCAAACAGCTTTTCCATTAAGCTAACAGGAGTGATAGATGGCACTTCCCAGGCTGCCAACTATTTCACAATCCATACTATCTTAAAATTCAGGAAAACATGAGTACGAATGTTCCTGGTCCAAGCAGTGTTACAAGGACAACATGGTAACACAAACATTGAGCCAAGTTTTCCTCTGTTTATAAATCATGAGGATTCTCACTGTAAAAGAAACCTGCTGATTTACACCAGGTGAGAATGTCTGTAGAAGGAACATAATTACCTTCTGATAACATACTATCATTTTTCTTTTAATGTTGTATGACTTAGTTATGGTGACACCCTCATCTCTTAAATCTCTCTATGTGATCTGCAGTAGTTTATCCATCAATATCAAATATCTATATGTAACCTAATTCTTTTTCTTCTGATCCAGAAACCATGCTTGGGACTACTACTACTACCCTAGGTTTGGTAACTTTCTGAGGTTCAGCTTATTCATCTCAATCTTCCTCACACATTCTTAAGAGTGGACCATAGTAAGTGTGTCTGGCAGTTCTAGGCAAGCTTCTCAGGGCAGAATTTTCCAGGCAGTGTAGTTTTTAGTCTTTTTCAGTTTAGTTGTTGTCGTGGGCTAACCCTGGCCAGCAGCTAAGCACCATGCAGCTGCTTCCTCACTCCCCTGCAGTGGGATGGGGGAGCGAATGAGAAGGGTAAAAGTGGGAAAACTTGTGGGTTGAGAACAAGTGATGCAAAACCCCCAAAACACCCACCACCAGCCAACCGATGCCCATCCAGTTCCCAAGCAACGGCAACCCTGACAAATCCCACTACTCCCTTCTCGCTGGGGGAGCACACTGAAAAGCAGAAAAGGCCCTGACGCTGTGTAAGTGCTGTTCGCTAATAACTAAAACATCCCTCTGTTATCAGAACTGTTTTCATCAGAAACTGGAAACATAGCACCACACGAGCTACTACGAAGAAAATTAACTCAATCCCAGCCAAAATCAGTACAGTTGTACAATCTGTAGTTGGCATAGCTTTCCCCACTTTCCCTGAAAAACTATTTCATGGCTGATTCAAACTCATTGTAAGGAAGCTTTTCTTTGCTGTATTTTTCCTCTAGTAATTCAATTGCCTTTGAAAAAAGTCTATTCTTTAAAATTCTTGATGCCTTTCCATCCATCAGTCTATCACCCCTACTCCCACAAAACCAAAACTTTATGTAGTTAGCACTTTTATCTGCAATCACACTTCCTGTAGCCTCACAGCTATTTTGTTCTTTTGACAGAAACACTTTCTGCTGTGATATTCTTTGCGAAGCTGGCCTCATCGTTCTACCTGACTTGGTCATGTTTTCCACATCACCCTTAGCTACCCAGTCATTTTACACCTCCCTGTTTCTATGGGTAGGCACGCGAGGATTTATCTGAGACAAACTCCCTGTCTTCTAGCTTTCTAGCACAGGATACTATGGCTCTTCCTATATTAATGAACTAACCCATGGCAATCCTCTCCATGGGCCACATTTAAACCTCGACTGAGGAATGCTCCCTGGCACAAGTTTACCTCTAGGCCATACCTACAAATAGCTTGCGAGAGTACTGGTTACCTCGGGTCAGAAGCATGCCAAGAATCCTTGTAACCATTCAACAGTAGACACAGCCAAGTTACAGTATCTGGGCCCCTGACCTTGATCTGTTCAAGTATTTGAATAGACTTACAGAAATCCCATAGTCCAAAATTATTTCTTCAGAGTGAAAAGGTGCCTCTTCTGTTTTCAGGGGTCTCAAAAATGATAGGCTTTCATGAAAAGAAAAGTATATTAGGAAATGTTTATTCGCAGATGTACCTGAACCAGGAATATTGACCATGGGAATTAGAGTTAGCAGGTTTGGTTTTCTTCATGTGGAATCAGAGAGGGTCACATTCAGAATCATATCCCTAGACTAGGGCCTGGAAATAATGCTTTTTAGAAAATGTTTGCAATGCAATGTGACACTAAACTCCAAATATCCTGTCTAAAAGGAAACAATTTAAATCACCTGTGTTCCCCAGACCATGGTGAACTTACTATATCTATACTTAAAAAGGTCTTTCAAAACCACTCGGTTATGATCACAAGAGTTGCTAAATTAGATTAAAGGAATGGTCTGTGTGGTTCAATAAACAGATGCCAACACAGAATAGCTTTAAAAATATATAAGAAAAAAACAGAAGGCGACAATCATGATATAGTTTCTCTTTTGAAAATGCGTAACCTTCCTGGGCTACTCTTTGAAATGCATCTTCCAGATCACTTTAATCACTGGTGTGCTGAATGTTCTCGTTACCCATTTCCATGTCCAGTCTGTGTGTGAATCAAACAAAATATGGGGTTTTTATTACTAAATAAAGATAATTACAAGTTGCCAAAAAAATCCCAGTAAAAAATGCCTTTCTTTAGAAACATTTTTCAATAGTATATTTTCAGTTCTTTCAAAATACTCCTTTTTAAACACAACTAAAATGTATCCTTTTATTTTGAACAGTTATATTTCATTCTGTCCTTTTTATCATTTCTGCTTTTTTATTTCTCATTCAATCTTTTTGAAGTAAAACACACATATTAACAAAATAAATTTTGGTGGAGATTTTGAAAAAACAAGTTATTTATTGCTATTTGATAAAAGGAATGGAAATTTTTCAATTCCTATCTCTTAATGCCTTCTTGTATCATTAGGTTTCTTTACATTATTTGAGATGTGTCTTGCTGGGAAAATTTTTAGAGACTATGTAGAGTATTGGCACACTGTGATGTTTTTTATGGGAACGGATTGTTATTTAGGGAAAAGAAATGTTTGAGAGAGCAGGGAGTCTTCACAGAAGAAGAAATATTAAAGGGAACTAAGATTTCAGTACAGTTCTAAGAAGAGCTTTGCCTGATTAAAGACTTCATGTTTCAACCAATTTTTAACAGGAGCATAAGACTGGAAGGGATCACCTGTGCTACTGAATGTAGCTTCTGCAGTGGGGCACTAGATGAAAGATCCGTTGCCCATTTACTTCAGTTCTCCCCACACAAAGGGTCACCGATTCCTTTCCTACAACCTAAAATAACCTCATGACTTGCAGTAGAAAACTGAAAGCTACAAAAGGGAACTCCTCTGAAGGGGATGTGAAGAGACTGAAGCTGTTACCAATGTCCTACAACACTTCAGCATTCATCAAATAAAGATTTGCTGTGACTCAAGGTCAATCTCTGCTGTCTACCTACTCTCATATTAACTCATCTTGCATAAGCACAGATGATCCATATGAATCGAGAAAGCAGACCACATCCTACAATGTAGAAGAGTGGGTCAAAACTAGTACCCACCAGTCTGAGCTGTACTGTTACCAATGTCCTACAACACTTCAGCATTCATCAAATAAAGATTTGCTGTGACTCAAGGTCAATCTCTGCTGTCTACCTACTCTCATATTAACTCATCTTGCATAAGCACAGATGATCCATATGAATCGAGAAAGCAGACCACATCCTACAATGTAGAAGAGTGGGTCAAAACTAGTACCCACCAGTCTGAGCTGTAGATTCATGTTGTAGTCTCTTGGACATGTAATGGCTCCAGGAAAACTGGAAGCAGCTGTTTCTTCTTTTGCACAAAGGTCAGGCAAAGGCAACTCTCCTCGCGCAATCTCCAGTAGTTATCTATGGATCAGCAGGGAAAAATCCACTCTCCCTCCCTCAAGCAACCACAAGCCCAGAAAGATGTCATTAATATACACTGTGAAAAAGTGATTTATTCTTGTTTCAAAGATACAAATGTTCAAGGACTTGTATCACAAACTTAATTTCCAGTCTCCTTAGCTTCCCCCATTTTGACGTGCAATCCCTTTCAGTAGCTTACCAAGCATCAGCTTAAAACAATTTTGATTCCTTCTCCAGCTGGCTATTTGGAAGACCATTCCAGTAATTCACCTTGTTGGGTTTTTTTTAACTAAACTTGCTGAAGACCATTTTTGATCTTTTAACTTCAGAATTTTTCCTGCTTGATATTTCTTCTCCAAAAGTATTTGCAGAAGGTTACCCCTTTTGACACTCACTCGGTTAGGTTAAAAAGGCAAACTCTTTTAATGCGCCAAGTAAGGTTTAACCAATGCCTTTTACAATGGAAAACACCTGAAACCAAGTAACGTCCTTGGCAGCTCATAGCCATCTTCCAGCTAAGGAATGATATTTTTTGTCTTCCAATTCAGAAATCCTCTATTTATAGCAGAGGTTTTTATCACTGTTTTCTGAGTGCTTAGTATTGTAATTTGAAACTCTCGAATTTCATCTCATACTTTTCATTTCAGTTGCCTGAGTCACCTGATCCCCCCTGCCTTCTTTTAATGGATGATTCCCTCCCCACCCCCCTGTTTCAGCATTCCCTCCCAGCTCTATGCCCAGTTCTGAATTTCAGAATCGCATATTTAATTCTCTACATTTGGGTCATTAATGATTACATTAAACAGGATCTGCCACAGATTGAGCCCCTGAAGATACTAGTAGCCTTTCTCCATCCCAGTATCCCCTTCCGCATATCCTCCCCTTTCAAGAGCTCTTTAATCCATCCCACATTCTCTATTAATTGCCATCATCTCTACCTACAATACTAATTTCCTACACAGCACTGTAGAAAATGCTTTTCCGAAATCTAAAGAGATAGTCGCTGTATTTCTTTACAAAAGAAAAAGTAAAATAAAACAAAATAAAATAAAATAAATAGGCTAAGCTGACCAAAGAAACCCACCCTTTGGTAAAGCTCTCCAGTAATTTATCCAATTTTCCATTTGCCTTCATTCCTTAATTATATTTTCATTCAAAATATCTTTTAATAATTTGCTTATTAACATTAATATTTAGATATAGACTTTGGAGGCATCTGCCAAGGGTAGCCAGTTTTGATGCCCACTTACCTTGCCCCCACTTCCTCTGTCTTGTCTCTGCTTCCCTGACAGCACTGGGAGCAGGAGCCAAGAGAAGGCAGCAGAAATATGCATCACCTCCAGCCCCCTCCTTCACCGTCTGACTGGCTCCTGCCCTCAGTGCCAGTTGAGGGGTGGAGGTAGAGGAAAGAAGATGGGAGAATAGGAAGACTGGGAACAGGGTGAAACCTGTGAGGATTCCTGCGTGCCCAGTGTGGAGACTGGAGCAGATCCTCCTCCTGCCATGAGGGAAAAACAAGAAGGTTGTCTCAGAGGAAGAGTAGGAGACTGTGTGTCCTGTGCTGTTACAGACTGGAGCATGAGAAGCTGAAGCAGAAGGGCACCCTACAGAAATAAATCTTATCCTGGAGGAAGGTAAAGGGACACATGAAGGAAGGAAAGAAGGGATACATGAAAGGGTAGAGACACAGGAATAATTTTTTTATGAATGCACTCTGTGGAAAAAAGAAGAAGCTTTGGGGAGCTGAGAAGCCTGGGAGCTATAGTCCTTATTTTCACACCCAGCAAGGTGGGCTCTCTATGTCCTGAGCACATGGTCTACGCTGACCCTTGGCCAGCATCCTTTCTATGGGGTGAAGGTTCTTTCTGGAAGATATACGATTGGCAGGGTAGGGACAGAGGTGAAAGCACCTCAGACCAGTGTCTTAGAGTTGTCCCTATTTCACCAGAACTTTAAAAATTACTTCAAGCCCCGTATTGCCTATTCTGTCCTCCCCAAATCCTTCTTTGATCCATCACAAAACTGAAATGTCACCCCCAAAAATGAGGACAAAATAAATATTCCTGATGCTCACCCACGCAGAGGCAAAATTCAGTTTTGCTCACACAGTTAAGAAGCCCTGTGTTGGCCCTGGTGAGAAGTAGGAGAGCAGAAGGTTGTGGGGAAGAGGAGTTAAATTTTTAAAAATTGTTACTGTTTTTTGCATTCTCTAATCATATAATCCTACTGTACCAAAAATGTTCATCAAAAATCCTTGCTACTGGACTTGTATTTTCCTGCACTGGTTCCTTCAGTAATCTAGAATGGAGATGGTCTGGATTTTGTCACGCTGAGCAATCTAAGCTTTGCTGCTTAGAGCTACGTTTTGCTACTTCTGCTTTGCTTCGAGCTACTGCATGTAGTGCAGTTATAATGACTGATTTGTAGTCGTGTCAGAGAGAGCGTACAATATACAAAACAAAGAGTTAACATGCTAAGCTTCTTGCGTTCAAACAGAAACACCCCAGTGGAGCCAGTCACTGAGATAATGAAATTATAGCTCAACAGGAAGATCCTGAGAAAGGAGTGTAATGGTTTTAATAAACAAGGATTGCTGATGTTGGGGAGGGAGCCTTTCTAGAGGCTTAATTAATCAAAACAGCAAGGGAACACCTAAGCAACCACTATAAATAGTGCAAGTAATTGTTCTTTATGCAAGTACTTTACCACGCCAGAATGTAACTTCCTAATTTAGCTGTGGAATGATATAGAGAGTGCAGACTGTATACAACGTCCATACATTCATAAAGTCATAGATATGTTTTAAATCATTTAAAAAAATTATTACTCTGTTGATTGGCTCGGAAATGTGGTTAGGAAAACAGAGACTATCATCTAAAATGAGAAGTCTAGTGTATCATTTTCCTGTAAGGGACTTTACAGTAAGAAACTGTATCTTGAGGTTGCATCCAAGGCACCTCGCAATAGCTTGGACAGTGTCTTGGATGGTGTCTTTTCTTTCAGGTTTAATGACACATGATTGTTACATCCTACAGGAGGAAGGAGTCATTCAGGTGAATAGCTGGTTCAGAGCGGCATTTCTTCCATGTACCCGTGCGCTCTCCATGAGAAATATATCACTCTAACAACACTTTTTATGACATCCCGGCATCAGCAGAACCAGCTGTCGAGGCTAATGGAAGTACACAATCTTCCTGATGATTTCTGGAATAATCCAAAGGAGAAGATGATGACAATTACCTTTGAGACACCTGCCTCTAAAATGGCACATGCTCATTTTAAACAGCCTGTAATCTCACCTTGAGTGACTGCCAGGCTTCATTTGGATCCTTCATGTTTAATATATTATTTAGATTGCATGGTTTTAGGCCTGAAAGGAAGCAATTTAGATTGAAATTAGCAATAGAGTGTGGAATTATACTGACAGGCGGTGGAAGTTTAGATAGTTACTTCAAAAATATCACTCTCTGCTCTACATGTACCCCTATGGCACTAAAAATGTTTAGAGAACGTTAAGACATCACAGTTAAATGCTCAGAAATAACAATTCTTAAGTTAGGATGTCTGGCTCTGGTTTTGCTCCTTTCTTTGTTTCCCAGTGCATTACCAGCACTGGAATATCACACACACCTCTGGTTGTGGCCCATCATCAAAGTGGGAGAAATGCAGGGAAGGCCTGTGAGGCTAATCAAGGGAAAAGAGAACGTAGGTTACGAGGCAAGCAAAGGAAGGCTTGTTGGCTTGTTTGGTCTAGCCAAATGAGTGGGAAGAGGAAGCTGATTGGAAATATATCAGAGATGATACGACAACAAGAAAGGAAGAACTATTTAAATCTAAAGAATAATGTTGGTATGAAAAAAAAACCCAGTATAAATCTGCCATGAATAATTTGAAACTGTGAGAAATGTCCTCTTAGAGCAGCCTCTTGATGACAGATGTAACAGCAAAAACTTTGCTAAATTTTAACTTTCTAATTGCAGTAGTCGTAACTCCAACACTGTAAAACACTGACCGGCTTCTCATTTTAGGTCATGGGAAATGCAGCCCTATGTCCTTTAAGCCTTGATATAGGAAGAGCTGTGATGATTACCTCCTTTTTATTATTTTCCTGCAGACAAATGGGTCAGGAAACTTTCAGCCAAACTGGTGAAAGTTTCTGAAAGTAGAAGGTAATATCAGGAGCACTCTGACATCCAGAAATATATCTGCTAATGGTGTTCACTATGTGTCATGATATATGGAATTGTCATTCATCTTAAACAGCAGGCAGTTATTCAAGGAAACTACAATTTGCAGACACTGACAAGCTCTCATGCATGAGTTCCAGCTTCATTTCTTTTGCTTGCTGGGGACCACATACCAAAACCAGACCCCTATAATTCAGTTACATTAGTCTAATCTTGAGGTGACACAGGCATGAGCATGCGTGGTGATACTTGTATAGAAAAGCAGCAGGCAGACTTGCTAGTCAACATTGGGTTTAGTTGCTTGTCTTAGTCTAGCAACATTATGTTTGTTTTATCAAGTTGCAGCCAAATGGCATTTATCATTTAACCATGCATCTATACTTTTTAGAACGGTGCTCACATTATTATCTAGACCTCCCATCTGCAACTTCATATTGTACAGTTAAGTCCTACAGAGACTGGAGAAAAAATTTCACTTACCACCATCTTCTAATTTACTTTTTTTTTTATCATATAGCAGCTTCTACAGCTTTTTTATTTTAGACAACATATCTTTTCTTTTCAATCCAGCCAGCCGTCAGTGGCAGTGTATATTTTTAGGAAGCTGTACAGCCATCTGGAAAGGTTTTATATTTTTTGTTATGTTTATCCTTTGCACTTTTCAGATTTCTGTCAATGTCCATGGTAACAGCTGCTATAATACTCTCCATTCTTGTGTGGTTTGAGCGCTGCACAATCCAATGTGGTTTGCAGTCTAGACTTCAAGCAACCACCAATTTGTAAGACCAATAGTTGGGGCTTTTTGCCTTTGGATACTATTATATAGGTGTCATTTCTGTGTCCTTTTTGCTCACGGTTTATTTCAAGGGTGGTTGATGAGAAGACTATGCATTATTTTTACATATGCATATATATATATATAAAATTCTTGAAAATGTTGATTTTTGCATTACAGGTTTTGTGGTGTTTTTTCCTCTCTACTCCTATCATCCACCTTGTAAATTAAATTATTTTCCTTGTTTGGGAGAGCAGAAACTGTGAAGTGTTGCAGTTCATGTACGACTGTATTTTATTTTTCATGAACAGTGATAACTTGCATAGGCCATACCATTATTCAACCCACAGAATTAAAAAAAGAAAAAGTGGTATCACCTCCAGGTACAGACATGATAACCGTTTCAACAGGTAAAAGCAGTAAATAAAGGAAAATTTTTAAAAAGTAGGTGAACCCAAGGGAGATGTTTGTGAAGGTGAATTATATTAATCCGAGCTTAAATTTGAGATGCCTTGACTGTTAAAAGTGCCAAAAATTACCTAATGATTGCAAAATATTTTGAAACAAGCTCCATAAACATTTATGGTAAATACTGGAAGGGAAAATTTTCAAATAATTTGCTATCCTGGATTCAGGAGTCTTATGGTATATGATCTATATTCACAGATGAACTTACTTGCCTAACTTTTAGGGGCCTACATCCCAGAGAGCATCAGTAGCTCTGAGAAGGGTGTGTGAGTTCAGACAGCAGTCAGCAAGCTGAGCAAAGAGCTACCTGCAAAACCACCAGCAAATACAAGGTGCCTGAAAAACAAGTCGCCTGGGGGCTTAGGTCTTTAGAACTAAGTTAGAATCATAGAATGTTTTGGGTTGGAAGGGACCCCTAGAGGTCATCTAGTCCAACCCCCCTGCAGTGAGCAGGGACACCGCCAGCTAGATCAGGTTGCTCAGAGCCCTGTCCAACCTGGTCTTGAACTTCTTGAAGCTGGTCTCCTGGATCTTTAGAGGCATGCAAGGCAGGTGCCTAGTCTACTCTGGAAGCTGATGCGCCCTTTGTAGTCAGTGGAGAATATGTAGAGAATGATTCATCCCACCCTAAGACCTAAATAAGCATTTAAGGAAACTTTACTGGCAAAAATCTGTATCCCTGAGGTATTATATAAAAGATTGTGATGACTGTGTACTTGGAATTCTGTGTTTAATTTTAATCTCCTAAAATTCAACTTTTGCACAAAGGTCTGTGGACTGGGACGTTAGTCTCAGAGCCCTGTCTGTCCAGCAAGAATACCAATATGTCCCTTTCTTTCACATGGCAAGTTTAGGAGAAGAAATATATTTCTGTGAGTTATTCAGATTTTGCAGCAATGGGCCATGTAGGTACCTAAGAGACATACTTTGCATCAAAGGAAAATTGAGATTCTTGCTCGGAACATGCCTTCCAGCTAACCATCTCTTCAGTCTGCCAGCGAGGACTTTACTGTTCCTTTACGGAAGCTAAACAGACAAGCCAAATTGCAGCTAGCAAATTTTCATGACCTTATTCTACCTCTGTATTATACAGCCATGGCAGCACCTCTGAAAAATAGCATGGATCTACTAAGCCAGACCATCCTTAAAACATTTAACTTTCTGCAAAGTTTGACCAGCCTTGAAGAATAACAGAAGGTGAAAAAAAGCCCCGTGAATTGCTACCCAGTACAGCGTGTTGAACTGTAGGCCCGGCAACGTCAGCATATCAAGGAAAACAGCTCTAGGGAACTCTAAACATCATCCAGCAGAGAGAAATGTTGTATACAATGTAAATATCGGACTGCCTGTCTTTCTATATTGTTATTGCTAAGCTCTTTACTGTTTAACCTGTGTGGTACAGTACCTGTCAGTCTCTGTTGTACCTGAAAGTTCCTGTAAACAAACAGTATTATGATAAACCTCTTGAGTTTCCCTGAGGCATTTTTGCTGCTGCTGGAAGCCTGAGGTCACTGTGCAGTCAGTCCTGCAAATATCCCCCTTGACTATCAACTGAGAGGGCACAAATCTGGATGCTGTGACGCTGGAATGCTTTAATAAAAAACTCGCACTACAGAGCTTCGGGAATCAGCATCTTTAGCAAGTTTGAGAAATCTTTTCATTTCTTCTAAGGATCAGGAAAAAAAATCATGTCTGTCAAACTGTCAACGTGCAGAAGAAATTGTCCCTGAGCAGATGCTGTTAGTGAGCAGAACAGATCTAGCAGTGAGAGGCCTGCTGCTTTATCGTGATCCATTGAACTCACATGAAGGTGCTTGCCTCCTACAAGGCTCAAGCCACAGGGAAACTAATTACCAGTTTGGATTAAATAGATAAATAAATAAAAATGGACATTGTTTTTTTGGTGATGGAGACTGGAGGTCAGACTCAACCAACCTAATGGTGAACCTGCTTTAGCAGGAGGGTTGGACTAGATGATCTCCCGAGGTCCTTTCCAACCCTTGCCATTCTGTGATTCTATAATGCATGCTAGCACCTAAAAATGAGATGCTTAGATTTAGCATGATGATTCAGAAAATATGAGCTAGTCATGTTAGGCTTTTCATGTAGAGCTAATTCTGAAGAGCATCCCTCCACACTGACTGTGGAGCCTTCTAGAGCTGGACAGTCACTAACTAATCATCCTGCCTAACTCGGGCCTATATGCTAGAGACAGGATGCATCTACCCTAACTTTAGGCATCTGAAAGTCATTTTTCTGTCTCTAGGCTACCTCTGTAGTCCAGACAGAAAAGCAGGACAGCTAAATCACCTCACAAGGAGACTTGTTCCATGAGGTGAAGATGTGCCTATTTGTCTCCACTGACTTAGGCTTACCCAGATAACTTTTGAATGTGCACGTTTCAGAGAGATGAAAGTTTTCACAGGTGTCTTAACCCATTTCCCATCAAGTTACATGAAGTGCAAGTATACACATAGTACTATGAGAAAGATGTCACTTATTTGCACTGACCAGACCGTTATGGGAATTACTAGTGTTCCCTACTTGTCTATTAATTTGTGTCTGATTTTTTTTTTAACATGAAGCAAAAGAAACAACCTGTGATTTGCTCAGTTGTCACTGAAATTCTGTATTTCTCAAAGTATGTCACACTGAGAGAAATCCCGACATTCCTGAGATCACCACTCCTGAGAGATTTCTAACCTGAGCAGGCAAAAAATAAGTATTTGCCTATGGGAAGCACATGACTTTATCCCAGTGGCAAGTTTAAATCAACACTTGAATGGCTATGCTGTGGCTCTGTTCCCTCCTTCCCCTCCACCCCACCCAAATCAAGATCTCTACTGGAAGTCAGAACACTGTCTTGCAGCTTAGTTTTCAAAACTATCTTGTGTCACACAATGACTCACCCTTCCTATTTTACAATTTATGTGTATGACAAGTATTGTATCATACATCGTTACACGTATGAAAACATGAACATGTTCTAATTACAAATCTTAACCATGAAACGTGAAACCACCATTATCCCAGTTTTCATTTCTGAGATAGACAATAGAGAAAACCTTATTCCATGTGGACTACTTAAGACAGGTGTGTAAAGGAAATAATAGTTAGATTTGCAGAAAAACACTGAAAAGCTTCCAAGGCCCTCAAAAAAACCTCTTGCTTCTAGTTATATTAGAACTTATGGGAAGAGGAAGAAGAGAAGACTTCGCTTGTGCCATTATGAGGATATCAGCAAGATGAGTGTAAAAATGTTCCCATTCCTTTGGATGACTTAAAACAGATGGAAGATGAATTTGATGATCAAGGAAGACTCATTCAGTCCATGTTTGCAGGCTAGCCTGGCACAGATATGCTCCAAAACTGTAAATCTGGGAGGCTTTGCAACACTCCATTGCCCATCCATCTCTGTGTCCTTGCCCCCATCAGTAAGGCCTCCTCAGGCAACCACCTGGGAAGCAATGTAGAGACCTATATAAACTGGGTATATAGCAGAAGTAATAAAAAATATTGGCTAACAAAAATTTACAGACCCAAGCACTTCTCCCATCCTCGCATTTTTCCATGACTGCTCACTGCAGATCATGTGGGACAAACTTACACTGTGCTGTCACAAGCTGTATGAAATCTGGAGGCCCCCGAGAGCTATCCCAAAATGTCCGGTATCCTTACAAACAGTACACATTCAGTCACTCAGGAAGCCCAAAGAGGCAGCTGAAGATCTCCTGGGTGCTTGCAAGAACCCCTGGCCATCTTTGAAGCTACAAGAGAGAACAATCAAAAGCTTTGTAATGTGCTGTAACTACCCCTGACATAGACATGTGCACAACGTAAGCATCTACCATCATCCCCCTCTCTGCAACTCCGTTACCCAAAGGCACTTCTATCAGGAACTAATATAGATGGGAAATTCTTACCACCTTGAAGCTGCTACCAAGCATCTTTCTCCAGCCAGGCTCTTCAGGGTGGTCAAGAAGTATCTTGCATTCATTGAGGAAGAACAAACTCATATACAAAACACCCTCTGCATGCATAGATGCTGTTGTTCACAGCTCATGCCTAGTAACAGGTGTATCTTGTTCTTTACAATCCAAAAAGAAAAAAAAATGCTCTTAAATGAAGCATATACGTGTATCTTTAAATATAGATCAGAATATTCTTTATGTGTGAGTCAAGTTGGTCTTGCAATATAGGAAATAAGAGCCTTCCCTGAAAATGGTGCCATGCAAATTTCTGATAGCATTATCCCAAGTGAGATGATGAAATTACTTTGTTCTCCACACGAAAGTGGGTGCAGTGAAAATTGTGTGTGAGTTGCCAGCACATTTGTGTTTTGAAGGGTTATTGATGTGAATAGCAGGTGAAGTGTAAAGAAAAGGCTCCAGCTGTTTCTTGTTTTGAATTCTTCCTTGGTGCAAGCACCGAGAGTAAATACTGGAATGGGAAAAGTTAAACTCGTAAGTGGCCCAGTTACACTCAAAGAGAAAAGAATTAAACCCCTTTTTTGTTGGTGTGCTACACGGTTCTGCAACATTGATTTTATTCACACATAGTGCACAGCTGTTTATTGAGTCTGACCCTTGAGGGGACGCTGAAGAAACACTGGAAATGAAACCACTCAGAAAAAGACAGTTTTCCTTTCCTGTTTACGTGATAGATGTTTCATATTAAAAAAAAAAATCACCAAAAACAACAACAACAAAAAATTAAGGAAGCATTTCTTATATAACAGTGACTTGCAAATCACTGTTTCAAATATTAGCATAATTATTTCAATACTTCTGATGTTTTCCCCATCTTACACTCCAGAACAGTTGCTTTCACAAAAAAATGAAAATAGTGGGGAAGCTGCTGTTGTTATTGTTCAGGAGACTGCAAAATAAAACTAAGCAATGCTGTCCTTCATTAGAATGATTTAGTAACCAGACCATCTCACTTTTTTATACCGCCTTAAGCACTACTATAACCAGCCTTAAATACGTCATTCCTATTCTGTTTGATTGTTTTGTCAGAATAAGAAATATAAAATACATAATGGATTCAAATAAAGAGAGATCGAAATGCAGTGAGCACATTCAAATCCCTGCAGATCCAATTTTGTGGGTAGGGAGGATGATTGGGAAGTTGTTGCCTGAGCACTTTTAGCTAGACTCCTGCAGAACCTCCCTTACTTAATACAATTCTCCTCAAATCGAATACCATTATTGGAATATAAAAATTTAAATAAAAGTGTGAGCCATCATTTTGCAACTGAAACTTTTCTTTAAATCAATAATACTGAAGACAATAAATGTACAAAAACCAATGCCTTCAACCCCCCTTTCTCCTTAGGTGCCTCTAACCTGCCAGTGGCAAGATCTGCACAGCTGAAAGCGATTTCCACAGCCACCAATTCTGTATTCAGTGCTGGGCAATTCATCACAACAAGCGAAAGGTAAATTCTATCAACTCGAAATAGCAGACATCTATACTTTGAGACTTTTGGGGGGATTCAGATTTAAGAATTCCTTTTCCTTTATCGCTTTCCTTCATATCGCTGTAGACTCAGTTCTAGTATGTATGTCAAAAATTGAAATTCTAAGTCTTTGAGTAAAGAGACATGAGTGGTCTAGTGAATGGAAAAAAGAGAGATGTTCTTCTCCTGAAGGACAGCATGATAAGATCATAAACTAGTGTGAGGATGCTAGCAGCAAACCAGTGACTGAACCTCTGGAAGGTTTAAAGAGACAGGTCAAGGCGACTTGACAGAACACAGAATCCAAGATACAACCAGAGCCAGAGCTGTTAAGAGCTCTGAAGCCAGTTCAAACTCAGTGTTACTTAAAGAAAGAGCCAGTGGAAGATCTGAATGACGAAACAACTGACATACCAGAAAAGTATTTGTTAGATCTTTGAATTAAGAATGCTGAATAAATGCAAAATGTTATTACTTTCCAACAGGATGGTCAGTTGGCCATCACAGGAGTGGTATGAGAAATGCAGATTTTAATTAAAAGAAAAAGTAATTCGCATATCCAGTTCAGAGTTAGTGAGAAACATTTCCCAGTGTGTTAACTTTCAGATTACTGCACCAAAACAAATGGGTACAGGTTTTTCTTCCTCCTTTTTAAGCCATCTAAGCTGGAGGTCAAATGTTTGGATAAAAGTAAATCTATGCAAATTTGCCTTTTGTTGTATGTAGACTATTTTTTCCTATTACATTATTTCTGAGTTTTATGTTAAAGTTATAATGCTCTTAATCTTCTCCTCTGTGGTATCTACAGGAGCAAGAACAATGGTGGAAACCTTCAGCCTGAATAGTTCAGCAGCTTAAGCCAGCACATGCATTCATCAAATGCAAATAATGTCCATGACGGTCTATCTTATTCTGATTTATTTCAACAAATCTCAAAAGCTGTATTTTAAAAAAATACTCTCAATAAAGGGTTTAATATTCTGCTGCAATTAATGCTCCTCTTTGGCTTAAGCATACTGTCCAATCCTTAAATAAGCTCTCCCAACCTCACTGCCCTTTAAAAAAAGAGTCTGTTGAAAGTCTTTCCCTCTGAAATTCACAGAAGAAAATGGTGTAAATTTAAAAAGAAAGGCAAAGAGTAAGCTACCCATTTAAACCTGCAGGTTACGTAACAGTCCCCTTTTATAAATCAAATCTCAGTATTATAGAGTCGAAATCTCACCTTGAAGAACTGTGGATTGCATCATCACAGAAGGTCTCTTAAAGCTAACGGAGATAAAAGAACGAACCCCACAGATGTGAACACAAGCTTTCCCCCACTTCCTATTTCACACTACACAGGCACCAAATGAACTTCTTTTCACATACAATAGTATAAGGGACATCAGGCAATTTTCAGGTCTTATTTTAAGGGTTAGTTTTTCCTCCTTCTAACCATGTTGAACGATGTTTTACTGCACAAGTGGTCCACTCTAAGATACTGAATAATAAAAGCAGGAAAACCTGCCCTTAAGAGTGTTACACATCAGACACGTTCAAACAGCAGACAGTTTTATCATTAACTATGTGGCTCTGGTTTTGTTTCAAAAGTCTTTGGTTATTTTTCTGATGATTCATAACTAACTCCTTAGACAGCCGAATTGCCAAGCACCAAAGACCACCAATGGCTGGAAGTTAAAAAAGTCAAATTCATAATAAAACTAAAGATGCACCTTTCTGATGACAAATGGTCAATTAGCCATACTGAATGATGTCATTTGATAACTTCAAATCAAGAAGGAATACATTTCCAAAAGTTGATCTGTATCTCAAGCAAAAATCAGAAGACTGATGCGGGTAACAGGGAAAAAAGTCCTTAGTCCTGTACTGAAAACTGAAAGCCCCTCCAGACCTAGCTGGCCTAAGGCGCTCCAGTTCTTTTCAACAGCACACAGGGGATGAATGTGACCTAGCATCATATTTAGATGCAGTAGTAACCCCTGCAGAACTCACTGGGTACCTATTCACAGCTTTATAAGTAACTGCAGGTTTCATACCAAATCTAGAGCAAATCAAAATCTGTGGCAAATTCCTTAACTGGCCAGCTACCATGCACTACTTGATCACAAAAGTCCTTTTGGATCTTTAAAACCGATTTTCTAGTATTTATTTATTTAACGTTCATTTTCCTTCTTTTGAAACACTGCCAGTTTCCATTTTTCTACCAGAGCATTTCCTTCCATTCCACAACTCCCTCTCCCTGCTACAGACAAATATTGTGTTTGCCCCCAGGCCCGAAGTGGAAGTCACTGGCCCTGGCTCAAGCCTTAACTACTTACTCTTTCTTTCAAATGAACAGTTTTTAAATGTATCTGCTGATGGGAGATGCCAGAATAAGCAACAGGGTTGGCATCCCTTCTTTTGCCCAAAGCCCTTCAGGATGAAAAACAGGGAATAAACTAAGCAGGTTGAAGTGCAGAATAGCAGATTGCAGCTGTAAGCCCTGTGGGACCCCCCCGCTCCCCATTCCCACTAGAGCCTCATTCCTCGCCTGTCTGCAGCTTTCACTGCTCTGTCACCCAATACTTCCACATGCGCCCTTCTCAATCATGTCTACGTGGATTTTTTTACCTGTCCAAGATCACCTCATCCTCATTTCCTTGGCTAATATTCTGCACAAACTGAATCATCTAATTCAGAGTTTCAGCCTTTCATTCCCTTTATTCACTTACAACTCAGCACCCACATTTACTCACTTATCATCCCTTTCCAACTAACTCGCCTGTAGCTGAAAAATGGTACTATTGCTAATCAGAGAGGAACAGAATGGTTTGACGTTCCTGCCCCATTACTGACATTCTGCAGCCAGAATAGTTACAGGGCAATGGGTCCTCAACCTCTTTCTGCGTCCTCTTCATTGCATAAAAATGGAAAGAAAGATGGTGGAGCTCCAACTTAATATTATTCTCCTCTATATTAATAAATAGCTAGCCTGGAAAACCAGTTTCCTCCATAAATTTGCAGATTGTTATAGATGACACTGCCTATTACTATTTGCATTTAGGGACTTCCACTTACAGAAAAGCATGCAATTATGTCTTTGCTCTTAACTATGCTACACAAAGATAAATGTTATTTAAACCTGCTGCAAATTCTAAAGGCCAAAGAGTTTTTATAAGTAGGTCATTTTTAATGAAAATAATTTGAGACTGGTCAATTCCCTGCCACTTAAAAAGAAGAATCAGGCTGATAGAACATATTTAACTTTAGCAAATTCCATCATTTCATGAAACAATTCAGCATTATGTTGCTAAATCTTATACTATATGCTTCTCTTCTTTTTTAGAGAATTAAGACTTAGCCTCCTCAGATCAGCTTTGGAAACTTTTCACTGCAATAATTATCTACAAGAAGAACTGAAAAATAAATGGGATTATTTTATTCTTGTGCAAATGGCTTCTTATGCTGATACCTTCTTTTGTCTTTTATAGCTTTGGTTTAGGAAAAGTTAATGCAAAGTCTCCACCTGGTGGCCAAATATATTTTCGTGAAATCGAAACATTTTGCTATTTGGTCAACATAGTACTTTAATCTCTCTACTACTTAGTCAAACCATTGCTTCAAATTGGTTGTTATCATTAAATAGGGAAAAAAATGGGTTACAGAAACAATATCCCTAATCTACTGAGTCTACAATGCTATTCAGAGGCACCTCCCAGGTTTGTAATTTTGCACAGATTAGTACATTACTTTTGTCAGTGTCTTGTTATTCAAGTTTTGATACACACAATCCCGAGGGAGCCCAAGCAGGTAGAGAAAAATGCGGGGAAGGGTTTGACAGGGTAGTACGTAACACAAACTGAAAAACTCTACAAGTATCTCCTGGCAGAAATTGAAAATTTCACAGCACATTTGGAGATAAGGAGTGGGACACCCTCTGAGCTACAGGAAAACAAAAACCCCACAGTAATTAGAGGAAGAAGACAGTTGGTCAAAAAACAAAGCTCAGAAAATTCATCTAGCAGTATCATTGGAAGTGGCAAAATTTAATCACAATTTTAAAGAAATCTGTTTGTGCACTCCCATTTGCTGGTTGAATGGTCACTTCACAGTGTTGCAGTGGATGACAATATACCATCTGGTGATGAAGATATTTTTGTGTTACAGGATTGAAGTTGCATAATTATTGGCCAAAAAAATTCCCTTCCAAGTAAAAATTTAAAAAATTATAGTAATTGTTTAAATGTACTATAAACTAAAGTCTTGTTCTCAACGAAAGCATTGCAGCTATATTGTAAGGTTAATGCAAACACTAGATAAATGTATTTAAAAAAACAACTTAATTTCTCCTCTCTCTAAATCTTCCTTGAAACATTCTTGTGCATGATCCAGCTCTTCATCATTAATCTTCTGGTTTGAGCATCTCTGGTCAGCTAAGCCCATCAGTAGTACAACTGCTCATTGGTTTTGACAGGGACAAAAATAATAGCATGCCATAATCACCAGGACAGCTTTGGATCTAATGATGCAAAATTAAATGAATGTTTACACTCCCTTTGGCATCAGTTATCAGATCATAGCTTGTTGGAGCAGATACTATGGATTCATATTGCAGAGTTGTAAATTCGTAGGCTACTGGTCCTTTAGTAATTTTGAGAGTTTGCACCCTGACTGAATACTTACAAAAAAAGATCAAATAGAATGCTATAAAGAGTAGCAACATTTTTTCTTTAATAAAAAATCTTTTCTAAAGCCACTGTGGAAGAAACTGTCTCCTCTGATGGACGTAAACATTACAAATAAGGAAAGCTCAGATCATATATGCCTTATGAGTTTATAATGGAAACTAAATTGGGGATCAAAAAAAAAGTGTTAAAGAGTTTCTGTGTGAATGGGACAGAGAATGTCTGCGAAACTGTGCAACGCTGCTCTTTGCAGAACAGCAGGTGGGAGAACAAACTACCACCTCAGATATGCAGTCCCTAATGCCGATGTAACCATTCTGCTACATCCTTTTCTTTTGGGGATGTTCCACTTTGTATGAAATAACTATATAGCCGCTGAGGCAGAGAATAATGAAGTCTCAACAAATATATCTGGACTTTTACAAATTAGCTTCAAGATTAACCTCCAGGCTCCCTTCTGTACCAATCCAAACCGTGGCTCAGCCCCAGGTATGGCCTGAGCTCACCCTCCAGCACACCCCAGTCTGCACTCTGCAGGTACGTGGAGCTCCCTGCCAGCAGCCTTCCTGTGGACAGAAGAGAGCACCACGACCACGGCAACTTCCAGGCCACCCATGGATACATAGTCTCAAGGCTGTAAAGACAATCACCTGAACTGTAAATTTTTAACTCTCAAACCAGAATGGAAAATGAAGGCATTTTGTGGGGATACTTCTACCCTTGTCAAGGGTATTAAAAAAAGCTATTATTTTTACTCACATTCAGCGTGACGTGCATCAATAGAAAGACCTATAACAAACTCCTGTTTTGGAAAAAAAAAACAAAACCAACTTCATTTTTAAGATCACGTGGAACTATTGTAGAAAGAGGGGCACCTACAAAACATTCCCATGTAAGAATGAACAAGACTTTCCTAGATGCACCACATTACAGAAAAAAATAATTCAGAAGCAAAAAAATACCTCTGAGGTCATCTCTTTCAGCCTTACCGGAAACAGCCCAAGCTTGCTCCCTTCAGGCACTTCATCTAATCTAGTTTTAAATAAGCCACATAATGAGGCTTCTACAGCTTCCCCTGGGAACTGATTCTACAGTCTAATAGAACTCATTTTCAGGAAGTTTAAATTATTTTTAATTTCCTCCCATTACTTCTAGTTATATATATTATACTTCATACAGTAATACTTTTTTGAAATACAGTAAATAGTAATTTTTCTTTGTAAAAAAAGTAACCCTTACCATCATTAAGCTCACTAATTTCAACAAGGTTTTCTTTTTCAAATGAATTTAATTCTGTTGAAAGGTCACAAAGTAAAAACTGAGTAAGAATTTATCTGGGTTTATATATCTATAGTAGGTATAATAATGCTGTAAGGCAGCCCACCAATGTGACCCACTCCAAAATTAGGGTTGTTAGTACCAAGGAGATATTTCAGGTGAGGGTCCATTCCCTTAAATTGAAAACCTCCTTGTTAAAAAACATTTGGAGTGTAAGAATGTCCTGAAAAATAAGAGGGAAGGGGCAAAGATCTCACTGTAAAGTCTTACTGCCTGGATGGAACAGCCATTGACAAAAGAAGCTCCCTGTTTATTAATAAGCCCTTTTTACCTCAGCCAAAATTTACACTCCTAAGCACACACAGCCATATAAGGCACTTGCTATGAAAAAGCTGTTAGACCAGAAGACACAAAAGTTTGAAGGAAATAAACTATGGAAAACAGCTTTTTTGGTAATGTAGTATATTATCTGCCATCGTTAAATCACATAATGATAATGCCCTATTATTGATAGTTCTGGTAAAGGTTATTTGTTCTTGCAGAGTAGGATGGAGGTAATTAGGTGTATCTATACTACATCTACACTATATTATCGTGTAGATAAACCAGCTAGCCTGAATATGATATAAAGTCTAGTATTGAGCAAATAATCCAGTTGCCCAAATGGAACCAGGCTCTTAGTCACCACAGAGAAACCACCCATTCCCAAACTGAACAATCTAAAATTAGCTCAGGTAACACACTGTGCATAATCCAACAAAATAATAGTTATCGAAGAATATCTAAACTTGGAATGGACCTTTCAAGGCCATTTCATCCAATCCCTGCTCAAAGTGCAGGGGGTAACCTGTGAGGGGCAACCTGTGCTCAAAGCAGAGGTAACTTCAAAGCCAGGGTAGGTTGTCCAGGGCCTTGTTCAGGCAAGGCTTGGTAGCTCAAAGGAATGGAAAATCTACAGCCTTCCAGGCAAACGGTGCCAGTGCTTAGCTAGTCTCACTGGGAATATTTTTTTTTCTTGTATCTGACTAGAATTTCCCCCACTGCAAAACTTGTGTCCATTGCTCTTCAACCTTCTACCGCACACCCCTGAGAAAAGTCTGGCTGCATTTTCTCTGTACCTCTAGTTTAGGAAGCTGAAGACAGTGATAAATTCCACCCCAGTACGCGGGTAGGTTTCCCCACCATACAGACACACTGCTCAGCCATAGTCAACCCACTGTCCATCAGAAGCACAAACACCTTACATTGAATGCACCCCCCCTTTTCTGCAGAGCTGCCTCCTAGCCAGTCAGTTCCCAGCTTGTACTGGTGTAGGGGGTTGTTCCACCCCAGGTGTCCCTCCCTTGGACTTGTGTGTCTCCAGTTTGCTCACAAGTGGTCCCTAGCTCAATATTCCTAATCCATCCTCAAATACAAGGAAGTGTCAAATTTTGGTGGAAAAAAACCAAACCATCAGCAGTTAAGTTTAATTTTTAAAATACATTAAACGATTTCTGAAGAGAACTAACAGCACGAATTAGGGTGCGTGGATTATATTTAATGAAACCTTACAGCAAGCATGAAGCAGAATTGTACTGTCCAGGTTCAAACTTGCTATTTAGAACACCTTGTTCAACAGCTGCTGTACCTGCAGGCACCTGCAATTACTAGCTGCCTCCCTGTCTGATTTCCTGCTTCCCCAGGCACTGGGAACTGTGCTCCCGAGCACGTCCTGAGCTACTTCAGTCTCAGCACCTGAGTGCTTATCTCCCACATACACCCAGTTGGAATCCAAGCGTGGGCCTTTTTCAACCTACATCCTTTAGGGGCCAAGCATGGAAAAAGCAGGTGTTCCTACCTTCTAGCCCTTAGGGGTCCGCAATTATGAAAAGGCTACTCTGAGAGACCACATAGTATAAATCATGGGGCAGTGCTCTTAGCTTTTTTTTTCTTTTTCTGAGCTGCCAGGGAAGACAGCAGCAAATGCTTACTAATCAACAGCTTAATGGTTAAATCATTCACCTAGAAAATGAGAAATGTTTTCAGTTTGAGACTGTCCAAAAACATACCTTCCATCACCAAGCTATAATGGCATAAGGAACCTTTTTATTCCCTCCCCTCCAAACTGTTCTGCTGTGGACAAAACACTGAACAGGTCACAGAAGCAAGGTTTTAGAACACATCTCTCAGTCTCTCTAGTTCTGTGCCCTAGCAGCTAGGCTACAAAGTCATACCCTTTCTTCCTTTGTACAAGGAAACCCACGTGCCTCGCTGCACTGCCACATGGCTTCAGAAAGAAGGGACACTGCCCTTTCTTGAAATGCCATACAGCCTGTAGGTCCTTTCCCTTGGCTGTGGCTATGGGTTTAGTAGGAACTTGTTCTTGGAACTCCTAATATCTGAGCAAGTGATCTAAACAGTGCACACTGTATTAAAAGTTAGGATCATCTTCTTACCTGGTTGTGCTGGTTTCAGTTGGGGTAGAGTTAATTTTCTTCACAGTAGCTGGTACGGGGCTATGTTTTGGATTTGTGCTGGGAACAGCATTGATAACACAGGGATGTTTTTGTTACTGCTGAGCAGGGCTGACACAGAGTGCAGGCCTTTTCTGCCTCTCACCCCACCCCACCAGCGAGGAGGCTGGGGGGGCACAAGGAGTTGGAAGGGGACACAGCCAGAACAGCGAACCCCAACTGACCAAGGGGATATTCCGTAACATATGATATAAATATGCATATAAATATAGCATATAAAGCTGGGGGAAGAAGGGACATTCGGAGTTACAGCATTTTGTCTTCCTGTTACGCATGATGGAGCCCTGCTTTTGTGGAGATGGCTGAACCCCTGCCTGCCCATGGGAAGCGGTGAATGAATTCCTTGGTTTGCTTTGCTTGCATGTGCGGCTTTTGCTCTCCCTATTAAACTGTCTTTATCTCAGCCCATGAGTTTTCTCACTTTTACTCTTCTGATTCTCTCCTTCATTCCAGGAGGATCCCAGGGAGGAGTGAGAGGCTGCGTGGGGCTTAGTTGCCAGCTGGGGTTAAACCACGACACTGGTGGATTGCTCACTGTGTTGAATGCGATATTTGTAGATGTGTAGCTCAGGGGAAGACACTGCATGGAGACAAATGCCTGCTTACACTCCACATAAAGCACCTGGTTCTAAAAAGGTGTAAAATTTAGAATACATTCTTATCCTCACGGTTTTCCACGCCCAATATGTAGATTTGTTTTAAATCCCACATTGAGATGCCAGATTTTTCCCCATACAGTCTACAGGAAGCCTTGGCATTCTCCAAAGGATTCTGTGCCTGAGACAAGAAACCCAAAGGTTAGATGTTGCCCAAGTCCTTTGCTGGATCTAATGCCATAAACTTCTTGTAAGGCATTATTTCTCATTAAGCACAAAATAAGGTATACAAGTTTCAGTCAACTTTTCAGCCCATTAGAGCAGACTCCACGGCCTATGCCACAGCAAGAGGCAGATGTTTCAGGACATGCTCTAAATGACTCAGGAGTCTGAAGGGAGAAATACCTGGAGAAAAAGCAGCCAACCAGAAACACTGAATACAGGTACCCGGAATGCCACCCTTCTTTGGCCAACTTACTCTGCAGGTGGGTTCTTCCATCCA
The DNA here is from genome assembly GCF_000687185.1 of Egretta garzetta. Lineage (NCBI taxonomy): Eukaryota > Metazoa > Chordata > Aves > Pelecaniformes > Ardeidae > Egretta > Egretta garzetta. Next base: position 2,561,561 of record NW_009260286.1, read on the forward strand.
CTTATTCACAGTGGGTTCTTCCATCCACTTATTCACAGTGCTGTAACTCCTCATAACATCAGAAGCCTAATTTGTCTTGTACTCAGATGTGCTTTATCCTTTAAAACACAAAAGGAGGATACACTCTATTATGAAGTAGGCTGGCACGTTCAATCCAAGTGAAGGAAATGCAAAGCTAATTCTCAATTTCAGACCAAAGGTGTTGGGTTTTTTCTTTTTATTTTCTTATTTTTGCTTTTAAATTTCTTTCAGGTGTGTGCTTTAATTCCAGAGCTATCAGTCATTTGTTCTCTCTTGCTGACAGTGTCCTGCTTTGCAGAAAAGAATCCAGGATCAATTACGGAAAATAAAGGGTGCAAAACACAGGCAACGTGACTGGATTATGAAAGTCCTAGTGTCTGCTCCCAGAGTTGTTTCATCAATGAGTGTTTCGTATAAAAATGCATAAGAATTCCTTTGAGGAGAAACTGGAGCATAGGTTTCCCCCTGCCCAAGAAATTACCTAGCTCCAAGACTTGACTCCTGTAGCTAGACCAAGAGAGACATATCACAGCTCTTTAATACTTTTTGTACAGTAAAACAGCTTCAAGGGGGTGAGTAGCAAGCTTATAGCTTGGAGGTGGGAAATGAGAGATGAAGGTTTGAACCCTTGGAGGCAGAAGGGGGAATACTGGCTTAATGCAAAAGTAAGTGAAATTCCACATTATATGGAATGTCAGATTAGAGGAGATCAATGGCTCCATGGCTTAAAAGAAAATGAACGTAATTAAAGAGCTTGATCATATATTATGTGTTAAGTTCAAACTCATGAAATCAGGGTGATTAAACACTAAAGAATTAATCAGAATCAAAGTCTGTCAAATAGTGTTTTCTCTCTTAACACCTTGGCATTTCTTTAAAGTACAAAAAAAGAATATTAAACCCATTTAAACCCCACTTTTACTCCATTTCTTTTTATTTGCAGCAAAATAATTTCACAGAACTAGGTCTAGTTATATTTCAGGGTCACCCAGTTGGATTCCTGATGTTTACTGCTCACCAAAACCCATGCTGCAATCAGTTTTAATTCCTTCATTATGCAGATTTAGACATGGTAGTCCTAGAAACTTTCTTATTAAATCTGCAGGAATCGAGACAGCTGTCCCTAAAGGAAGTTCAGAGCTGAATAAATATTATCATGATTTTGTTTTCACAATGTTTATTACTATGGAAAAGAATTTGATTCTTGAAGAAATAAAAAAAATGAGATTTTCAAATGTGTCTAAATAAGAAATAGAAATTTACTGGGCATTAATAGCAATATGCACTTTTGAGCGCTTCTGAATACTCAAGTCTGCAAGTATAGTATTTACACATCTACAGAAATCAGGAATTTGCCACCAAACTTTGTCTCATATCAGGCCTCCCCTAAAATAGCATCTCCAACCTTTTTCCCCACTCTGCCTATTCTAATGCTTTAGCCTTTTCTCAGAACAAAAGCACAGAGATCATGGCTTAAAAGAAGCTTAGGAAAGGGTTAAATACCCTTCATACACCTGCCCAGAGCAGTGCCTGCATGCAGAGCCAGCAGGTGCCAGCACAGGGCTCCTCCTGCCAGCCGGCAGCGGGCCGCAAGAGGTGCCGTCCCCTGCAAACACCTTCTGGATGAACCCTAAGAGGAGTTAGGCCAATATCCCAAACTCCTTTCACATCAGGTGTTTCCTGCTGCCCCACACATGCTGAATGCTAAAAGGCTGTAACTGGAGCAGCTTTCCCAGTCTCTGCTATTCCCACCCTCAAATCAGCAAGTAAAGCTTTTTTTTTTTCAGGGAATCCCTGCTCCCCCGGGAGGGTATCATAATACTTTTGCTCTGGCAGATTGCATTGCCCCCCACTTACAAACAACTCCTTCACTTTCTGAGGAAGCAGTCCTTCCTCCTCTCTTCTCTTACCTCCCTGTATTTCTGCAGCATACACACTCCGCAGCCAATTCTCTCAGCACCTTTGGATTTAGCGTGTCAGGTCCCATGGACTTGTACGGATTGAGTTCTCTTCTTCTAGGCCTTGACATCCCTTGCAAATCTGAACTCCAACTCTAGTTCCTCCTCCTTATATCCTAGGCTCCATGCATTTGTATACACATTTTTGACGTAGCCTCCTTTCTACTGTTTCAGTATTCCTGAGGTCTCTCTTGTTCCCATCACACCGCACCCTTTCCTTTCCATGCACCATTTCCTCACGTGACTGCGAGGAACACTCCCTGCCCTCATTATTCCTGGTTTAAAGCTTCTCACCACATCAGCCAGCTTGTTAGCTTAGATGCTCCTTCCTCACTTTGTCAAGCAGATCCTGTCTCTGCCCAGCAGTCCTCAATTCTCAAAGAAGGCCCCACTGTCATAAAAACAAAATTCCTGTTGATCAGCTGCATAACCAGGTATTAATCCACAGGACCAATTTGCTCCTCCCTCAGCCTCTTCTCTCCACCATCGGGGCTAAGAATATCACCTAGATCGCCCAGTATGAGCAAAAGGTCCTGCCCGAGCGCTAAGCCTCTTAATTAGCTAAGGCCTTTGACAGGAACTAGGAGGGTGGTGAAAACTGTTCAGGAGTGAAGATACAACATGAGCACAAAACAATTATGTTGCGCTGGTATTGGAAACTGCACATAAGAAACTGCTTGTGCTTAATTAGAGTTAGGTAGAAGAGTAAAGACCGAGTCAGATAATCTCCCTCTAGGAAGCATATGAAGTAAATGAAACTTACGCAACATAATAATCAGAAGGCAGGCTTGGGGTACAAGGTTGCTGACATCTAGGTACAGTAACACCATATAGGGCCCAGACTGCTCAGGTAACGCTGTCAGAACCAAATCTAGGCAAGGATGTAGGACCAATGAAGAAAAAGTCACTTGGGATGGGTTGTTTACCTGGGAGGAGTGTGGGCAAAGACAAGGCAGCACAGGGGCAGCAAGAAGGCAAATTCAGGATTAAAAAAAAAAAAAGTGTAATGTTTTATACCTTGTTCAAGCACCATTCACACCATAAAGTGCAGCTGTCTGTGGGCAGTGGTGAAGCTCACCTCCAGACTCTGGGCTGCAGCTAACAAGCGCACCCAAGCATACACATACAATCCTATGCAGACATTAAGGGTAATTAAAAGCAGTGTCAAGAGGCTCTTCTGCATTCTAAAGTTTGCTTTTATGGAATAGATTGTCATTTCTTAGTTTCTAAGAGTTGTTCTTCATGCTCTACACTCACATTTAATTTCCTATCCTTTTATTGCAAACTTTAAAAAAACCTTCACACACTAGGTCAGCACTGAAACCTAAACTTCTGCCCAAAAGCCAAAACACCTATGCTTCCTGGCCTGGCCAAACATTCAATAACTAGTCAGCCATTTAAAAACTCCTGCACCACCCATCCCATATCTCCAGTGGAACACCTTCATTCCATGCCTTTCTTCCTACCTGAATCCTTAATGTCAAATCTCCTTCCCTCAGGCCCAGTATTTCTGCTGGCTGACGTCCGAATAAATTTTCTTCTAGAGATTATTTAGGGTTACTCCTACATCAGCCAGAAAGGATCAGCAAAATCAGCCAGAGGTACTCTTCCTCTAGGGAGTAACGCTGCATGGTAAATTGCTAAAACTCAGGCACCTCATGGTACAGTTATACAATCTTAAAGCTCCCTTGAGAAAACAAAACAGAAAAAATTACACACATCTGTGTGTGTGTCCAGTATCAGTTAAGCTTTATAGACCATTATAAAATGCCAGAACATGAGAAATAGCCACATAATCTTTTTAACACAGCTTAAGTGTTCAGCAATGCACATCTTTAAAAGTAAATAAGGGAAAATGTTTCTCAAAGTAACTGCACACAAATCTAAAAAAGTTCTAAGCAATGGTATCACACCAGTGCGCCTATCCGGCATACAGGGCCTGGCTGCCTTGACGGCGTGTGCCAGTGAGAGTCCATCTGACCAGCACAAAGCTGAAGGCGAGCACGGCGTGCATCTCGCCTGGAAAGCTGTGCAAGTGCGCCATTTGTACAGCGTTCAAACCAAACCTTGATTCGGTGCAAGTAGATATAATCCACTCCACAGCTGCTGGCCTAGATTGCGCCTCAGCACCATCCCACCGACACACCTGTGGATTTTCCTCAATGTATTCACCAACCAAAAAGGCTACAGAAAGGTTAAAATAATCAGAATGACTTAGGCAAGGCAAGTTACACGCAGAAGGTAAGCATTTTATTATTCATTACTAAAAGGCAGACTACTGAATACATCAGTATGCACTGGAACATTTTTAATTCCTAACAAATGCAATTGCTTCTCTATCACTTTCATGGACAAAAAAAAAAAATAAATAATCAAAGTAATTGACAATACAGTATAAACAAATACAAAAATAAATTTAGAAAATACAACCAAATGATAAACAGTAGTTTCCAATTGAAGCAGTGATTTTGCTCAGAATTATGCTTGCCCAAAACCAAATACAAAACCACACCCAAACTTCCAAATCCCAAATAAGTTACAATTTCTTTCAACTGGATTGTAAGTATAGTCTTAGAAGAAAAATGGTGTTACAGCTGAGGTTGGGGGGCAGAAGTACATACCAAAGCAAGAAGTGTGGGAATAAAATCTGTAGCCAGACATCCCAGCAACTTCATCTAACTGTAACATAACCTTATAACGCACTGCTGAAAATCTGTATCAACAATGGCAACAAAAGACATTCTCTGTATTTACAGGTGCAGCATAATCCTGAAAATACTTTCTGTTATCTAGTTTTTACCTTGAGCACTTCGGGTACCAGACTTTCAGAAAAGGAATTACTATCACAGCCTGGACTCATTATGAGTTGAAAATAAAACACACATTCTTGCAAATGAATCTAACATTTGGCATTTGCAGAACAGAAATGGTACACACACAGCTGTATTTTTTCTTAATCAACCATCATTTCTAGGCTCCATTTTGTAACATTAGGTAAGCAGTGTTCTGCAACTGCACGCAAGTTAAAGCACAATATAATTTACATTAGCAAAAAAAGAAAAACCTACCTAAACCACGAAAGTTTTGTATTAATACTACAGCATCAGGACTGGCACTTAGGGTATCCAGATGAACTTTAAAAAGAAAAGACACCCAGGCACCTGCTGTTCCAACTGAATGATAGCCAAGAGTTAGAAATGGAGTTAATTAACCCTTAAATGTCAGTGCCTCTACATGAAAATTAAGTGTTACTTGGTACTAGAAAGAATGTAGTCCTGTGAAGTAAATATGAAGTTATCACTCAACACGAATAATGTTGCACAATAAAACCTTTGCATTTCATCGTAAGAGCAAGCAGTATGTCAAACTATTGACAAAGAACATACCAGGTAAGCTTGTAATTTTAACTAGGAAAAACTTCAAATTCTGCAATAATATAATAAAATGGTGCAATAAAAAGAAAACTGTTAACAATCAAAAAAAACCCCAAAACCCTCTCTATTTATCAATACATTAATGTAACACTTCTGATACCTTAGCTAATATTTACTTAAGAACTTTCATCTTATGCATTTTCTGGTTTGTTACTAATGGGCATCTTTTGCATGTCTCCTAGAATATTTGCATGCTTTTTGAATAATTCACCAGCAAAGTTAAATTTGTAAAGATCAGCTGGCATTGTCTTATCTCTTTATTTATTCTATTTTCCTGGACACATCTCCCTCCTTTAAAAAAATATTAAATTCTGCTTTCCAGACAAACATTTCAAGCTTTCACAGGAATTAAATCCATCATGATATGGGTGCGTGGGTGTGGGTGTGTGCAGGTGTGTGTGTGTTTTCTTAGATCTTATTTAGATCTAGAGATGCATTAGATGTATTACCTATCATTAGGAATGTATTAATTTTTTCATTTAAATTCAAACAATCACAGGGCATACAAAGAAAAGCCCTCACAGTTCAGGCCACTTCACGCTTTATCTTTGTCCAAACAACTGAGGAAGGAAGCGGGAGGGGCGGAAAATCAGAGAAACATCTGACAAATTCTTATAATTTCAGAATGGTTACTGAAAAAAAAAAAACTTCTTAGACATATGCAGTGTGTCATTACTTTTCTCATGAAACTTCCTCCTCCTCCTACAAAGGAAAAAGGAAAAGGTTCTGAATGTTTCCCTTCAAGATACAAACAGACTAAGTGCACGGAGAAAAATTCCTCTCTTAGTTTTGACAGATGGGTGGGGAGGATGGAGGAGAGAGATCAGGAGAACAAGTACACTCAGCAGAAAGAATGACCCCAATTGCAGTGCAACTCAGATACAAAGAGAACCTTGAGATAGGTCAGTGGCACCTTTACACCAAGAGCTAACTGAAAACAACTTAACGGGTGTCTCTCCCATAAACAGGGATCCAAGTTTTTGGCTTATTGTTAGTAACTTTCTCCTAACGAGAAAAGATACTTACATGGGAACTTCAGAATTAGAAACAAAGAGCAGAATACACTTGGCATCTTTGTTTCCTGAGTATCCAAAAGAAGAAGGAGACACCACCATCATAAAACAGATGTTACTGCAAATGAAGTTTTATATATTCACATGCATAAATTGTAAAAGCATCCTGATAGAAAGGTTTGCCAAAACCATGATTGTCTAAAAAAAATATAATGAAATGTTGGAGGGAAAAATATATCAAGACCAGTATATTTTTTTTTAAATGCACTGAAGAAGTACTTTCCTAATTTAATATTCAAATAAGTCTTGTGCTTGTATCTTTACTCTCTTTCTAAATTGTGGAACATCAGAATCACAAGTCTCAACCAGTGTTTCTGGCAGCAGATTTACTTTGTATTATTTTATCTTTCTTATCATCACAAAGCTGAAACCCCCCAACTTCTTCACAGTACAGTCCATCCTTTGCAGGTTTCTTTTTTCTTTTCTTTCAGTGTTTGAACTCCGATCCTTTGCGAATGATATTGCAGCACTGACTCTACTAGACTTGCTTATTTCAAACTGTATCACAGAGACTCCTATGCTTTGGATTTTTTTTTTGTTTCACTTCTTTATTTGTCAGCAAAATTAGAGTTTTTATCATAATTGCAATCTGGTTCACAAAGGGAAGCACAGTAACCAGAATCCAGACACTTAGGCTGAAACTTAGTTCCTTCTGATTTGATTCTGCCAAACGGAATAAGGCAGCACCTACTTCTAGAGGAGACTGCATGGCCAGCAGCAATTAAGGCGTGAGCTAGATTGTTCTCCTCGTACAGAACATCCACCTCTAATTTCATTTCAGAGCCATAGTGTCTAAAATGAAATAGCAGGCCCGGTTTACTAAGAAGCTTCTGAAACAGAAGTTTAGCTTCATCACTCCAGTATTCTCCCTTGGCAGGAACTGTATCATGTAAAGAGCAAGCATGTGCCAAACGTGGTAAGAAAGACAGACTTTCTGGAATAACTTTAAGTTTATGAATATCAGAGTAAGGGATGCTCTTCAGAAAGCCGTAATCAATAAATGTAAGAAGAACAGACTGACTCGTTACTTCACTAATTTCTGCCCTGTTCCACTGCGCTTCCAATCCAAACTTGATCAAGCAGCTAGCACCAGGAGCCACAAGTTCTTTTGACAAAGCTGGCAAGTTGTCAGGAAGGTCAGAGAGCAGCAAAGACAAGTTCTTCATGCAATTAAATAAGACTTCAAACTGGATGCAGAAGTTTGAAGGATCAGTAACTGCAGTTGCAAACCCAGGATACCTTCTGCCACTCTGCAGCGGTGCCCACATGATTGAATTTATCTTGAATGACGTATCAAACTCCTTACAGTCTGTATTACTGGATATTTCTGGTCCAACAATAGTCGGACAATGACTTAAGAGCTGGTTCAAATACTCCTGAAGCAGAATTTTCCCTATTAAAATATCTACTTCCCAGATATGAGAGGGTTCCAAATATCTCAAAAACAAGATCCTTATTTCATGATCCAGGAGTGCATTTATTGCGTGGACAAACTGAATTTTCTTCAGCATTTTAAACCAAACCCATTTACAAAACACAGCTTGTTTTGGAATATTTTTAAGATTGTCACTGAGCACCTTTGCGCTATTTAAGGACACCATCTCACACTTGCCATAATCCATGAAAAAAACCAGCATTAACTTCTCCCTGACAAATTTCTTTATCACTTTTGATCGATACCACTTGAGGTTCCTTTCAGATTTTATCATACATTCCAATCCTTCTTCAATATCATCCACTCTAAGCAAATCACTTCGTTGTGCTTCTTTGACAAGCATTACATTTAACTCATGTAATGTTTGCAGATTTCTACATAACTGTACATGAAATTCTCCACTCTCTGAAATATTAATTACTTCTGCTCCTTCTACCTGTCCAGAATTTAGATCTTGAGGAAGGACATTTAAGGGTGTTTTGGAACTATTTTTCATCTTAACAGCCTTATTTTTTCTTTGAGTCCCTAAATCATTCCTAGACTTTCTATACTGAGGATTACTATTTGTAACCAGAATTTGGTTTGGCCTATTTTTCCGATTATGCACTCGTGTGTTTTGCCCCCTTGTCCTGCGTTTTTTCTGTAGAAGGTCATTAGATATAGACTTTCCACAACAAATTACATCTACTTCCCACCGTTCTCCATACTGCTGTAAGAACTTGCAAGCAACTGGCTTGTATCCTACTTCGCTTAAAAAACAAGAAATACTTTTATTAGTCCAGCTTTCATCAGGAACACCTTTTAGTTTGCCAAGGGAACAATGAACACTGAGCCTTGGCAAAGTTAAGAACTTTTTATGAATCCTGCAGATTTTTGAAGGACTTACAATTGCTGCATTACCATAGTCAATGAACTCTACCTCAAAGGAGTTTCCTGATTGCAGAGTTTTAATAACTGCTCTATAGTAAAAACAATCAGTGTCATGCTCTGCTACAATGAGATCCCCTACCGTGAGCTCATCTAAGCAATTTTCATGACCTGTATTCACCATGCTTTCATTTAATTCCTTTGCTAGTTGTATTATTAAGTTTTCATCCTCTGCAAGCTGAACATAGAAACTTGATGGATTATTCATATGAGAAATATACCCTGCTACTTCAGAATTCACCTGAATATCACGTTGAGGAAGATTGATTAATTTAGGTATATTTTCATTATTCCTTTC
>NW_009260286.1:2570743-2572032 GCF_000687185.1 Egretta garzetta
AGCGTTTAGAGTTATTTCCTTTGAATTCAAAGCAGGATGACAGACGGAGTGAGAAGCAGGCTCTCCAACCAGAGGATGCTCTCTGTACTCCAGAACAGCACTGACAGTATTTTTAAAAGCTGGTTCTTGACTGTCCTGTGAAGTTAGCAGTTCTGAGGACCCACCACACAACTTCTGTGTGCTACATGCAGTTTGCTCTTCATCTCCAAAATTCTGTCCAGTATCTGTCTGACAATACTTAGCATATACTTGGCATTTCACTTCAGTTTTCATTTTAACTCTTTCAGGATTTTTAACAGTTACTTCATTAATTTCTTTATCATCTTCCATGTGACATATCACTCCTACATTACTTCCAACAATTTGTTCTGTATAATTTTTCAGTGCCAATTCCTCCAATATTTTTTCTTTAACTTTCTGACTTACTTTGAGCTGTCCATCATACAACTCCACAACAATCTGTCCATCTGATTCTCTGGACACAACAACAGCCTTCAGCAGTTTACCAAGGAATGTTTCCTCAAACCACCTAGTAACTCTTACTGGAATTGTTGTCTCCCTAAAATCTGACAGACAGCACTTAATAGCTTGCATGGGTGTGAATATTAGGTCAGTGGCAGAGTCTGGAATAGGCATCAATTGGTCTCTCTCTACCATATTTTTATTTCCAAAATCCACAAAGTCAGCACATAGATAAGATGTCGATTCCACAGGAAAAGCCAAAGCTCTATAAAAGAGGCCATCTTCAAAATATCTGGCTAAACATAATCGTGTATTGCTGGCAGCATACTTCACATTATTTGACATTTTACTTACGACACTAACCTTCTTCATCAATGCCTCTATAGTTTCAGTGTTTCGATTAAGCTGACAATAGAATTTTGAAGGACTATGTATGTGAGTTATATAAACCTCCTCCTCACTTCCAGTTTTTATATTAAAAGATGAGTAGCAAAAACTGTACAGAGAACCCAAAGATGCAAGGTTTCTCAGATCAATACATTCAGACTGTGTGAGACCACATTCTCTGAGGTATTCCTCTGCACTAATAAATGGAGTCTGTAAGTCAACTATATTGCATAAACAGTTGGGACTTACAAGAAAAAGAGCATAAATGATGCAAGTCAACGGTCCTCTAGAAGCAGAAATGAAGTCTTTAAAATGTCTATGCGCTTCTTCAGACCAATTAAGTGAGTCAATCTTTAAGGGTACATTTTTAAGTCCACATCGAAATGCCTGACTTTCCAGAGTTAGGAAATCTGGAAGAACAGCTTGAAGATCTTTAAGTA
>NW_009260286.1:2572058-2577048 GCF_000687185.1 Egretta garzetta
CGTCTGCAGATACTTGCTGCACAACAGATGCTCTGTACCACTTTTCGTCTTTATGACATTTAACAACACAGGCAACCTGTCCAGTTTTGTAAGGACTGGTATGCTCTTTATAGTAAGTCTGAATTTGTTCCATTAAGTTATTTAGCTCTGGCAGTTTACTTTGCAACTGACACGAAAAATCTGCTGGGGAAACAATGTAAGAACACACCACTTCAAAAACTGTTCCTGGTTTAAACACAATCTCTTTATAAAATAATTTTTTCTCACATACCGATTTACAGCTTTTAGAGATAGTACCTTTTCCAAAACAGGACAGCACAGCAGATTCTCTCAGCACTGAAGGCGCACTTAATGATTTTTCCTTCTGAAATCTCGCTCCATTTCCTGACACTTTATTTTTATTAATATTACAGATTCTCTGTGCATTTACTTTTTTTTTTTTACATTTGCGGGGATTCAGGGCTTGACTTTTTTTTGTTGAATTTAGAACAGAATCTGGTCTCTTTTGCCAGTATTCAGCATATCCAGCTTGAACCATACATGTGGCAATATCTCTGTACTGCAAACCATTCTTCCACTGCACATTAACAATATACTTGTTGTTTTGCTTCCCAATGACATGCAACAGGAGAAGTTTGTCAAACACAACCTCTTTGAAGAAATCTATTTCCTTTTTAACCCACACATCATCAACAGGAAATGTACAAGCAAGTGTACAACACATAGCTAAAGCTGGTAAATCAGAAAACTCAGGAAGCAATGTTTTCACATCATAACAGGGTACTGTATCTGTATTTCCAAAATCAAAAAAATAAACAGTGATATCTACACAAAGAACTTCAATGACAACACCCCGATAATAATGCATGTCTTTGCTATACCGGGCACAGCACAGCAATCCAGGTTCTGGGTTTTTAAGGACCATTTCATCAGCTCCAAATTGGTTATAGGCATCTGCAATGTTTTTCATCAAGGCTTGAAATTCATTCTCATATTCACACGTTTGAATCCAGAAATCAGATGGATTTATGACATATACCACAAAAGCAGTATAGAAAGAATTCATTTGCATTTCTACTCTTTTACAGTGGTTTGACAAAGAAATATCCCATTCAGGTAAGCAGGTTTTTGTATGTTTACTTCCAGTACAATTCTTAAATGAACTGGATCTCTCATCACAAGGTTTGTAGTTAACAGCAATACTTGTAATGTTTGTTTCCAAAAGCGAGACACACGACGCAGCTGCCTCATTCAGGTTTTCCGGATGCTTAGCATTAATTTCAAGATTTTCATTTTGCAGCGTAACGTAATACAAGCGTTTAATGTCACTGAATAAATCAACGTGGACACACACAGAAGTTTGGCGTATCAAGGCCCGTACAAGTTCTTTCAGCTGAATTTTTGCTACTCTTTCATCCTGACTATCGAAACAAGACAGCGCACATGGAAATGAAGTCATTGGTAACACCATGAACTCTGCTTTAAGTTTCTGAACACAACTGGATGGCACAGCTTCAGTATTGCCAAAATCCATAAACCAGACTTCCACATGGTCAGAGAGAAGCTGTTTTATCACTCCTCTATGCCATTGTCCATTTTGCCTTTTAGCAGCACAGAGTAGCCCTAAACTATCAAAACATTTGTTATATTCTGTACTGATAGCTTCATAGTACAAATGCATAGCTCTTGTCAAATCTTCCAGCTCTTTCTGCCATTTCTGTGTCTTACAGTAAAATTTATTTGGGCTTACTGCAACAGTTATTTTTACATTTTCTTTACTGCCAACAGGTAGACGTGGGAATAGATCATCTGGAACTGGCCAAAAATCTGCTGGTTTCTCAAAATTACTGAAAGTAAGCAACTCCTTGACTGGATACTTCTGATGCAACAATTGTGGCACTCTCTTACAAAGCATTTCTTGGGGAAATGCTCTTAACATTTCTACAATAAGACAAAATGAGTCTCCATCAATAAATTTTCCTAACCGCAGTTCAAGAACATCACTGATGATCTTTGGTACTTCTAGAATAAACAGTTGGTTTGCTGTAACAGCTTTCACATGACCTGTAATCTGTAATCCTACCAGAGATGAAAAATAGTTAATGGCTTTTGGGCACCATTTTTCTCCAAGAGGAACTATGCTTGCAAAAATGCCCAAAACCACCCTTGGAGGCAACTGAAACAACTCATCACAAGCAGAAGCAAGATGTGTTTCCTCAACCACTAGCACTTGCCCAGTGTCTATAAGGAAAGCCTTACAGATATTCCCTGTCTTTTCCAGAACTCTTCCTCTATGCCATTTTCCTTCTGTGTCTTCCACCAAACAAGATCCACCAACACGAACACTATCCTTTACTTTGAATGCACGTTGTATTTCATTTTGCAGTATGTAATAGTCAAGCTCACATCCTGCCTTGTATTGACCTTGGAACACTATAACCAAGCATTCAGGATGGCATTCTATGAGAGTTATCTTCAGATTCATATCTACTATTTTTGGTGAGGGAGTCAGAGATTCCATTCTGTCTGCAAAGAAAAGGAGTAAGATCAGCCTGATATTCTTCTGTACTTTTCCTTTATCAACTAATTATATGAAATTTGCTTTTGAAATGCTTTAATAGCATATTATCACACTTCTGGTTAAAATGTATACTAAACATTTAACAATGTTATGTTTTATGCAACTGGGATACACTTGACACAATTCTCTTTGTAAAGACATGTTCATATAACATCTGAAAAAAAAGTATCTTGCTCTTGTGGCTACACTAATTTATCACTTGAGAATAATTCGTAATCAGAAAGCTGTTCCCAGAATAACACAGAGAATTAAAGGCTGTATCAGAAAACTGGGGGGGTTGGAGGCAGTGTCATGACACCAACACGACACGGACATGCAGGGACGTGGGACAGAACAGGACAGATGACCAGGAAGATGACCCTTTTTCTTCTCAAAAAAACCCTATTTCTTCTCAAAGAAAACAAAAGAGCAGAACGCAATTCATGTCATTTATACAACCTCTGCTCATCTCACAAATGTTACTTACATCCAGTAAATTTAACTGCAAGGCTCTCCAAAGGAGATCCAATTCAGCGCTTCATTGCACTGAACTTGTAGTTAAAGGGAGAGTTTACCTGCAACAGTATTTACAAGCTATTTCTCTCTTTTTAACATTTGAATGAGTAAGGACTCCTCCCCTACTCACCCTGCTTTTTCTGTGTGAATCGATTCTTCAAATCAGTGACATCTCATAGCTCTGTGCTTGTCTGTTTACTTAATCTGGCTGTAACTATTTTAAGTTTTCGTAATGGCAAGGACATAATTGCAAGGACATGCAGCACACATTATTCATGTCTGACATTTCTGCACTGCCCATCAACTTGCAATTGTGCCAGGTATGTTTTGTACTGTCTCAACATTCTGATTCTGATAGTTTAATTATCTTCAAACCCTTCAGATATTTCTCTGGCCTTCATCTATAATCCAGTCTTGAAGATCAGTTTCCACTTCCATTCAAATTCACCAATGGATCTGTGATTTCACACTGTTTAAAAAGGCTGTGCACTCCCATAATTTAATCAGGCAATTCTATGAATCTGCTGCTCTAAGAAAGTAATTGGGGGAAGATGACATCTGTGAAATGCAAATACAGTGCATAAACATAAAGGATAGACTAGACAAAGCATATGCTTGATTTATGAATTTTTACATAAAGCTGAAAGTGAAACTTTTAAGTTATTAGTGCAAGATCTTCCTCAGCCTGCAAAAAACCTTCAACAGAACTGCCACGATATTTATCACAAGCATACATGAAGCAGCTAGTGATCACACATGCGGTCTTCAGAGCAAACAATAATCCCTATCATTCTAGTTCCACAAAAACCAAAAATTAATAAAGAAATAAGCACTCCTACTGTAAAGCTTACAAGAAAATCTCAGGCAGGAGGAGGAAGGATACATGACTTCTCACAGAACAAAAAAAAAAAAACAAAAACCCAAAAACCCCAAACTAAAGACACCAGCCACCAAAAAAACCCTCCTAGTAAAAGCAGTGCCAAATCCAGATCTGACAAATACCGTCTTAAACAAGTCCCCATTTTTCACTTCTCCTGGTAATAAAATATAAAGCTAAATTGGGGGGGTGGGGTGGGGGTGTGTGTGTTAATGGAAGAAAATAGCCTTCAGGAAAGGGTTCTATGTGCCTGGAAGAAACACCTGATCATTAGAAAGATTCAAGCTTTTGAAGCTACACCACTTCTGGCACTTTTTTTTTTACCCCATTAAAACAAACCCTTGGTTGCAGGAACACATAACAAATAGAAACACCTTGTTCAGCAACATTCGCTTGCCCATTGTCACAGTCCAAATAAGAGCATCACACTGATACAGTCACATTTCTGAAGTTCACAAAATGATCATTTGCTTTTTACTCACCTATGTACCAGTTAGGACCTATTCGTTCACAACACACCTTTAAAAACCTCAGCCTTCTTAGTAACAACACTGCATCTCCCTACAACAGAAAATGATAGAAAAATCATTAGAAAAATGTACCTAAACTAAATTCTTGTACTACTTCTCGAAATCCTCCTCCTGCCCAACAAACACAGTTTAATTACAATGTTAAGACTTCAGAAAAACAAACTGACAAAATTGAATCCACCTTCCTAAAACCAGTTGAGACGATTCTTCCTTCACTACAATTCAAAACAACACACCAGTCAGAACACGACACAGATAATCTATCACCTCCTTTCTAAGCAAGAGCATTTATTTTTGTTTGCAATGTTTCAGCCAATGCATTACTACCACACAAACAAGCTTACAACATAATAAAAGACCTTTTAAATGCAACCAAACGCAGGACACGAGCGACAGCTTAAGGTATCTACGCTGCCCTCCAGAGCAGCAGCTCCAGCCGGCGCTGTTTGACGCCCCAGGCAGCGCTCGCCTCAGAGGAGCGCAGCGGAGGGCCGGGCTCGACCCGAC
>NW_009260286.1:2577226-2624682 GCF_000687185.1 Egretta garzetta
GCGCCGCCCCCCAGCCAATCGGAACGGTCCCAGGGCAGAGGTGCCGCCTCCATCTTGGGCTGAGGGCAGGAGAGTGAAGGGCAGGAGCTGGCTCCCGCCTTTTTGTGTGTGGGTAGCTCGATCTAGTTTGTTTTTCTTTTAAAGTTGTGCTTCTTTTGTTGTTTGGTTTGATTTTCTGTTGTTTGGTTTTTTGCTTGGTTTGATTTTATGTTTGCACTTTGCAGCTGTCTGTTTTTCATGAAGTGGTCTCTAAGCTTTATAAAAGGTGCCTGTGGGTCACTGAATCTTCTGGAGCCATCTAAAGAGGATTTGAGAGCTCTTATTCCTTCCCATCATTAGGAAGAAATTCTTCAGGCTGGGAGGAGCACATCTTAATAGGGTGCAAAGTGCTGCCCCATTTGCTTTTGCATACAAGTCTGGCTTTTTTTTTTTTTTTTTTTTTTTTCCTTTTTCCAGAGGGTGGTGTTACTAAGAATGTAAGCTTGGTGAGGTGGTCACAGTAAGGAAACTTGCTGGAAGTACGGTCCTACAAATATCAAGAGGTGCTGGTCTATCTGCCGTGTTTTAACCCCGGCTGGCAACGCAGCACCCCCCAGCCGCTCGCTCGCTCCCCCCACAGTGGGATGGGGGAGAGAATCAGAAGGGTAAAAGTGAGAAGGCTTGTGGGTTGAGATAAGGGCAGTTTAATAGGGAAAGCAAAAGCCGTGTGTGCAAGGAAAGCAAAGCAAAGAATTCATTCACTACTTGCCATTGGCAGGCAGGGGTTCAGCCATCCCCAGGAAAGCAGGGCTCCATCACACGTAATGGGGACTTGGGAAGACAAATGCCATCACTCCGAACATTCCCCCATCCTTCTTCCCCCAGCGCTATATGCTGAGCATGACATCATATGGTATGGAATAGCCCTTTGGTCAGTTTGGGTCAGCTGTCCTGGCTGTGTCCCTTCTCAGCTTCTTGTGCACCCAGCAGAGCTGAGAAGTCCTTGGCCGGTCTAAGCACTGCCCAGCAACAACTAAAACATCAGGGTGTTATTAACATTCTTCTAGTACTAAATCCAAAACACAGCACTATAGCAGCTACTAGGAAGAAAATTAACTCTGTCCCAGCTGAAACCAGGACAATATCTGTAACTGATTTCATGCTTTGGAATGAGTTTGTATGTGTATAATAATTTCAAAGGGTTTACCTTCATTTTTTGCATTTTTTCCCACTGGTCAGGATTGCTGCATCATAGTTACACTTTGCAAAGTTGAGAAAGAGAGAAAAGCTGCTTTTGCAATTCTTGGAGATAGTAGCAATCTGAATACAGCTATTATATTGAAGTCTGGGTAATACATGTTTAAAGTGGTATCAAACCTACTTGAATTAACCCTAAAATTTACAGGAGTTCTTAATTTAATTTTGCAGGTAAGCAGTCATGTTTGTCATGTTTAAGCTTTTTTGTAAGAGCTGCTCAGAACAAAGGTTGTACAGGTCTATCACTGATACACCTTTAGCTTTATATATCTGGACAAAAAGTCTAGTTCATTCTTGCATTCTTATGTTGGCCAACATAATTCTGCTACTGGCGTATTTGGAAGACAGAGTTTTGCCTGGTCTGTTTAAGTCTTTAACATAAAATAAGAATACATATTCATTCTGAACTGTTTACTTTCTTTCACAGGGTAATACAGTAATGTCCCATGTACTCCCTCTGTACCCAGGTCTTCCTATTTTGGATTTTTTTTTTTTTTTTTTTTTTTTACCCACACAACCAACATGCTATTAAGCTCATCTCAGCTTTTTCTTTCCCCCCCCCTCCCAAGGTAACAGCAGTACGCTTCAAGGTTGAGACATACATACTTCTCTTCAGACAGCTCCTCCAGAAGGCCTTCCCACAGAAAGCACCTCACCCTCACCAAGTACCTCTTACAGAAGGTGTAGACTTCAGGAAGTCTTACAAGTAAATGAGTCTGTAACATAACAAGTCTGGGATGGTAAGTAATTTAGCAGCTTAGTATATGCCACACTTATTTATTTATTTATTTACTTCTCCATATAACTGTTTACCTGCAGGTACTGTGTTTTGTATTGGTGAACTGGTTGGGTTTAAGTGGGCTCTCTTCTAAGACTACTCTAAAATTACATTTCCTTGAATACACGTTTTATTACAAGAGAACTGTTTTAAGGAAATGGATAGCCAGTGTATCTGAAGACTTTGGAGATCTTTACAAAACATCTGAGCATACTTGTGTCACTATGAGAAACATAGAATACCAGTATAAATAAGTAAGGTAGAATATCAGTATATTTAGCATAGTAATAGACTGATTAAAACCTTGTAATACTGAAATTTTCCTTTGTCTAAGGTGTTTTGAAGCTCTGGCTAAATTTATTATTTATTATTTAGATGATCAGATTTCACATCCACAGAAACGCCATTAGTCTAATTAGGCAGAGTTATGTAAGAATGGACTTACTTATAGAGAGGAAAGATATGACCAAATCTTTTAAAGCAGTTAAATCCTTGCAAGATTAAAACCTCAAACTGAAATCTAGAACCCAAGGTAAGCTCCTTGGCATCCTCTACAGTGTGAAGGGAGAGTGCTGCCTCAGAATGGCAATTCAGAAGACTCAGGTACTAGATAAGGAGCAGCCTTGAGCTTGTGAGTGCTATTACAAAGGGACGTGGGGTATGGCTGTGTTTTCGCCTGTAATTTACGCTGAAGTTGGTCCTGTTCTGACTACAGTCCAAAACTCACTCCTGAAGGCAGAGTGCTACGACGTTTTTTTTTAAAGGCAGCAAGATCTACATTTTTTCCTACTCAAATTACAGTTATGATGGCAGCTGTAATACAATAATCTTATCATCAGAGCAGTCAGAAACAGATTCTTGCAGTTTGAGTGAGTTTAAAAAATGTGTACCACTTCCCTGCAACATGTCTTAACCATGGGCAGTTACGCATGGTGTGGATGCAGTGTCTCCCTCGTTTGAAATTGTGCTACTGTAGGGCAGGGACAGTGGGTGGGGAGGAAAAACAAGAGGTGTGACCAGACAATCTGTCAGGGCTGACTGGGTGCTGGAGCTTTCTCGCCTTTTTCTGGAAGGAAAGAAGAGCTTTTTATCTGTTTGTGCCTTTGTTACAAAATGTCTTTGCAATTCACATCATAGAATCATAGAATCATTTGGTTGGAAAAAACCTTTAAGGTCGCTGAGTCCAACCGTACCTGTCCATTACTAAACCATGTCTCTACATCGTTTCAGCCAGTGAAGGAATTATGTCTTTTCTGACAGTCTGGGATTTTTGGGAGGTCTTTGGTTTGCTCAAGAGTTGTATGATTTTTTTTTTTTTTCTTTTCTGCCCAGGCTTGATGTCTACATTGGAAAGTGTCAGGTATGCATAAATCACGGCCAAATCTCAGAATTGAGCTCCTCCAATAACATTTGAGACATGAAGAGTCACTATAGGCCACTGTAAGTGTTCAGGAAGCACATAACAGCCAAAAGCAGAAATAGTAGTGTTGTGATGTTCCAGAACATCTCCATAGTGTACTTTAGCAAACTTGCAAAACCTCTTCAATGTTTACATTTGAATTGCGAATGTTTTAAAATATTGGTGAAAGTGGACATTCCACACTGGTTAGTATTAAATCTCAAGGGGTTTTCCCAGTTTTGTTTACTGTGTAAGTAGTACAACCAAGTGTACCTTCTGCCAGGAAGCAGAACATAGCACTGTGTGAGTGAGCACCTGTGTTGAAATCAGATAATGAATAACTACACAGTTACAGCTAACTTAGAAAAATTAATTTTGAGGGGATGCAACATAAGAAGACAAAGCTATCCTTTGTTGTAAAAACTAAGAGGGATATTGAAACATATTACCCAAAGGATGGGGTTTGGATAATGTGGGCGTTCATCTCGCAGTCTAAACACCAACAGTAGTCTGCAGCCTTCTTAAAATATTCTTTACAGGTGGTAAATATGTATTTGCTTTGATTTGTCCAGTGGGAAAAAAAAATGGAGAAACATTGCAATCAGGAGGATTGCAGAGGAGACGAATTATCAGAATCTTCCTTTCTGTGATAAAAAGTGAGCCTTACTGAATTCCTTGGGGAGGGTGTAAATTGGGTAACCACCTACCTCTGAGGAAGGAAGGGGTACCGGTTACAAGAGAATGGGAGTATGTGCTGGTTTTGGATGAGGTACATTAATTTTCTTCACAGTAGCTTGGATGGGGCTATGTTTTGGATTCGTGCTGAAAACAGCATTGATAACACAGGGATGGTTTTGTTCCTTCTGAGCAGGGCTGAGTCAAGACCCTTTCTGCCTCTCACCCCACCCCACCAGCGAGGAGGCTGGGGGTGCACAGGAAGTTGGGAGGGGACACGGCTGGGACAGCTGCCCCAACTGACCAAAGGTATATTCCATACCATATGACGTCATGCTCAGCATATAAAGCTGGGGGAAGAAAAAGGAAGGGGGGTATGCTCAGAGGGATGGCATTTGTCTTCCCAAATAACCGTTATGTGTGATGGAGCCCTGCTTTCCTGGAGATGACTGAACACCTGCCTGCTGATCGGAAGGAGTGAATGAATTCCTTGTTTTGCTTGCATGCATGGCTTTTGATTTACTTATTAAATTGTCTTTATCTCAACCCACAAGTTTTCTTCCTTTGACCCTTCTGATTCTCTCCTCTGTCCCACTGGGGAGGAGAGTGAATGAGTGGCTGTGTGGTGCTTAGTTGCCAGCTGGGGTTAAACCACAACAACGGAGGAACAGAGAAAGGTTTAAGACGTAAATCTTTTTAATGTTTCCGTCCTGGGTGACTAAATAGCTGAATGTTTGTGATGCCAGTTCTATGCACTGTATGCTGACTGGAATGAATCCCATTCTGAAGCACCCAACTTTCACGAAGAATTATGTAGAGATAATAACTACTTTGATTCCACATGGGGGGAGAAGGAGAATTAAATAATGCATATCCTGCTTTTAATCCCCACGACTGTTCTGGGATCTGTCTTTAGTATTGCTAAGATTTTTTCTGAATATTAATATCATAAAACTTACTCAAATAGATAACTGTTAAACTTCTTCATTTTTAGGAAGGACAGTCTGTCATTACAAAGAAATTGTCTCCTATGGGATTTGATTAGGTCATGACATGCTGAAGGGTATGGGCAGAGGAACTTACACTCCATGGCTTAGTTCCACCCCTCTCCAGCTTGTCTTGTGCAAAGCTGAAAATACATCAGTGGTCTTTGATTCACAGAAACATTTTTTATTGCATGTAAACAAATTGCTTTTTTAAAAGGCACTGCAGCATTTCTTGTAATAGCATTTGTGCTTGTCTTTTAAATAAATAGCTTCGAAAGGGAAGATGTATGTAACACAGACATACGAGTGAGTGGCAACAGCAGAAATACAGGACATTTCAAAGTTCTAAAAATGAAGAGTGAAAGCACCTCCACCTAAGATAAATCTCACAATAAATGGATAACTTTTCCAGCTTAGGTAGGCCCAGGTTTATTTGTTTAAATGATGACATTTGCATTAGAAGTAGGGGATATAAAAATAATCATATTATTCTGTGAGCTTTTTCTAAAAAAAATCAGTGTCTTTTCAGAACCTTTCACACTACAAGATCCATATAATGCTTTTTTTTTTTCTCTGAAGTCAGTCCAAAAGGTTTGCTGGTTATGTAGAAGTCAACAAAATTGAAAAACAACGGGAATCAAAATAGTAATCTCGAAACAAAAGTTTGTGACCTTTTTCCTATTTTGTCTTTGAAAGTGTGTCCTCAATGTATTTAGTTTGTGTTTGTTAACTTGAGCGATAGCCACTAGGTGGCAGGATCACCCACAAGTTTAGCTGGATGCCTGGCAATACGCTTGTGTTGTTCAGTAGAAGGAAGGAGAACGGGAGCGATTAATGCAGTCTGACCTGTACTGAAATATGAGGGTGTATGTGCTGTAGAGTTTCACTAGAAGGGTCATCACGTTAATCACACCATCTAAAACCACTTTAAGTGTTTTCAGGTAACCTGATCTCACTCTTGAAATATTTTCAATCTATTTACAGTACCTATTTACTCAATATGCAGTCAAAATTTAATTTCAAATATTTAACTAGATCACATCTCAATCTTACCACCACTATATTTTTTAATTTATGTTAATATCATCACTTATATGAAATTAGTTATTAACTTGGCAGTTTACATATAAAAAAGCAGAGGGCAGAAATAGCTTTTACAAAATATTTTCAGCAGTAGACAATAGTTATTGTTGCTTCCTAAAATACACATTGCACATTTCAGTGACACTAATTGTCAGAGTAGAGGGAAGCTATGCCCATTACGTCCGAAGATGTGCCCATTTCACGGGTGAAAGAACAAATTGAGACTTGTTGTTAAACAGTGGGACAAAGCAGAAGGTAGAATTTCTGTTAACGGGAGCCTCCCAAAATAGATTACTTTTGCCATACAGACTACACCAAAGCAGTACAACTGTGCAGATAGAGACCCAGTATTAGTGGTGAGGTTGAGTTTCTCTGCTGTTCAATTTGTACAGTACTGTGTGGTAAGGTCATGCCACTATGTCATCTTATACATCAACTAAGCCCATAATGCAGAGCTGTGCATAAGAAGACTCTGCAATGCAGTTTTACCCTAGGTACCTGTATTTGTTGAGTGCATGAGAGAATGTCAGACTTCATCTATGTTAGCCATCCGTGTGGCACAATCAGAATAGATATGTATAGTCAAATGATGTGGTGACCCAATATCCAAATCAACAGGTTTTAAGGGAGGGAGGATTATTTAAGGCTACCTGTCGTGTAGTCACATGGACTGGATGTCTGATTGCATTTTAAAAACATTTTTTGAGTTAGTTTCTTTCCAAAGAATTTGTTTGTGCACTGTGGAATAGGTCTGCAGTGCTGATCAAAGTGGGAATGGTAGGGAGATTCACCTCCTGTTCTAAACTGTAATCTAACCAATGTAAAGCACCCAGAATGAAACTGAGATTAGGCACTCTGTGGGTAAATTCCCAGTTCTTCAGCATGGCAGTGGAAGAGTAGGGCTAATGGAGAGGTTGAATGACAATACAGGAAAAGGATTAACCATCTTCAGAATAGAACTTCAATAATTCCAATTCTTTAGACTCAAGTAGTTCCATTTTGCATAGCAAATACTGTATTTCTAAAGATCTATAGATCAAAAAGTTTCCTTTTTTTTTTTTAATTCTGAGATTAGTTAATTCTGAGGAGGGAAAGGAACTTACACATGCAGTCGCAGTTCTGTCATGAGAAATATTGAATAATATTTCTGATGAGTGGTGGAACAGACTATTGCATGTAGTGATAGCGGGTGAGCTAATCGAATTGTGAGTCATGAAATCATGAGAACTAAGAGGTGCAAAAAGACCTGTTAAATCATCTAGTTGTCTCTGAAGAGATAAACTCAATGATCTAGTAGGTTTTTAACATTATTCGTGTCTATGGTCCATATCAATTAACTAAATTCTAATCCCAGCCTTACAAGCTGTATGTGAATAAAGAGCCACAGCCTCTTGCAGAGTTTCATGAACACCGTGAGTGTCTGCAGAGGTACTCATTTTGGATTATGCAGATCTGATAGCACTTGTTTTTTCTTAATTCATAGTCACTTAGAATCTTAGCAAACCTGTTTGTGAATTTTACACATTCACATAAAAATCAAACTTCCCACACTCTCAACAAACTTTTTTTTTTTTTTTTTTTTTTTTTTTTCTCAGACACTGTCTATGTATGTATCCACTGGATGCATAACGTTTAAGGAACGTACTCTTACCTGGAATCTCTATGCCAAATTTTCATTTAAATGTAAAAACTTATGTCGAAAAAGAAAAAGACTTTGGTCGCTTAAGTTTCTCCATCTCATAGTTCAGGTCTGTAATTTGTAAAAGGCCTTTTTATTTAGGAATGTTGAACATCTCTATTTCCCACTGCAGCAGTGCTCAGCATCTTTTTGAAGCTGATGTCCATGGTTTAAGCTAGTCCCATATTTGCTTTTTCTTAAAAGCCTTACAATGTTAGACTTTGGTGTTAATCATTATATCCATCTTGTTAAATATTTTACATCTTGTCGCTGTTTACAAACAGAACGAGTTCTTTAAAACTCTTTTCTGGCATTTGTCGTTGGTCATTTGTATGAAATTTGAAATCACAGTGCAAACAATAGCAACGTTCATTACAACACATGCTTGCTTTTCGTACTTTTAGCACAACCTGTTCTCTCATACGAGTGCTCTCAGATGTTCGTATATATGTGTGTGGCCATTAGCACTAGTTCTGTTTTTAATGAATGGCCAAATCCTTCCTTAAGATAGGTAGAGGAAGTTTGATGTGTACTGAGATATCTGCATACATAATTTCATCCATCAAGAGATGAGTTTAAAAATAGATTTTAAGACAAAATATCTTAAAACTACTTTTTCTGGTAAATTTTAGCTATTTATAGAGAATAGAGCAAAAATATTTCTGTGCTATGGTCTTTCAGACAATATACTGGAAAAGTATGATATACTACAGCAATTTTAATTGCTGCAGGGTGCTGATCCATCCTTGGAATTGAAGTACAGGATTTTGTCATCACATGTATTAAAGGGGCAAAGAAGGCTGAAAATCATGCCAGCACTGGGAGAAAATTTTGTCCTTATTGAAGTCAATGGCAAAACTCCCAAGGAATTCACTGGGGCAAGGATTTCACTCCATATATTTAAGCAACAAGGAAAGTATTACATGTGTTACTAATACTGTGTGGAAAGTAAAAAACAGAAGGATTTTCAGTATCTATTTGGCTTTTCATTGTTTGTGCTGCAGATTGGTTTTGATTCTCGAGTCCCCTAAGGCAAAAATGATACACAGGTAGTTTTCACTTTAAGGATCTGCTTGCTCAGTCAGACTTGCACAAGTGCATCCATGTGCTTGTCAGCATTTCATTGAATTTTTCATCTGTGAATTTGATCATAGGATCAAGACTCCAAAGATGACGGTACCACAACTGAAAGATAAAATGTACTCAGTAGCATGATTTTTCATTTGAAATTCACTCCTGCTTGACCCAGAGCTTGGCCACATTCAGGAAATTATGTAAGTCACACCTTCTGATCCAGACTTTGTGCTAAGCTCTTTTCCCAGCATTCAGTCTACTCTTTAAGTTTTCCCTTCTCTGTCATGTAAATTGGTATTTCTGGGCAGGTGGAGATTTCTGCTTCATATACTTTACTTTTACTTGCAGTCTAAGCCATGTAAAACACATTCAGGCCTTGTACATAGTAGGTTTTTGGTACCAGCTCAACTGCCTTAGTGCAAAACCCAGTCCCCTTACACTCTGCACAGATGTGCTGTGAGGTTTACCAGTGCATCGTACCTTGGTTTCAAAACAGCAACATCTGAACTAGTGGCTAAAAAGGCTGAATAAACATAGTTCCAAGTATTACCCTATGGATTTCCATATAAATTCTTATAACAATACTTTTTTATATATAGATTTCTTTAAATCATAACAGGGAGTGCTCTAAACTAAGAAGTCGTAAGGCATTACTAGATGTTGTTAATAAAGTGTTTCGCTTGTGTGTTAATAATAGATTCCAAATACTGAGACAGCCAGTCATCTTCAAAACGAGCATGTTTCCAAGGGGCAGTTATGTACAGCTCATGTACAACCCATGTGTGCACAAAATGAAATGAATTCTAATTCCCACATACTGCTGAATGTATGTATCGCCAAAGTGCTTGTACTCATGTTTTAAGTAATGCGTGATCTTGCCTTGAAATACTTAATGTGGTGAGACCAGCATTTAAGATAACCAATATGCTCTTGCGTAATAAATGACGATGACCTGCTAAGATTGCTACTGCTGTATCTACAACATACAGAGGTAAATATGAGGTCAATAAAAGAAACCTCATGTACAAATTACATTATACTCTATATAGATTTTTTCTTTCTTCTTGTATGAACAAAATGCAGTACTGGTAATTAGTGTAAAACCTGAATGCTTTTGAAAATAGGGGCATGTCATAGAAAGAGATCTCCTGATCCATCAAATCTAGTCTGTTGCTTTCACCAGCTGTCTTACCTGTGACTCAGTTCTTAGTTTACAGACTTCATGTTAAATTTATTTGTTTTGAGTATTTTTTTTTCCTTCTCCTGTCCTTGTTGAAATGTTCAGATACAAAGGTTTTTAGAGATAAATAAAATATCTTTACCCTACTTGATATTTGCATGTATGGAACCGTGAAATCATTTTTTTTTTTTTATAACATAGCAAATGAAGAATGTCAAATTAGTCAAATTAAATGTATAATTACAATTACTTCTCAGTTAAAGGAAACTCACACTTTTATAACACCATTACAAAACATACTTCCATCAGCAAGAAAATATGATAGGATTTATAATTTTAGTATACCTTTTTTATCTGGATTTTAGGTGAGGTTTATGAGAAGGAAGTTTTCTTCTCCTGTGTTTGATTGCAATGTAGTATCAATTTTATTAAGAGCTTCCAGTTAATAGAAGCTATATTATATTGTTTTCTTGGTCAATGCATTTGTAAATTATCACACAACATAATGATACTTAATCTGTGAAAGAAAAGTAGGACTGTCTTTATTACAAGTGGAGATTTTCAGGTCTGACTCCTTCAAAATATTGTTGATAACTGCTGTGACATTTTCCATTTTTAAAGATGAAAGTAACATTATAATGTACATATGGAAACTTTATTCAAGACCACAAATTATAAATATTTATATTTAATGAGAATCTTATTCATATGTATGTACAATAATCCTGAATCTTTCCTGAATATCTTATTTCCCAAAGAATGCTACGGTGAAACTGAAGTTTATGCTTCAGACAGTTCTTGTAGGTTAAAAACTTAATAAATTATTTATCTAAGTTAAAATAAAAATAAAAATTAAGCTATAATGCTCTTTTTCTAGTTTGAATTTAATCAAATGTTAGTATTTGTGAAGCGAGTTGTTAAATTCCTAGTAGATTTTCTGTATGTAAGTCACAATTGACCCCTGACAATCTTCATAAAATGTTAGCTGTTAGTTCATGCATCAAGCTTCATAATCTGTGGATAGAACTAAAAACATGACACAAACAAACAGAAGAAATACTTCATTACCTCTTCCATGTTTTAATATTAAGAAGTTATCTCAAGGCTAAATAGTTGTTTTTTTTCTTAATTTGCACATGTTATTTTCAAAATCAAGAGAAAATTTACCCTTATGGAAGTCAGTGACAGATTTATCACTTGGAAAAGTCTAGATATTTTTAGTGGCAGGTCTGACTATTTTATGTAAGACTTCAGCAAAAGAGAGACAATTCTTATGAATGGAGTACTCCTTGGCATCATTTTGTCATGAGCCAACAAAAACTCTTTCAAAACGTCCTGCGCATGATTGTAGATGCAACTTGGGTCAGGGACTATTTTACAGTAGAAGTTTTGGATGCAGTCACCTTGTTTTGAAGAATAAGGAAATTTATTGATGAGGGTGCAACTGGATTACACCAGTTGAGTGAAGGGGCAGAGAATTATCCCAGGTCCTGTTTGGCACATCTGAGGCACAGATATAGCCTCTGTGTGTGGATTTCTAAGGACCTGACTTCATTCCCACTGAAAAGGGTATACAGTGACTTTTCTAGATATTTGATAGAGAAACTACATTGTCACCTCCCTAGTGTAAAAGAGGGATTCTTAAAAGTTGAAGTTACTCAGTCCCTTCTGCTTCTGCAGAGAGCACATCCCTGTTAGAAGAAAGCAAGCAATTTCTGTTTTGTCCAAAGAAAATGAATTTGAAGCTTAGCTGACAGGTCCTTACTGCAATTTTCTTTGTAACATGGGATAACTGGGGGGGAGGGGGAGGGGATGGGAAAAAGTGGGAGGAGATTGAGGGTCACATTCATCCAAATGGTCATAGTGGTTCATGGAAGTGATTGGTTTTCTTTTATGTGCTCTGGGTCAGGGCAATCTTTCAGCTGAACAGGTCAGTGTGGTCTGAAAGTGGGCATTATCTGTTGATCTGAGCCCTAAAATGTTTGCTTTGAATAATTCTTATCATTCCCTCCAGCTCCCAAGAATTACACAATGTGCAATACCTCTAAAAGGTCTTATCAGGAATCTTTTGTAGCAAGAATAGTCAAGCCTTAAAAGGCAAAAATATAAGTAATTGACAAGATTATTAAAATTATTCAAGAGCTATATACCACTGGGAGTACATATACAGCAAAATAAAAATCAGAATATAAATATGTATTGAATACAAGCAAGTCTATAAACATAGTAGCTTTGAACTGGCTACCATGGGAGAACAGCAGGAAGGAGGCGATTGCACAGGCGTCACCGTGGATTGTGCAATCACATTGGGGTCCTTAGGCATATACTTTAGTTACTATCATGCTCTGACATGTGCAGTCTTCAAATAATGCATTTGGTGCTTGCCCTACCCATTGTCCACTGCAGTCACACCTTCAGTTGCAGTGTCAACATACATCAGAGAAAAGCTGCTGTGAATTCTCACAAAACAGCTAGACTGAAAGTCAAACTATGAACCGGGTTCTGTGAGTTTCAGTGTTCACAAATGTGTCAAAAAAAAACCCAAAACCCTAAAAAAATAAAAAAGTAGTTGGATCCAAAGATTGTTTCGGTGAAAAATATTAAAAATTGATGTTTTTTCTTAACAGTCTTGATATTTTTGGGACTTCCCCCTCCCCCCCCCAAAAAAAAAAATTCTGCTAAATAAAAGAAAACCAGCCTTAGTAGGATTTTTGTTCCAGTGTTAAATTTTCCATGAATACCAGTTTATATGTTTCTGTCATATTAGCTGTGAACTTCTGAGACTCATTCAAACTCTGTCTTGATCTGCCTTTGTCCTTTGCTTTGATGCTTACACTGAGACCAGGAAATTTCAGGACCAAATCATGCTGTAATGAACTGATACAGATTTTCAAGTTGCATAGAACTTCACAATGTAATGGGTTTTGAGGTTTTATAGACTGTCTAGATTTCTCTCTTAAGCAAATAAATCCTGTTTATTTTGCATTTTAAATGCCAAACTGTCTTCAGGGTATCTTTTCTTAGTTCTTTTTAAGCAGACTAATGTTTTGTGTCTTTACAGTGCCACATCAAATTTAACATTTATTTACCATATTATTTGCCTTAGAGTAAGAGTATTAACTAAAAGCAATCTTGGGGTGGGCAGATCCAACCCTACATCTTTGATTCCACCTCCTTCAGAACTGAAGAGGAGTGGATAACTAGCATCTCTTAAGTTTGCCTGCTCTAGGAAAGTCTCAGTGTATCAGGAATACATACATTCAAGTATGTATATATCTGATTGTTTTATTTTTCCCGCATAGGAGATGGTGAAACTTAATGTGTGCTGTTTGCCGAGATGGATGGAGGCCGCATTTCAAGAGTGATCTAACACCTGATGACTTAAGAAAAGAGTCCTTGCAAACAAACCTGAAAGGTAACATTTCAAGAGTGATCTAACACCTGATGAAACAGTGACTTGAGAAAAGAGTCCTTGCAAACAAACCTGAAAGGTAAGGATGTATTGATAATTTTCAAGAAAAAAAATCATTTTGCAGACAAGCTTCGCAAACAGATCTGCAGGAAATAGTTTAAGGGATAATGCTGCTAGTTTGTGTGACTTCGCACATGAACCTTTCCTTGGAGTCAATAAATTAAGTCAGAGTCATGGTAATTTCAGGGAGTGAATCACTGAAGATAAAGAGTATACCAGATTGTTCAATCTGCAGAACAACGCCTTAAACCTCAGGAGACTGTCCTTTGAATTTGGTAAACGTATACACTGTAACTATCTGAACTAACTCATGCTAGAAACTGTGCATATCTAGACATTGCAAATCCTGAGTTTATTTTGAAGATTGCTATGTTGCTATTGTATGTAGATCATT
Organism: Egretta garzetta; assembly: GCF_000687185.1. Classification (NCBI taxonomy): domain Eukaryota; kingdom Metazoa; phylum Chordata; class Aves; order Pelecaniformes; family Ardeidae; genus Egretta; species Egretta garzetta. Next base: position 2,591,182 of record NW_009260286.1, read on the forward strand.
TCCATGCAATTAATGATGCTGTTAGTTACATTTATTACCTTCCTTGGCCTTGGTAACCACTAATTTGCATTTTTATTTTTCTGGGTCAGACATATAGATATTGTCTTTTATCATTCACACTTGTCCAAGACCGAGACTGCTAAATGATTCCTATTAATTACAGTGCAGTATTTCTGCTTTGTCACAACTGGGTATCATGGAGCTAAAAAACATAGGCATTGCCATAAACAAATACACATTGATATCATGGCCCTGTCCTTATTCATGCACTTTAGCCTACCAATGCTAGATTTCTTGGCCTATGTATTTAATTGTCGGTATTAATTCCAGGAGTCAGAGTAATGAAAGGAACTGAATTTAATCATTTGATGCTACTGACACCTGGGAAGGTTAAAGTTGGTGGATTGCTGATTTTTGACAATGGAGAACATTAGGCAAAAGAAGAGGGAGCAGAATTTTTTATATAAAGTAATAATAATTATCTCTGCTGCCAACAGCTCTGTAGCAAGTGACAACGAGTGCTTACGGATGGCTGTTCTGATGGCATGGTGCCTAAATGTCACGATCAGATATTTCTTCCCCCAGTGTCCCCAGCTATATGGTTTTATTTTTCTGTCACATGATCAGAGGTACTGCAAACACAGAAAATCAATGCATGGCCAGTGTTATTTCTGAGTGCTTCTCTGAAACGGCAGATTTTTGTGATGAATTGCACTGCACCGCAACGGTATGGCACAGGCACGTATTCATTGCTCATAGTCTACTCCTGCCTATGCCAGAAGAGCAACTTAAAAAGATGGTGACTGAGAGTAGAAAGCCCCCATCAGCTCAATTGAAAATCTGGGTAAAGACAGGCAGAAGTCTGCAGGAACTGTTCAGATGTTCCTCATCTTCAGTTGCTAGTGTCTCAGTACCTTACTGATCTTCATACTACCTGCATGCCTATCACAAGACTGGAGAGAAAACTTCAGCCACCTCCAATAAACACCAGATGAAAGCTGGCTGCTACTGCGGCCACATGCAGCCTGCTGCTTCTGTGAGACCTGAGGGAAGTGGAGGCAGTTGAAGCAGACCAGATAGTCACCTAAGGCTGTTACAGCCCTTTGTCTTCAGCATAAGCTGTCTTCATCTAACTGTGACAGTGACTGTTGCTGCCTTACACAGAACTTCTACTGTCAGCGGAGCTTAAAAGAATAGCCCATCTATTTCTCTTCTTTAGACTGCTTAAGGAGAAAAAAGCAAGCTGTACTTTTATGGAGATTTCAATATGAGCAAAATACTGGAGACATCATTCTGCAGGTATTAAAACATCCTCACAACATCTTAAAACTAGGGAACATTCATGAGCCAATTAATAATAAATTTAGATAGGAGACTGTTAGTGGTAACTGACATTATTTTGATAGCATACTAGGTCCTGGAAAACCAAGATGCAGTCACACAGGACTGAAAATATAAGGGGAACAAATACAATGGGATCAAATATGCAGAACAGGGAAACTGGCAGGAAATGTGAGGTTAGACAGTGAAGAAAGGTTATACGGAAAGTAAAAAGACATAAGGAGAAACCCATGCTGGGAGACTTGAAGACAATTTTAGAAGTTTTAAGTATATTAGGAATAAAAGGATTTCTGTAAATAGTTTTTGTCTGTTTCTAGGAATGCAAAGATATGCTCTCAGTAAACATGCAGAAGAGGCAGAATTCTTCTAGAAATATTGTTATTTTCATTTTGGGAAAGCATATTAGGTAACACTACAGTAAGGTCATGTCCAAATATTTTCCATTCCAACAGTAACTAATGAAGATATTAGATGTCAGCCATTATAATGCATACTTTAAAATAATCATATAGAGGTAACTTGCATCCAAATGTGCTTTGGTGGGGTTTTTTTTAAAGCTGCCAGAGGAGGCCTCTGCATTTTTAATACTGATTGTAATAAGTCTTCAGATACTTCTTGAGAACTGGAAGAAAGCTAGCACTGTGTCAAAAAAGTGGCTATTGTTTATGTAGACTGTAGCAAGGTTTCAAAATAGCGTTTCATAGCCTCTTGAAACCAAACTGAGGAGGTTTGTACTGGGTAAGGTGGGACTAGACTAGACTAGAAGACTTGGCTAGACAACAGTGTTTCAGAGAGTCAGTGGTTAGAAGTCTAACTGATAGCTGGTTACTAGTGGCTTTCCTTGGCATTCAATACCTGTCCCGAAACCGTTCAGCATCTTTATTGACCTGGACAACAGAACAGAAGGCACTCTTAGCGAGTACATGGGTGACAACAAATAGGGGGGGAGTGATAGGTATGCTGTTGCTGGGCTGCTACTGAGGACTTTGACAAGCTGGAGAACTAGACTGATAGGGACCTTTTGAAGTTCTGCAAAACTAAGTACAGGGTCTTATATCTGGAGTAGAGTAAGACCATGTAACAGAACAGGCTGGGGACTTGATAAAAAACAACCTTGCAGAACACGAACTAGTAGACAAGTTGAACATGTCAGCCGTTATGCCCCTGAAGCTGTGCAGGCCTGCCTTATAAGAAGCTGTATTAGCAACAGAGTAGCTAGGTCTAGGGAACTAATTATTCCTGTGGTTTGACCACTCTTAAAACTGCACCTGGGATACTGCATCCGGTCATGGGGCTCTGAAGTAGAAGAAAGACACTAGCAAGCTGGAGAAAGTCTGCAGGAAAGTTGACAAGATGATTAAGAATCTGGAGCACACGATGTATGAGGTGAGAGGGCTGGATTTGTTCAGCCTTAGGAAAAGAGAGTTATGGGGTGATCTTGTTGCTGTCTCCAACTACTGTATAGGTACCTCTTTAAGAAAGTGGAGCTACACGCTCCTCAGGGATGAACAGTGGAAGGCTGAGGGAAATAAAGTGCAACAAGGGAAATTCCAGTTAGGTACAAAAAAGAAATTCTTTCATTGCGGGGGTGATCAAATGATAGCATAGGTTTCCCAGAGAGATTGTGGAATCTCCATCCTTGGAGATTATTCAAAAGTCAGCTGGACACAGCCCTAAGCAACCTGATCTAACTTTGAAGTCAGCTCTGTTTTGAGAAGTGGTTGGACCAGATGGCCTCTTGAGATCCCTGCCAGCCTAATTTCCTGTATGATTCTATGATCTAACCAGTAAAGGGGATGAACCATTCAATGCTCAGCTTCCATAAATTACAAGCTTTCTTGTACACAGTTTGGATGATAGGATTCTGTTACTGCCACAAATCAAGATGGAAGGTATGTAAGATATCCATTTATAACTGTTAAAATAATTTAACTTCTCTGTGAGAAAAAAGGAAAACTAAAAACTCAACTACACAAATACCACAGAATCCCTCAAAAATATGAAAGATACTTAATGGCACAAATTTACATAACATTTTGTCTAAGTTCATACCAAATATAAGAAAGAAATATCTTGTATTTGGGTGGTCCAAATTTGAAAGATGCACCTTTTGAAAACATTCTTCAGCTGTCTCGGATGATTTTGAATTCCTGTAATGCCACAGAAATGCCCCAGTATTCTGAAATTATTTTTAAAATGTTTCCTTTCAGAACAAAAGGTTATAGTTCAGTCTTGAAAATACCTTGTCACCTTAAGTAGCAGTAACTCCAGTATTGCTAACAGCATTGTCATTCATGTTGGTGCTTTTATTTAAAATATCCAATGTAACATGTTTACAGTGTATCTTTACTAAAATTCATAAGTGCTTCAGGCATCAATTGTTCTTAACTGCCAGTTCCATGTAGAAATGATAAATAACTGCCTGTCATAGGAATGGGTTCTTGAAATTGAGGTGATTTGCTTTTGGCTCTTTCTGGTAGCAGTGCATTGCCTTACCCTTTGGTAGGGTGGAGCCAAGGTTTTGTTACTCTCTTTTTTCTGTTTATTTCCTTCCCACCTAGGGATGAAAGAAATGACCATGTGCTGAGCCTATCTGTGTGTAATGCAAGAAACCTGGTGGTGGGGCAGAAACAAAACTGAAATCCAGTTAGGCCCTGTCATAGTCTTGTACATCAGCACATATTTGATCCATGAAACAGTACTGGGCAGAACCACTGCTGTATCACTAGCTGTCATAAGAAATTAAATGGAACCTATTCTTTGGAAGTAAAAGACTTCAGTACTAGTTACCTATAGTGTATGGTGGTCTTGGGGGTTATTAGCAGGCATCACAGTGACAGCTCTGAAAACTGAAAAATGGACACAATAATAATGAGATTTTAATAAATTTTTACTGTTTCCTGTTGACACGAAGACCATTATCTGGGAGTGGAACATAAGTCCGTTGTTTTCTGTACTGTCTTAGTCAGGCATGTGTGTATTAAAACAGTTGTTGATGAGTGTGTAATTGCTCACTTGGTTATCTCGTTTTTCTGTCTAGATTTTATAATTCCTTCTGTGATTTTTTTTTTCCTCTTCATAGTTTTATCATCCAGTGGAGAATGAGGTGAGAGGAGTACTTACGTTCTCTAGTTAATGGTAGAACAATGAAACTGTCCTGGATATAGTGGTTCAGATTCAGTTTCATTGGAGAGACAGCACTGCTATCTCCTGGTATTTCCTGTCTACTATATGGGTTTGAAGGATCTCAGATAGGTTAGACTCTGTAGGTGCAAGTACAGTATAGTAGGTTCTTAGCCAAAAACAACTTTGACAAGCACCCTTGTGAATTTTTCAACTGCAAGACCTATGCAGTATTTGTACAGGGAGCAGGAGTCTTATCAATAGTGCTGACTCTACCACTGTTTATCAGTATTGTGCATGTAGGTTAAAACTGGTGTCAGTCGGTGAATGAACTCAAGCTTGAAACCAGTGGCTGCCTGTACCTCCTGTTTACCCCAGTCCTTATCAGAGAAGTTATAAAGAAGCTGTTCTATCTGAACCCATTTGGATTCTAAAGAAGCAACAAGAAATACCGTGCTTTAATTACTAAGATCCCAGATAAATGGACTTTGCACATAACAAATCTCTGTTGGCTGCAACCTTTGCACAGCACAATAAATAACGTCTGCTGTGTGACAGTGAGCTCATTGAGTTAGTAACAGAAAAACAAAGAAATGGTTTGAAGTTAGTCATGTAAAAATACCCTTAAAGGCAGTAGGAAACACTGCTTTACAGCAAATATATGCTTTAATTTATTTGAATACAGAAATTATCTTAATGGAGGAAAACAGTCTTTGTCTTCCAGTACTGTTAATGAATCATAGTTTTATAGCAATATTTGAATTTTACTCAGACATGGAAGTGAGATACAAACAAACAAAAAAAAGTACCTTTTGGCTAGAAAAACAGTTTAATATGTGCCAACTGTAATGCCAGATGTACTCTGATACACTTTTTGGAAAACCAGATAAATAATTCAAATTGTATTTGTTTTCACCTAAACGTTTGGGGTGGGTTTTTTTCTGGGAAAAGCAGAGAAAATACGTGTGGTATTTTCATAAATTTCCCCTTTGCATTTTTCAGCGAAGTAAACCCACCTATAGTTATAGTGTTAAAAGTTGCAATTTTTAAGGGAACTGGTCCTGGAAGAGAATTTCTTAAAACATCCAGGCAGCAAAGTACAAGGGACGTAAATGGGACTGCTTGAAGTAGTGGCATAAATCGAAAACGTAAACTGGTATTCCTGTTAGGTGCCTTTATGTATCACAAGATTCTTAAATGCTTTTGGAAAGCTGGCCCTAGCCATTATTCTATTTTCATTGGTTTTAATTATTTTCGATTAGAAAAAGAAATGTAAGCGATTCGCAAATCACTATTCTTTTGTCTTTAAAACAGAAATCCAGGTGTAAATTTGGGAAATACTCATATTTTGTTAATTCCCAGTGTTCAAACTTACCCAGTTGTTTCTAACGTACATGTTTTACAGTGAGATAGTGTAGAATACTGTGCATGGAAGTGCACTGGGCTAACACAAAACCTGAATTTCATCCATTTGCTTTTAAAGGGAAAGGTAAAAAAAGTCCTTCAGGCACATGAAATCCAATGCAGTTAGGATTTTAGGCAACTGAGTTCATTAGAGTTGTTTATATAAATCTTATTTGAGCACCTAAGGTTTTGTGTGTGCTTATTATTTTAGTGAAAACTTAATTTGGTGCCAAAATGTTTTATGTTCCCTGAAGCATCACCATCTTGGCTTCTCAGTGCTGCTCTCTCCCTTAAGGCTGTTTATGATTTACAAACAAGGCATTTCAACATCAGCTCCTTTGGGAGGTCAGTTCAATCAGTGGTCTCTCGGCACCTCTAACACACATGGACAGCATTTATTTCAACACAAAGTACAGCAGTCACAGACAGTTTAATCCAAAAGTACAGCTGGAGGAAGCATCAGGATTGTGTATACTAGTCTAGAGAGTTAAACCAATTGTCCAGGAAATGGAAGTCAGGGTTTCCAGACTCTCCTCAGTCCATACATGTTCTATCTGGCTTTGCACAGCTTTCAGGTGACTGCTCTATCCCTTAGCTGATAGACAAAAATGCAATGCAAACTAGAAACCACTCCTTTTACTGGATAATTTAGTAAGTAAATTTGAAGAACATTTTATTTTTACTTTTACTCAGATATTTTATCTGTGGAGCATAGCCCAGCATTTCATGCTCAGTCAAAATTCCTACCTAGATAAGAAGTCCTGAGCAAGCAAAGAACACAAGACTAAGCTCTATTTCTTGCAAAGGTAACATTGACAGGCTAACATAATCTTTCAAATTTCTAGGGAGATTATAATAATGATAACATACTGATTTCCTGAATTAACCTCAGCCTAAAAGACCACTTTCTGAGAAGTGATGCTTGATTTACATGTTCTTTAGTGGAAGAGACACTGTAAGCCTTTTGCTTTCCAAAATACACGGAATAAAAGCAAATAAATTAAAATGAAGCAACCAAATTGTTGAACAGTCAAGGAAGTAGAGAAACAGCTACCCTTTCCCAGTGACAGCTGGCTGTTGCAAGGGTGAGAGGAGATACAAGATGTTCCTTTAAGTTACTGCTCTAGCTGTCTCTATTATGAGGAAGAGACAGAGGAATGACAAGTAGGTTGTGATGCAGGTGGATACTCAGAAAAGGAGTTCATCATTTCAGATGATCTGAAGATGCAACTACATTCACTTCTTAACCTGGATTCAGCATGTGCTCCTAAAGCAAACCTCCCGCTTGCTCTGCTTTGATTCATATTACGGAGCTGTCTTGGAGTGCACAAACTGGATTCCTTTCAAATGAAATTAAACCAGGTGTGCACCTTAAGCTCTCCAGTTCTAACTTGCATTGTTTGTGGGAGCAGATCAAAACTAATCTGAAGTCCACAAAAAGTGCATACTATGGCTACTAGGTCATCAGCATGAAGTTTTGCTCTGCATGTCCACTCCTTTTGATCTGCAGTACTTGCTAGTAAAGGCACAGCATGATTAACGCTCAGATAGAAAGTGCATCTTTCTACTCCCTGTAAGTGAATCTTGAAGGATTGGCCAGGTCAGTGCCTAAGAATAGGTGGCTGAATACACTCAATGAATCTCATTATTTTTTTCTAGTTTTGCCATTAGCCACCACATAAGCTCCAGCTCCTTATTGTCCATGTGTGGCAAAGCCAAAGTTAATTTCCAAAAGAGTATTATAGTTAGGAATTATTTGAAAATTAATATGAAGTTGTTTCCTTCCTCAACATTCGTTGTGCACTGACATAATTTCTTTCCTGGTAGGAATTTGTTGACCATTCTGCCTGGGTCAGTGGAGAGAACAATAAGCAGTATTGAGCTCTCCCACAGTTTTCATGTGAATCCCCAGAGAAAGGTTGATCAGAAGACAAGATATGCAGAAGGGAATGCAAAAGTGGACAAAATGTGCCAGCTCAAAAAAATAACCTCCTGTGACAAGATAGGAGACCAGCGTCAGGTAACTGCTGTCTGTAGGCAAAGTGGGTAAAAAGCTCTGTAAAGAGATCTGTGAAGCAATGTCAGAGAGAACTGACAAGAAAGGCAATATTTAATGGAAATTTCAAATATATGAGCCAGACGTGTTTCTGTAATCAGAATACACTGTAACTTTAGAAAAAGAAAGCTAAAATAAATCAGGCAGGCAGAGCTTTGGACTATACTGGTAGTCCAAAAAGGTTAAAGCTTAGGCAGCTTTGAGGAGCAGTAGATGTGAAGTGCAGACGGGTCGTAAGGATTGTAACCAAATGCTGGTCCATTTCAGAAATCCATGACGAAAATACTATATTTAGTAAAATAAAAATAAATAAGACCTAAATATTAGCATTCAATTTTCAACTCAGATACAGGTTCAATTTATTCTGGCTTCAGAAGTTATTTCATGTCAGCTAAGCTGATCTAGCTGTTGACATACATATGCTTAACCCTAAGGAGATGTGAACTTAACCTGACATTAAGTTTCATTTGCTGCAAGCTAGGAGTGATCACATGGAGAATTACTCTAGTAACTTGGCTGTTCGACTAAACCTTCATTCTGTTCCTAGTGGATAAGCATTCAACCATATGAAAAAAAATACAGCTGTGTACCTTGCATATTATTACTTCTTTTCTTTGGGGTAATAGGGATTGATATGTTTTATAATTCACTATAGAGCAGTGGGAATGGTTCATGACCTAAATTATACTGAGCTGCAAAACGCAAGATTTTGAAAACTGATTCTGCAATTTATCTTTAACAAAAAGTAATTCCTCACACTTCTTTGTAGATGAATAGTATGGCACTTACTGGCATTCAGAGAAACAAATGGTTAATGGTGAAGGTAGCAAAATAATCTTCGTAGAAACAGTGGCCACCAAATAAATGTTTAACTAAAATAAATTTGCCCTAGATTTCTTTGGCAAAATAACCAGGACACTGAAAAGTACACAGAAGTTTTCCCAGCATTTTTCATTCCCTTTTTACAGAAAAAAATAGTCTAAAATCAAAGAAAAAGAGCTCCATTCTCAAAATACTTTGCTTTCTATTAGAATTTGTTCATGAGAAATTCTTCTTAAATCTTTGGAGGTTTTTCTATTGTTCATGAGAAATTCTTCTTAAATCTTTGGAGGGTTTTCTAGGAAGCGTTTTATGTCTTTAGAAGGCTTTTAAAAACTCACGAGATACTTGATGAATCTCAGTTTAAAAGATCTGAGTTGAGTGGTTTTCCTTTTTTTTTTTTTCTTTTATGGTGCATCTTTAAATATTTGTCGCTTCCACATAATGTTGGAAGGGAGCACAAGTGCAAACCCACCACTGGGAGGGTGCATGGCAACATGGCACATGACTGCTTTTAGCAAGAGATCTGGTAGAGTTGTGAACCAAATAGACCCTGACTGTAACTTTGGGCCAAAATCTTTATATTTCAGTAGCCTTTACCTGCTGTCACTCTTTCTGTGAGTGGTTGGAGAGTCTCAATCTGAGCATGTTCTGTGCCAACCCTTGTCCAACTCTGATATCTATGGGTGTGCTGGTAATATAAAGACAGAGCAGGGATTTTGTAGCTTAACCTCTTCCCTTAGCAGAGTTTTTTAATGGATAAGTAATGAAGGTTTACAGGACTGAAAGATTTTTGAAGAGTCTGCCTAAGGTGAGCTCTGTTCCTCTCTGTGAACAAAAACTCAGAGGATGAAATCCTGGCTCTTGTAGTTGATGGCAAAAGTCCCATTGACTTCAATGGGGATAGGATTTCTTCCAAAGTGCACAGAGTATTCCCAAGTCAAAATGTAAGCACACCAGCTTATTAATAAATGCACAATAATGCAGCAAGCCAAAGGCAGTATAAATACTTAAACGGAGTGTGATTCAGTTTAAGTGCCAATAGCAGACTTAATTTTGGAATCTGTGAAGGATCCAGATGCCATAGCTAAGATTTCTCACGTTCAGACATCTGGATTCACTGATTGCTATTCAAAAGGAAATAATTAATAAAGAAAAAGTGGCAGAGTGGTGCTATATATGTAATGGCACAGGACTTTATAGTGATTTTGAGCTATTTTTTAATGTTTAAGTAAGTGAGAGCTGGATTCTTCTTGTACAGTCCTTGTTCCACCTTTTTCCAAGAGAAAGTGAAAAATAAAAACTGGAGTTAACAGAGTGCATAGGAAAGTGTCAGGAAATTTTGAAATTGCAATTTAAAAACATGAGAGAAGATGAAGATTTTAATTAATTTGCTTTCCATTTTATAGCTATCTCTACAAATTAGTTAGCATCTGTGTGTAAGTTTGAGTTAGAGATGAGTATCCCTCTATTGACTGCTTTCTACAAAGAAGCAAGTAATATGTAGATTTGATTTGGTATGGGGACACCTTTCCTGTATGCAGTGTAACTGTGCATGAGTGCCGTGATCTGTCGATTTCCTCTGTGCTGCAAAGGAACACCTCTGCTAATAAACTTGATGCAAATGAGAAAATTGTCTTCTATGAAAGTTAAATTTACATACTACTTTTCAGCGTCTCTTATCAAAGAAGAGTCTTGAAATCATTCTTCCTGTCTGTATGGGCCTCAGAAATGATGCTTCATGGCTTAGAAGAGAGAAAGAGGGAGAGGAGAGAGGCCTTTTATGTAAGTTGTTTTTTCTGTTTTTTTTTTAATCCTATCTTTGGAGGACTGGTGACCCTAACCAGGGGTTGCAGCAACAACCTTTTAACAGAGGTCTGATAAGCCTGTGAAGTAATCACCTTTTGTCTAATCATTTCCACTGCCATGTCTTATACTGAAAGCATTTGCAAGGAAGGCAGGTACTCAGTAAAAAATTTTTCTTTGCAGTCACTACTACATGATTTTTAGTCTAAGAATACTATTTTTCCCAGCTTGTACAACTGTAAGAAGACATATCATACATATGCATAAGACTGCCACTTGAAATTCACACATGTGCTTGTGACACTGAGCTTTGAGCAGCGCTCATTTCTATATGGCAGGTATCAAACATGACCAAAAGCTGACATCTTCTGTTTTATAATTTATGTTAAGAGATGGGAACTGTAGTCATTGTTTAGAGTGAATACATTGTCCTTGATAAAAACAGTGCAATATCCCTTACACTGCTTTCCTGAAGGTAAAGGGTAAAGGATCCTATTTCAGATTATAAAAGGCACTTTATATTTTATTCAAGTCTCCCAAGTAGCAAATGTTTTATTATTGGTTCAGAAAGAACTGGAAATGACAACATAAACATAGAAAGCATATACAAAACCAATTTAGGTATCTATGGAGTAGCAACTTAATCTCATGTTCCATAGCTTTTCTTATAAGGAGGAGTTTATACCATTTAAGAACACCCAGAGAGTGAAATTCAGCTCAGTTTATGTGCCTGTAAACACATAGTCATTAGCTGTCTATTTTAAGTGACTCATCAAAGTTAGACTAGGTTAGATGCACAAAGTTAGATGAAATAATGCCTACATAATGAAGGTATCTATAATCTCATTTAATTTCAGCAAGACTTAAGACTCCTGAGGGATGTATTGTAAAAATTATTAGATACCAAAATGAGAAAATAAGCACTTTCTGAAATTTTATAAAATCTCTTTATACTTTGGAATTTAGGAGAGTGCATCTTATAAATATTTAGCATGTAGCATTAAAATCTGAACCAGTTGTCCAAGATACTTTTATATGCAGTGGAAAGAAGTAGGCGTGTTTAACATAAGTCACCTGCTCTATTTTAGATTTAACTTTAGGAGGAGATGAGTTCTGCCTAGAGGCCCTTTTTTCTCCTGTTAGGTAGGGGAGGAACCTAGGTTCTAGATGAAATACTTATATGTGTATGAGAGATGTTTGGTCAGATTAATATGGATGGCCAATTTAAGATTATAGATACCCAGAGTTAGGTGAAAATAATCCCATTTTAATTCCATACATGTAAGTAACTAAATGCCATTAAAATGTTGCCTGAGGATGTAAGTCAAGAGAAGAAAATGAAACCAACAGCAAATGAGAGGTGTTTTAGCATAAAGCATCTTGCAGTAATGTGGAATCTTCTGGTACACGGTGTCCCTCTACAAGCCTAGGAAGTTTCAAGTAGTTGAAAGTAAAATACTCACTCTTCAGTAGGAAAATATCTTCCCAGGTTAAACAGGAGAAGACTTCATATGTAAGGACAAAATGTAGTACCTAGTGTACACCTAAATGTTTTGTGGAATGAGGTGTATAAATCAGTCATTTCCCACAGAATTTTTTCTGTGCTTTGCTTTACTCCTTCTACTTGCAACACAGTGATGAGGTCATCTACTTGGTTTGAGGGAAACAAATGTTCAGTTCCCTTCTCTGCATATAAAAGGATAAAAAAATCATACTGGTACTTGTCAGAGGAACCAACAGGCTTATACAACACATCTATTTTAATCCTTTCATTTGCGCCTGTTCCATTTTATATACTCATCATGGGGAAAGACAGTCATTGAAAAATGAGAATCTTTATTTTGTTCCTTCTATATGAAGTTATAATAAATCAGCATTTTCTGTGGCTATAAGGTGTGTAATGCCACTGGCCTGCCAGTAACTGCCTATCTGTGGATGGACTCTGGTTGCATTTGGAACCCTGGGGGAGATCTACTTTTACCCTCACCAGAAGACCACAAGGACTCATGGCACTGAGGAAACTGAGGAAATATATACATTAAAAATGAGAAAAGAATAAAAAAGAAAGAAAAAAGAGTGGAAATTTTGATATAACACTGCTTGCATACCTTATCCTGATAGAAGAAGTGTGGTATGGAAATCTTGCATAGGTTTTAGTGAATTGAACAATTAAGAACACTTTGGCTCCATGTCAGGTTATTTCATTATGGGCACAGTACAGCCCCCCTGCTCACACATACTTCTAAAAAACAGGCTGTAACCTTCTGTGCATTTTTGTGTGCCTGTCCTTATTTTTCAAGATGCTGAATATCATTTCCTCAAATGACTATTTGCTTACTCCTGAGCTCTGGAAGCGTCATCCACTGTCTTCAGCTGGGCTACCAAACAAAGAATCACGATGGAAGCAGTGGTCACATTTGTTGGCTTTGATTTGTCCATGTCCTCAGGTTATGCTTTTGTCAAATGACAACCCTGTAGTTCAGAAAGCCAACAACATCCAGAGACATCAGGAATGCTTGCAGCACATTTGACAAAAATTAATATGGGAAGAACCGCTATAAGGCATTTAGTTATCCAGTGATTTTAGGACACAAAACGTCCTTGTCTTCTTCCATGGAACATACTGGTGGTGCCACGTAAGGAGGATGAGACCATGTCAGCCATAACAGAGCCCACCCTGGTAACCCTTGAAGTTATTTCCACCAGGCCTGGCTCTTTTTATCTAGTAAAATAGCTTTTATCAATCAGTCATATCGTGGCAAACTGTCATATCAAAATATTATTCATTTAGTTTCTTTTTTTTTAATGCCTTCATTATCTGTTAGGTTAACAAGTCTGTGCTGAGTTTCTTTACTTTGATCTTTCTTCTTTTTATCCCATGCACTTTGCTCCTTGACCCCTTCCTCAGTTAGACTGAGCTCTGCTTGGCATATATCTGTATAGTAAGGACTGCAGCGCATGGAGATGATCTTGAACTTGGTAATAGGGGTTCTGCTCTCAGGTAGAGACAGATCAGGGCACAGATCAGTGCAGCTTTGCTGCCCAATCATTGCTGCCCAGCTTCTGAGGTGGATTTTGCTGCTTTCAGCTTTTCCATTGTGACTGATAACAATCTAAAATTGCCCTTCCCTATATTTTACTGTTAAAAGCCAGAATCAGTACATGGATTGTGACAAGACACTATAAAATTGTTATCTTAGTAGCTTTACTGATGCAGAAAAAATTGATGCATTTTTTAATGTCTGTAATTGCAGAAATACATTGTACTAAAATGAATGCAAATTCAAAGACAAAGCATTTTTGATGGCACTGCTTACATTCTTGGAGATATTCCATGGAAGCAGCTACTGCTCTGTCCCAGAAGCAATTGTTCTGAGCCTGTTCCTCTCTCCAGGGTTTCACATGAATCCCCAGTCAACACAGGGCACACATTCCACATGCAGTGAAATGGTATGTCAATAATTATTACCTTTAGCAATTTCGTATACTTGAGGCAATTTCACCATTGTGGCCAAGAACTCTGAGGACTAATTTACACCACAGTTTTCCAAATACATTAGTGAACACGAAACATCTCACTAATGCCTTTAAAAATCCCCCACAAAAAAGAATGAAAGGTGCCACTGAGTGGCAATAAGTTATTGGTCTAACAAGGTCAAATGTTTTTAAAATGTTAGGGTCCTAAGTCTGTATTTAGTATTGGGAACTAGTAGGTTGATTTTCATTGCAACTAACTTTTTTATCAACTTTTTAAAATTTACTGGAGGCTACTAGATTCTGAAAAAAATCTCCATAGTGTTTATCTTAATTGGTTAAGTATGCACTCATATTTAGCACAGTTAGCAGCCTCATTTTAATCATTTCCATTTTTCAAAGTCTTGGCTCGGATCTTTTCCATCATTAAATTTTATGATTCTATCTATGTCAAACACCAATAAATATGTAACTTAAGAACATCTCTCTGTTAACTACTTTCGTGACGTCATGAGTTTTTCACTGTTGAATTTATGCCCATGCTAGTGAAACACAACGTGCATGTTGTCCCTTCACATCACTTGGAAATCATTGCTTGGCTGACGTATGTAACCAACTGTAATCCAATGGAAAGAAATACTTAAAATATTCATAAGAATTATCATGGCTAATGACAACATAATAGATTAATAGACTCCCCCTGCAAATATGAGAATAGTCACTACTTTCTACCAGTAAAGCATCAACATTAATTTAGAACATTAAGTGCTTTATGAAGCTCTTTGCATGGCCATCAAATTGCCTGAATTATAACAGAAAGATAAATTAAAGTTCAAAGAGAGTTGATGAGTTCTGCTGTCATTCAGCAGTTCATTGAAAAGCCTTCTATTCCTCATAAATCTTTTCTTGCAGTAGAATGGTACAAATCATCAGGCATATTCTAATAAATACCAGTCTAAAAGGTTGGTTTTCTTAATAAAACCCCCACTGTAGGAAAAACTTTTAACAAGCATTTTGGGAGAAAAGCCAGTGAAGAGCAAAATGGGACCTGGCAAGTTGTGACTGTCAATAGAGGTGGCTAACCCCCCTGCTAAAGACAGTTGGGATGATCGATGGGTGGCTTCTTACAGTGTTGAAATCTACATCCATGGGAATGACTCTCCTTAAATCCTGTCCACCACTTACTCCAGACCTTATTACATAGTTTAGAGGAAATTATTTTAAACATCATTCCTCTACATTAATTAATACTATGGAGTGTTTAATAAAAATAGTGTTTTATATAGGCAGAGTTCTTGGTAGCAGGCTGACTAACTTGGGTTTATCAGATAGTTTAGAAGAATAATGTTGTCATACTCAGCTACGTATTTCCTTGAAAACTGTTTTCCACCAGTTCCAGTCACTGTGGAAACCAGGTCAGTTTTAATATTCTTTTACATTGTAAAAGCATGGATTTTGGTCTGAGGTGCCGTGAGGCAAATTTATTTAGTCAAGGCAGAATTTGACTAAAGATTTTAAGGAAAAAAATCTCTCAACAGTTGCTCTGGCACAACTCCTGGATTTATTACTATGATTGCATGTGGTTTTGCATATACTGGTAGTCCCTATGTACATCATTAATTGCAGAGATTATGGAATCTATGTGCAAAGGAGTAATACCCCTTAAGCTCCTAATTTCCATTGATAAACCGTTCTTGGCACCTTTGAAAATCTTGCTTTTTATCTTCCTCTCTGTTAATGCTTTTCCTGACATAATCATTCATCTAATAATAAAACATAAAAAGTGCAATACTGGGCCTGAGTATCTCAATGTCATAACAGTTTAATAATCTGTATTTTTCTGCACAGTTGTCAGCCGTTGACACTATACACAGTTCTTATTTTAGAAACAATATTCCTGAAATCTCTGGTGCAGGTTTTTAGTGGGATTTTTTGCCCTTTTGTTTTTTTAAAAACCCATTACTGTTTGAGGAAAAATACCATCTGATGTCGCAATGAGGGGCTTCACCTTTCAGGGTAATGTTTAACCTTAAGTGTAAATGTACACCAACATAAAAGTTTTTCTGTAAGAACTCTGTAGATTTAGTCTACTGATCTTGTCAAAGAAGTAACTGCTGTATATTTTCATCATTCTATTGATTCATTTCTACTCAGCAAAGTTCCGCAGCATTTCTGAAGCATAAAACTGGAAAGGACTATTGGAATCCTTAGGACCAGAGTCCTGCCTGCTATCACAAGCAACTATGTTTAAAATGTCATAAATGTGCTAAACTAGGCTCTAAAAATGATTAGGTTTGACCCCTTAGATAACCACCATTCCTCTGCAAAGGCTCGTAGACTGATGCGTAATTTCATCTTCAGCATTGATGTACCTTTGACTGCTTTATTTTGGGCCTCTAACAACATCATCCTTAAGCTTGCGTGGCTCTTCCTGTGAATTTACAAGGATCGGTCATAGCCCTGTCAGACTTTTCTAGGATAGAAGCGTCAGGCTGCTTTGTCCCCTCTTGAAAAAAACACTTTTTGTTTCTGTACTGATTCCTTCCATTCCCATCTAGTTTGAATTCATGCTGAATATGGGTGACAAGAAGTGCTTAGAATGTTCTACATGAGGTCCCAGCAGTACCAGGGAAAATAATCAGTAATTACTGTTCTATTCTAATGAGTAATAGGTAATACATCCTTATCTAGTACAAATACTTTCACTGATAGAGCCTAAGATGGCAGCTGCTCTCCACTTATGCCACAGTTCACAATTCACAGTTATCCTGCCCATGAACAATAAATAAATAAATAAATCCTTCCCTTCCTCTCTTTTTTTTCCCAATATGCAAGTTTCTAGCTTAAAGCAGAAGTTCCTCCTATGTTTTCTTAAATGAATGACCTTTCCCTTGGTACTACTGAAATGCATGTTATTCCTAATGTTCTAATTCTTAAGATCATTTAGTTCCTTCCTGGATGATCTTCTAATCTTTTATGTGTTGACTATAGGCTAGATCCACGGAAAGACATAGTAGGATTTGGTCAAGCTTTTAGCTTTGCTGTTTTTGCTGAGTAGCTCACTACCTCTGATGGCATTATCATCTGTATCACTGGAAAGTTCCATAGCAATTCTGTTCCTGCACAAGCCTCAAGCTTTGATAGTGAAAATTGAGGTTGATGTCAATTTAATTTTCAGACTGAGCTTAACAGTATCTTTCTATCAACTCCTTTCTTCCTATCCTTCCTTTGCTTCCTTATTTTTATACTTTTTTAGTCATACTCTCCCTCTGGAGTTTTGGCAGTTCTTCCTTAACCCTTCCAAGATCTAACTTTTTTGCTGATCTGCTCCTTTTTCTTATTCATTGTTAATGTTCTGCTTATTTTAATAATATTTTCTGTCAGGGTTATTTATTCAGTTAGGCTTGGAATTCTTCCTTTGAAGTTTTTTTCCCTTGTTTAATATGGAAATGCCAAAGTGGTATTGCAGTAAAGAAGTTACATTCTTCTTCCCAGATTTTTTTTCCCTGATAACAGTTCTCATTTTGTGAATGCTTGTTGGTGGCTGAATATTTCTCAGTTCCCTAGGAATTCTAATCAACAACCTACCTATATTCCTTCCCTTGTCAAATCTTTATCCTCCTCCTTTGGAAGAAAGAACCTCTGAAATTCCACTAGAAGAAGCACTGGAAATAACACCACTTTCTTTAACACTTTCCCTAAATTGACGTAGTCTAGACCTGTCCCAGTATGAAACCAGCAGAACCATTTTTTTCCAGCATACCTGAAAATGAATAGAGTTCTTCAGGATACCTCAGATTCATATTTCATATCCTTACTTTTGGCAAACATTGCATACTTCATTCACTGGATGCACTTTGATGACAAAATATAATGGCTTTGATGGCTTATTAAATATTTCTTAGTAAGATGCTTCCCAGGTTTTTAGACCTGACCTCTCCTGGAGTTGAGAGGAATCCCAGTGTTTTTCCTCCCTGCTTTTTTTCAGTCCTCAGGTCATGGCATTCCATTTAATCTTGCAGCTCTTTATATATTATCGTCATGTTTCCTTGGGCTCTAATCTCCCAGGGTACACCTACACTAGTAAACTAAACAGAACTATGGCAATTGGGACTTAATTTTTCTCACAGCTAAATAACACAGTCAACAGCATGTTTTTAGCCCAGCCCAACAAGCACTTTTCCAAATAATGCCCAGGCAACACTTCAGACTTATCTCAAGTCAGGAACCATTCCCAATACACATATTGCATGTGAGCACTTTGGTGACATGAGAAAATTCAACTTGATGGACATGGACTGTACCACAACCCTTGGCCTCAGAGCCAGAACGTGATCCTTGGCCCGTTTCATTTTATAGTACAAATAAACCCGATTGTCCTCGTCACCCTTTTCCCCTGGAACTACTTTCATTTCTGTTCTTCTTTGCCAGACATTTTCTGTTTCTGTCTCTTTCTTATTCTTCCCTACAGCAATCTGTTTGCCAAATCAATCTTTCTATAGTAAGGAGTGTCTTAATTTCTCTTCATGAAAGTTACTATCTGTATTTCTGGGCATCTTAAGGTATGTGAATATTTGAGCAGCCTATTAACTCTCCTAACTTCTCTGTTCCATCCCTGTTTGAACACCACCTTTCCACTTCTCAGACTTTTTCCCCTTATATTCTATTTTTCAAAATATGTAGCTTCATTCAGGTCCCCTTCTAAAGATAACATACATTCTAGCTTTCTGACCTACTTTCTCCTAACCATCATCATCATCTCTCTCTGGACCCTAACTTTAAAGAAATAGGGAACAAATCCCATCCAAAGTAGCCTGTCTGTGGTCTATTTTACTGCTGACCATTTTGTGTTTCAATCTAATCCTACTTCTGTGCTGTGGATGAGTCAGATGTCCATCAGCAGTGATAAAGGCAGAAAGCTTCCAGCACAGACTCAGCTAAGAGCTGAGATGGAAATGTTAAGCCCATGTTTACTTTCATTTCAGAATATTTTTTTACCAAAGTGTAAAGTCATGGGAAAATTTCAAACACTTTCCCAATACAAATCTCACGTAACTGAAATTCAACATTAGGCTTGATATTAATCCTATGAAATTGAATAATAAAAGTGCTAACATCTGAATTTCTAAGCACAACTGCCATTTCAAAGAATTAGACAAGTTCTACATTCTCAGCTTTACCCATTTCAAACTCTACCGTCCATCACCAAGGAACCTGATTCTTCACTCTACATTCTTCCTTAATTTATGTTCTACACTTACTTGGGTGCATCGGGAATTATTTCACTTAAAATACAGGAAAACAAATGTCTATTGATGTAAGTCTGTTGAGAGCAGATTTTATGTGAGAACATAACTGAGTATTTGAAATTTATTTTCTAGCCCCATTAGAATCATGCCTCATGAATTAGTATTCAGACTAAAAGATGGATTTTTATAGAATATGAAGTAGACATACAGAAACAGCTACACTCCTTCCCCAGCAATGTCAGGTGATCCTCAGAGAAACGCTAGAAGCTATCAGGAGGAGTTATAGAATTACTTCCTCTGAAGGAAAATTCTTAGCTCACATGCTTAAGCATGAAAATTTGGAACATTTCAAAACTAGTTTGTGACGTAGGTCTCTGCAGGTAATCTAAATGTCTAAGTTTCCGTTACAGTCACTGGATGTCTACATCTTTAATCAGATGCCTAATCATGAGTGTTGAGTGCTATTTGAGATTCCTTATGTTACTGAAGTAATGGCAGTTATGATACAGTATCTACAAGAGGTTCTTACCCTTTTGGAGAGGCAGCTGAAAATGAGGCATGACTCTGGTAAGTGAGATGACTGAAGATGTTCAAGTTTTGGCAAATAGATAAATTACATCCTTTCTGTTTTCTCATATTATTTTATCTGCCCAATTCAGCATCTTTTGTTTGCATTTAGATCACCAGCTTAGTCAAGGAAAGAATTATTCTATTTTGTCTTTGTAAAACACTGCTGTGATAAGGTCCCAATCCAGCTAGAATAGGACATCCAGGAGATATGCTAAACCTAGAGGCTTATAAATGAATAGACTTAAAACAGAGGTCCCCAAAGCTACCTGTGGATTGTGGTTAGTATTTGGTTTTATTTATTTAGTTTAGGTTTTACATTCAGATTTATTGCCAACTTTCAAATTCACTGGCATCAAAAGTAAAGACTTGGACATCCACTATCATTTTTCACTCAGTAGTTTATCTTCTCTGACCTTCAGTTGCTAACTGAGAAATGTGCAAATCTCCTGTAAGATCTTATCTCCAGCCACCATACAAATGTCCTTCATACCCAAAGAGTTGAAAATAAAATTGCATGGCTATGTTTCAGGAACCATTTCCACACACAAGCAGCCCCCAAATGTCTTCTTGTACTGCAAGAAAAGGAGACTCTCAGTGCTTTTCATCTTTCTCTGTATTTGTGATTGGTTTGTGTGCCTTTATCTTATCTCTTCTTCAAAGCAAACAATTACAGTCTCTTCAGTCTCTCTGATTGGAATATTTTCCATGGCTCTGACCTGCCTATCTCCAATCCTTCTCAGTTTCCACTATATGTTCTCTGAACTGAAACCACAGAAACTGAATAATAGCTCTGTTTGCTTCTATTATTATTATTGTTACTATCGGGAACAGACCATTGTGTGCATTACTATAATACTGTTATAATATTTTGACACTGTTCTCCATTCTCTTCCTTTGTTGTTACTGCTTTGCTTTTTTGCCCACCTCTACATATTGACCACAATTCTGAATTGCTCACAACTGCTCTGCCCACTAAATCCTTACCATTACAGTGGAATACATCTTATCTAAACTTACCATCTGAACATTATAGGCCTGACAGGGAAACTGCACAAGCATTGCATCATGAGCATAGGAAATGGGCAGAGGGTTATATGAGGAAGCCATCCAGTAAAGCATTCTGAGGTTATGTGTGATTTAATGCAACAGAACAGAAGTGGCCATTTTAAGGAGCTGAAGTGGCGTGAGAATCTGCTAGGGTCTCACAGAGGAATTCTGGATAGGATAGTGGATTACAAGGGCTTAGTGAACAGGAAGATAAAGAGAAGATTTCAGCAGTCTAACACCAAAGCAAAACACTGACTATGAGGAAGAAGAAGTAAAAGTAACATTGTGATAGTGTGGAGCATAGGTGAAGTGCTGAAACAGAGAAAAGAGGAAGAAATGAAAGAATTACTCCAGAAAATAAATTTCTTTAAGTGCAATTGTGGCAATGAAAAATCAAACAGAGGTACCAGATAGAAGGGGAAAGATGGTGAAAGGTCAAGGAATAGAAAAGCAAATGGTGGAGCAGTCAGCACAGAAGTAGCTGCTGAGAGCATCAAATAAGAACAAGGAGGCAGCTTCAGAGTTGAGCCAAATCCTCATAGCAGACAGAGTAACAGAACTCCATCCTTTTCAGCCAATTCATTCCTGCAGATAAAGTGACCCTTAGTGTTACATTTCTCTAAGAAACCTGTCCTTTTTCATTAAACTATGCCATAATTGGCATGTTGATATGTTGGGGGTTTATGCCAAAAAATATAATTCAGAAATCTTCATTCTTGCCAACTAGATAAATATTTGGATGTTTTATTTAAGTTGAATAAGCATGTTTTCAAAGAACTTAAAAAAAATTAACTTCTGGAAGTTGTCCTTCTGTTACTAAATAACATTTGAACTAAATAACATCTGAACAACAGGATGTTCCCTCTTCTTTTCTGAGCCCCAGCTGCTACTGAAAGATGAACTTTAACCTATTTTTGCAGTTTATACCTTATCTTAGTCTTAAATGAGGTTTGGTTTCATTTGAGTGATCAGCATAATGAATCACTACATTCTTGATAGCAGAGACAATTGGACGGTCATACACAAACGTAAAGCAAAATGCTCCATCTTCACCGAACCTGTGAAGGAGTTTTAGCTTAAGTGGCAACTGTTTGCAACCCATTATTATCCAGAGAGACACATTTTTCAAAGATGTCATGGACAGATTTTCAAACCCTCAGCCCCCAAAACATAAGCTGTATACAGAAGGAATTCAGTGCCCAATGTGAGAATCTGACCACATAATTGACACTTAAAATTGGAATCATGATACGATGTCACTCCAGCCCTAGGACATCATCAAATGTGTAAGCAATGCCAATGAGGGGTAGTAGTATACTTATTTCCAACACCATTCTTTCTGACTGTATAGTGGACTTAATAAAAATGATTTTACTAATAAAATGTACTAATATTTGAAATACGTTTTAACCAAAACTTCAGATTTCGAACCCCCTTGATTTTGGCAGAACTCTGCATTAATCAATGCATGGAAGTGTGTATCCATAGACAAGTGAGGAAATAACCATTCCACATGCAAGGTGTTCACAGTAGAACTCCTATTTACTATGTGAAATAATAGGGCCAAGTTAGTATTCTCTCATGCTGATTTATGTTCCATCAAAGTCATATTCCATGAAGACTGAATTTCAGTTGCAAACACCTAACTCTTCCTAATGTGGATTTTAGGAGACACACTTCCTTCTTCAGCAATTCAATATAAAAAAAAAAAAGTCTTAACCTAGTTAAAAGACTGCTACTTTTTTCTTTTCTTAATGCAGACTGAAAACTTCCATATACCCACTGCAAGCTGTTGAACTCATTCTGCTGAGAACAATGAATTAATTTTTGATTATGGCCACATGCAGGGTGGCTTTAGGTATATATACTTCACTGACTGACCACAGACCCAGAACAGAAAGTACAGGTGACAGAAATATCCTTCCACCTTTCCTCTCTTCCTCCCTCCTTCCTCCCCTCCTCCTCCTCCTCCTATTCTTCCTCCTCCTTCCTTCCTTTCTGCCTCCCTTCTCTTAGTAGCTTATCAAGTACAGAGGTATCTGGTATTGAAAATTTGCATTCTTAACCGAATGAAAGGAGTGAAAGAGCACTCAGGAAGAAATAAGAGCTCACATATAAGCTTGAATTATGCTATAGGGATATAAAGGCCTTAAAAAGATAGTACAGTAGAACTGAAATAAGGTGACTTTAATCAGGGGTTTCTGGAATAAAAGCAATATATGAGGAGGATAATATTTGTCACTGTGATTTGGCAGGACAGAAGAAGAGTAATAAGAAATTAACAAAGAACAGGAAAGAGGATACTTACCAGTAAACTGAAAAATTCACAAGGTACAGACAAATGGTTTACTTAAAAAATACATTTAAAATGTTTAAGATTTAACAGCACATTGGAAATTAGTTGTACCTGTGAAGAGGAATCATGTAGTATTTTCCTGCACCACAATGTTGCCCCAGGTAAGTAAGGATATAAATATTTAATGTAATAATTAAACCTATCCCAAATATCTGTCTTTAAAATACGAATTTGATTCCTGTCAGTTGTGTATTAATCTGGGCTGCTAAACTGAGTTTAGAAAGGAACTCAGACAGGGGGTAAAAAGACCTTTCTTCTCAGAGGACTTTTCTAAAAATCAAGAATTTTGGTTATCATCAGCAGAATTGTGCCATTTAATCATAAAAATACTCACGTGTATGGGTTAGCTGAAGTTACTTAAATTATACAATGCAAAGCCTCTTTAGGGATAAAAGGCATTTTTTTTTTTCTCAAATCTCTGTGACTCTTGGCCTGTCCTAGAATTTAAAATCACAACCACTATAATAATGTTTCTAATTTTGAAAACATTTTTACCCTGGGAAGGAAACTGAACCCACTGCTCATTAAGGCTATATTTATGAAGGTGACCAGAAAGTGAAAAGCCTTTGATGTCAATACCAATAAGGTGAATGACATGTCCCCTTCCTTTCTAACTTTTCAGAGCCTCAGGCCTAACAGGTGAAGTTCATCATGCAGTAATGAAATTTATAACTTGGTCCATATATAGATTAAAGTTCAGTCCCTGCCTGACAGCCATATCTGCTATCACTCTTGTGGCTTCATACATTTTGTTATCAGTTCTGGTAATGTCGTGCAAAAAGTACTGACTCATTGTTTTTTTCTTCCTTGTATAGGATCAGCACCTTAGTAAAATGAAAAAGAAAAAATCTTTCTCCTCGTCAGATGAGACATTGGGTAAACCTAACTACTTCCTTAACTATCAGGTGCAAGCTTAGTCCACAGAGCCTTCCTTGTGGCCTTCAAGCATCTAGTATGTCACAGGGAGCATCTTCTGCAGTATTAATTAACATTAGGAGAAAGCTAGTAGTGAGAGCTTCTTGTGTACTGTAAGGCAAGGTAATCCATTTGTGATTCTATTCCCTGTTGCTAATATGAAGACAGAATTTTTTTCCCTCATGAAAAGGCTCAGGAATGATCTAGTAAAATTCCATGTAATCTTGTGTAGAAATTTGTGTTGCACAATACCAATCAGTTAAAACTATCAAACTGATGGATCAGCTCAGACACTGGGTGAAGGCAACCTGTCAGACTCTGGGCTTTAAGTGATTATTGAACAGCTCTCAAAAGCAGAAAGAAAAATGAGCTGCTCAGAGTGGTGGAAAAATGAGCTCCCAAAACAACTGGAAAAGATTTAAACATTACTTCTCAGTGTTTTTGTGAGCAGCAAAAAGAAAAGCATCAGGGCGGTAGTTCTATAAATGATAATCCTTACATTCAAAGCTTCCGTTTTATTGCAGTGCAGAATGCTAAGTATTTAACTGTAATGTACCTATTTGAGAAACATGGTACTGTGTAGCAAAATTAACATGTGACAGATAAATATTTGAAAAGAAAGAATAAAAAAAAGGAAAGAAACTGTTTCTATGTTGCTGAACTCAACTTGTAAGTCTGGAAAACAAATTGAGTCTCTGAGAAGTGGCCAGATGCAGAGATGAGGAAAAACATCATAGAAAGCACAGTGGTGGTGTGAACTAATTTTGGGAAAGCGGTTGAAATTTTGCAGGCAGGGATGGCATCCTGTGTACATGAAAGCCTGTGGAGACAGCATGAGCTCTGACAGTGTGAAGATGATGGAGGGTTTAAACCATGGGAGACATGAAGCAAAAAGGTGCACAGATTTTTAAGTTGGAGTTATCAAAAACTATGGTTCACTGAACCACTTGTGTCATGACACTCCACTGGAATATGACATTTTGGCAGGACTGGCAATATTGGAACACTACAACCTGGACAAAAAGGATGAAAAAAATGCCACTGTTTCAATGGAGGTTGCTAGAACAGCAGCATGTAATTTTTCTACAGGAAATCCCTGGATTGTCATTGTGAAAGTAAATAGGTAATTTCTTAGTCTTACCTTTTTCACAGGTGCTCTGAACATCTGTACCAGAAACAGTATTATTAGTACTAAAAGAGACAGTAGAAGACCAGTCTTCGAGTGGTGAGCTTATAAGGGAGCATTTGAATGGAAAATATGGATAAATAAGAAATTGGAAGAAAAACAAAAAACATGGAAAAAATGCTGGTTTAGAAATACATTGAGCAGTTCACTATGTCACCTTGTTAGTGAGAGGGAGAATAAAGTAGAGGTTTGCAAAACTTTGTAGGAATCTCTTAGCAGAATTCAAAACTGAATTTAGAGATCCCAACCTACCACAGTTCAAAAGTACATTTCTTTGCCCTGGGACAAAACAAAATGGAGGAACTGGGGAATTTTAATATTTTGTAAGAGTATGAATAAAAGGTTCAACAAAGATTCAGTACATCTTCTCATTAGTGCAAAAAGAAGACGGACTCTTTGCCCAGGAATATACTCAAAAGAACTAAATAAATATGTAAAAAGGAAACATTTTCCACTACCTACAAGGAGAGAAATTCTGGAGGAGATGGCTTATGCCAAATATTTTTCTACTCTTGATGCCTCAGCAGGCTTCTGGCAGCAGTTCTTAGACAAACAGAGTGTATGTTTATGCACCTCCAACACCTCCTTTGGGAGACACGGTTTCCTCCAATTGCCATTGGGTTATAGTCAGCACCGTAGGTGTTTCGCCAGAAAATACAGCCATTTTTCCCTGGTGAGGGACATGCTAAGACCTAAACAGATGACAGTGTGATCTGGGAAACACAGTAGAAGACTAAGACCAATGTTTCCAAGGAGCTCCCAAAAAACGAAAAGTGCTGGGCCTTGAACTGAATAAATAATAACAAAAAAAATGTGAACACCTTGTAGAGAGTATATTTCTTAGAAAAGAAAAGAAGAAAGAAGGAAGAAAAATGGGAGAAAGGAAGGTGAAAAGAAGGAAGGGGAGAAAGGAAAGTGGAAAGAAGGAAGAAAAGAAGAAAGAAAAAGAGAAGGGAGAGAGGGATGGAACGGAAGGTACATAAGGAATCTGGACTATAAGCAACTTAGTACCAAGCATAATTGCTTCCATAAACTGTCTGTATTGTTGTCTTGCAAAAGTCATTGAGTGAAAATGAGATGTAAAACTTAATAAGGAACCTATATGAGTTAATTGAAGAGGGCCTTATCCTAAGGCAATACAAGAACAGGCACAAGATAAAATTTCTTCATGTATGTGTGAGGCAGCAGTAGCCTGTTAATACTGAAGCTAGATTGAAGTCTATGAAGGGCAGAGCATCAGATGACCATGCCTTCATCATTTGATTGAACTCCACTGTACAAGGCCCAGAGCATCCTGATCTAGTAAGATCTGTTTTGAGCGTGGGGTTTGAGTAGAGGTCCCTTCCAAACCAAGTTTATTCTGTGATTCTACAATTGCTAAGGCTTCCACATCATGTCAGAGATTTTCTGTATCTGTAATACCCATGCACAAATTATCACTCTGCACAAAATTAATTCAGCATATCGGCAGTACTGTCATACTTCCTACATTTCATAAGACCATTGATTCAGTCCGTACACAGTATGGCTGATTAGTGCATGAAGTAGTGCACTGTGTGAACACCTAGTCCATGCATGTAGATGTGACACCTTCAGTTTATCAGTCATTCTTTGCATATATGAACTGCACTTTGTGTTCTACAAAGAATCTGTGTGTGTTCTGTTTTTCGGTTTTAGGTAGTATCAATGTATGAACGTGCAGAACATCCTAAACCAATGGCAAGATTTTTAGGAAAGAAGACATAATTGGCAAAATTCATTAAATGTATGACAGCTCCAGCTAGCCTATTTCCTCAACATTAATAAATGCCCTGCATTTTCCTCAATAAGCCATGAAACTTCATTTCAGTAATGGTTAGTTACCAGATGCTGATGACATTTTTATCTCCTTTATGGAATTTTCCCCTTACTCCTCCTTCTCGTAAGAAAAACCATGAAATGTCCAGAAATAGTTCCTTTCTAAATATAATTTAATCATGTATTTTGAATAATTTTTAATATTGGTATTTAAGTTTTTTGAAGGGAACGGTGACCAAACTTAATGGTCTCTGGCAGTATGTAGTGCTTCAACAATGCTATCTTACCATGGTGAGCACTTAAGGCCCAAACTGTCCCTATTTCCAATTAATGTGTATTGAAGAAAAAAAAAATCTTAAGGCAAAAGAAACATGGAACACAGCAGTCACCTCAGTTGGCTTGATCCAAAGACAGCTGGAGAACTTCCATTTATGTGTTTGATTTTTAGATCAGGACCAAATCTCTGCAGATTAGAGGTATACAGCATATATCAAAGATTGGAGATATTTCCAGTGTAGAACATCAGGAAGTGAAGTGTGATGTTTCTGTCTGCCTTTCTCTTTTCAAATCTGCATCAATACCCTCTGCCTGTCTGTTGAAAGATGCAAAGTTGTAAGATTTGTGATACAGTCACTGGGTTTCAGAATAGTTCCATCTCCAGAGTCTTCATTTCACTTCCAAGAGATATGCTCAGAGGAGAGTGGGACTTAGCCAGAAGTAGAGATGAGATAATACACTTTAAAACAGATTGGTTTGGAAGATAAACTGTGTTGTGAGGTCAAACCCCACAATTTCACAGAAATAGCTGAAAGAAGAAGTTTATGTTGTCTAATTCCATGTGAATATTGACTTCCTCCAATGATCTGAAAGCATGGGGATTCCTTGATGACTGAATAGATAAAAGTAGTGTGTGACATTTCGTGCCACCTGTTGTGAAAAAAAATGCTGTCCCTTGACTAGGTAATACAGCAATATAAACCTGCCGCAATAGAGTGGTGCACCCATGTTACCTACATGCTTATGGGCTGAGTCATGACTTCTGTAATCTGTTGATGTCCGTGCAACGTCATATTAATATAATCAGTCAACCTCAGCTGGAGCCCAAATAACCACATGACGGCAGCGGAGAGGCACAGGCAAAACAGGGAAATAGCTAAGAAATCTCGGAATGCTGGGCACTCCAGAGCTCTCTTTATCTGCACTGCTGAAGTGAACAAATAAATAGATTTTAAATAATAGTCAAAACCTCTTGATGTTTGAATGCAGAAAGGGATCAAATACTATGGGCAATGATATTTTTGTACAGTCTCTTTGGTAGAATCATACTGCAAAGTAAAATCATTGCTACGTATCACAACACATATTGAGGCAGCTGTAGACGCAAAAGTAAGCAAAAACCTATGTTGCTTTTTAGAAGCAAAACCTAATGATCTCCTATTGGTTATTTTATTTTATCTGTGATTGGTATAAGTCAAGGACAGGGACCAAAATGGAAAATTCTAAGAAATGCTTTCTTCATGATGCCTCCAATACTGATGAATCAATGAAAGAAATTTCTGCCAGAAATCCCTCTGAAATGGCATGGTTAAGGACATCAGACAAAATCCTAATTACAAGGAAGATGTGCCCCTTTTTGGAAAGTACGCTCCATTGTACATCAGTGCTTAGGGGTTACATGGTCATAGTGCATCCTGGGAAATGTAACCAAACTATGAAGTCCAAGAGAGAAAGGGAAGGAAGAAATAAGAGACTTAAAGATAACTACCATGATGCATGGTAACATGGTAACATTTCAAGGGAAAAGAAATTACCGCTTAGCTAAGCCAAAATTTGATTTTTGATTCAACAAGCTAAGAGGAAATATTTTGATTTCAGAATGTCAAAACATTTCCATTTGATCAGATATATGAAAATTAAATTTACTGAACAAAATGTTCTTAACTATTTCCATAGTCAATTTTTTTTTACTGCAGTTAGCTTTGATAGATATGAGCAGAGAATGTATTCAACGTACTCAAATTTCTGAAGACATAAACCCAGTCTTTTTTACCAATATACATATTCATAAAAAGGTTTTTGTTTGTATGTATTTTAATGTGGTTTATCTTCTTCATAGGTTTATCTTCTTCACTGAGATAAATTTTATCATCTTATTTTCATATTTTTTGCTATTATTAGCAAATAAAAGAAATTTAATCTAAAACTAAGGGAACAAAAGAATTATACAGAGCTTACTTTCAACATGAACATGACCTGATTTACCAGAATATTGCAAGTAAATGTAAAATTATTTCTAAAAGGTTTATGTCAAATTTTGGTACATCAAAGAAAGAAAATCTTAAATTTTCATTCTTCTGCCCACAAAGGGAAGAAGTCTAAAATGCACAATACTCTCATTTTTTCAAGTACTCATACACCTCAGCCTCTCATCATCTATACTGAAAACATGCTGCAGTGATCATTTCTTCCAGCTATAATTTATGCATTGTAATCGTTCCTATGTAGAGGTGGGAAATTTTTTTTAATACATTGCTAGAGCCTGTAGCTGAGGGATTTTGCTTTTAAAACTGTTGAAGAAAAAAACCAATGAACTGGAAGAATCACTTATCTCCAGTATATGCTTCTGCCTTCAGGGACTCCCAGCAACTAAAGCAGAGCATTGTCTGGAGCACAGTGAGGATCTGAGACTCTCACCTTTGGACCTTTGGCAATTTGCTCTGAGCTATCTAAACCATTTGCCTCAGCTGCTTGCTACAGACTATATAAATGGAGGTCCAAGTCAGAAGGCTCATTCTCCCTCTGAGGCGGTAGGAAAGAGGTGAAGAGGGGAGGGAAGGAAAAACAGAGGAAAAGAAAGAGCAGCAAGAGGGTTCGGGGCTCACCATGGGCCCTGTGCAGCTCTTGCTGCTCTTGCTGCTGCTCAGCAGTGGTGTTCTCACACGTGAGTACTGCCTTTTGTGTTAGTGCTTTTTGCTGCTTTATTTATGAACCCGTTAAAACAACAATAATGAAAAAATCAGCAGGACAATGGCTTATAGAATTAGAGAGGGCAAGTGTGGCAAAGATATCATCTCTTCCCTCTGTAGGACTGGTCAATCATAGGAGGGTCCCAGCATAGAAAAAGCCACAGTTGTCACCTGGTGTCTTTTGATTAGATTTTATGTGTTTTGCACCTTGCAGGGAATTCACATAATTTATTTTGGCCTAATTGTTTTTCTGTAATGCTGTCCTTTTCAACCCCCATGGAGATACTGTAGCTTGGAGATACCATACAGACTTATCCCAGCTGTTGCTAACCTATTTTGTGGCAAATGTGAAGATGGAGAGCAATAAAGTAAAATGTATTTGGCAGGCAATACTGGCATTTGAAATAAATACAGTTTTGTCCAAAGGGACATAGTCATTAGTAGTAGTAGTAGTATTAAAGAAGTAGGCCAGTAGC
Source organism: Egretta garzetta (assembly GCF_000687185.1). NCBI lineage: Eukaryota > Metazoa > Chordata > Aves > Pelecaniformes > Ardeidae > Egretta > Egretta garzetta. The sequence goes on from NW_009260286.1 coordinate 2,621,767, forward strand.
GTTTTTTTTTTCTAAGATCAGAAAAGACAGCCTAGATCAATATGGTGCTGTGGATTGTGAGCTATCCTTGCCCAAGAAGTGGCTTTTTAAAGTACAACACTGTAGTGTTACTTAAGACTTCAGGAACCTTAAGGAAGAAAGTGAGTCTGGGGCCAATTATGCACATTTGGTTTTATATGCAGATTGAAATCATCGTAAATACACCTTTGATGAACTCATATTTTGTTGCTGTCTAATGTTATACAATTTTGAAGGATGCAGTTGTTTCTAATGGTTGTTAATAATGTTATTACTATTACTATTGTAACCTTAGAATTCCCAGAATGAAAACTTGGAAAGCCTGCAGAGAATATTGTGAAAAGTGCTGGCATTCATGTGTGATATCCCAAAGAATGACAGAGCATCAAATGAATGCAGCGAATTTACTAGATTTTTATTTTATTTATTTTTTTTTTATTTTTATTTTAAATAGAATTGTATGGGACATACCTAAGACAGATTGGAGCAAATGATTCTTCTTAATTTGAATAGGCTTCCAATCAGTGTTCTTTTCCTCCAAAGAATGAACTTTCAATATTCAGAAAAGATTTAATATCGGAGAATTGTAGAATTAATTGTCAAAGTTGTCCTTTTTTAAATGTACAAAAAGCAAAATATAGCCATTCATCCATTATGCAGTATTTTCGTGCACGCAAATAGACTAAAATTTTAAAGTAAACTGTGTCATATGGTACATTTCATCTGTCCACCTCTATATTTTGTGCCCATCAATTATAAACTCTATTTCACTAACACAGCGCTTTTAGAAATACTTGTTAACCTAGAAGCTGATCCTTCTCAGTTTAGATCAAAAACATTTAATTCAGTGACTTAAAGATCCTATTCTGGGGTCTTAGTTCACAATATCAAGGCAACTTCATAACTCTCGTTAGATTTGACTCTGTACTGTCAATGTTAATAGTAGCTTTGTTATTTACATCAGTGTGCCAAACTACATCAAAAGTTGGTATGAATTAAAAAGGACTTACAATGAAAATGTAGTATTTCCATTTATATTTCCATAGGCCTTGTTTTATAGCTATAAAATGCTTTTCCAGTTTTTAATTCTTGTTTTCATTCTTTACAGAAGAAGAAGCACCTGACGGTGGAAATCCAGGATGTTCAAGTAAGTGATTTCTTGCATCTGCTTTTGTTATCTTGTGTCACTATATTAACTGAATACATCTCTCAAAGCTTGAGTTTTCCTATTCCATAAATCTTTTTCTCTGAAATAACAGAAAGAAAGTGATGGCAATATTCTGAAGTCTTTATTGCTATTTAATTTAAGTATTTAATTATCTGTAAGTCTTGGCTCAAAGAATTTCAAAAGTTTCCTAAAATCAGAGAAGCTGAGATTAAGTTTCTAAACTTTTAAAAAGCTCCCATTAAGAAACTACTTTCCATTGTTTTGTTGATTTCTTAATTTTCAGCTGCAAATTCCTTAATCTAGAAATCCCTGTTTATCAGATGCGAAGCTTTAGCAGTGAGGTTACTTACATTACGCTTTACTGTGGGCTGAATCTCACTTCTCGTTTACCCTTCACAGGGGCTGCTAAACCCACAGAATTGCACTTGGATATCTAAGTAAATAACCTGTAGAATAAATCATCAACTCTGTCAGCAAAGAGCAATTTCTTTAAACAAGTCAAGAGTCAGGAAATGCTGACTTCATTCCCTGTCTTTGTAATCAACTCTGACTGGCCCTGCCTGCTTGGTTAGATACATAATGTTCCACCATAGGGTCAAAGTACTGAATGAGTTGTCTTGTTCTTTGTCCCTTTGGATCTTCAGTCTTTTTTTTCCCTTGTTGGATGGTTTAGCACCATCTCCAGGCATTTAGGTTTATTTCAGCTGCTTGAACCAATATAAAGACTTCTGGGCTTCATTGCCAATTTCTTGTGTATTTTTGATACAATAAATTATTTGGTATTTGCATTTCTAATCTTATCATTTCCCTAATCCTTTTCCATTTAGTTCTATTTAAAAGCAGGAAATGAAGCAATAATTAGCCTTTTGGCTTTAGCGTAGTAGATACTGGTGTTGCGAAAATTTCTGAGAATGTGCAGTTAAGCAGTGTTGTGGTCCAGGACAGCCATAAGTGACAGGGATAGTGTTGAATTTTTTTATAGTAATTAATTTTTAAGGTTAATTAGATAATTTAATTAAGTTTTCATATGTTTGGAAGATGCTGATTACTGTATTATAGCTAGTATTAATTATATTAATTCTGTTTAGCAATTCTGTGAAAGTAGCCTAGTTAAAACACTATTGAAGTACGTGAAGTTTACAGAAGTGATAGTCCAAGGAGGAAATATGAGATTTATAGTACTGTTCTGTTCTCCTTTCTAAGTATGCAATTCTGTGACATAAAGGGCAAGACAACATTGCCATTGGCCTCTGACATGACAAATATTTTATAAAAGAGAAAGAGTAAACTACATTCATGGCAGGTGTAAACACGCAAAATCATACAGATTTGATGGTGGGCGTGTGGGTTAAGACTGAGATGGCTTTACCTCTTTTTTTTTCTATAAAAGTAGATCAGGATTCTAATATGTTCAGACAGTGACAAATAACCACAGAGGAGCAATTTAGGAAATTGCTTTTCACTCAGCATCACAACAACAGCACAGTCCCAGTGAGTTGCTCAGTCTAAACAGAGGGAACAGTAACTTCTGGTTCAGATAGACCTAAACTGCTCCAACATGGTCACATAAAATGCCTGATCATCATATGTTTAGTTTAAAATGATGCCTGCAGTTATAATGGGAGTGAATTCTAATTGAGGACCTTGTTTGGCTTACTTATGCATTCCAGACACCAAAAGATCTTATATCCCTGCATCTGACATTGAGACAAAATGCCTTCTTTATGCCT
>NW_009260286.1:2624707-2625641 GCF_000687185.1 Egretta garzetta
ACAGGGACAGATTTAACACAAGTGAAATTCATCCCTTTCAGAAAGCCCATTAGGTTTTGGGGCTTCCTTTGGTAAAAAGAGAAACACTTCTGCAAATACTTCCTCCTGCCTTATTCTTACACATAACTTAGTCTTTTTGTCTTATTCTGGATGCTCTTCATATAACTAAAGTTTATCTCCATTGAAAAGAGTCTACTTGAGTAAAATTTGATGGTCTAATAAGTGAAATAGAGTAGATCATGTTTCAGGAGAGTCTGGAGCAGAAAGATAATCTGTAGATTCAGGTGAGATGGTATTGAGGAATGCTAGCTTTGGTGTTGTGTCTCTTTCTGTGTTCATTTGCTTTCAGTCTCTGTCATGACTTAGATAAAGCAGCTCCTTGCATTTGAATTATAATGGAAAAATCTGAGCTTAAATGAATCATTTTATTACCAATTTGAAAACTACCATTTGATTTGTTTAATTTAGAAGCAGTAGGATAATTTTTAAAACAGTTCCACATCTTAAATTTTCTCCCGGCTTTTGTCATTAACTTTAATGGTGAGTGATTTGAAGGCCAGATGGGGTCATATTGTCAGATCTCATCAAACAAAGCAGTGGACCCCAAAACTTATGATTTCCCCACAAGTTTTGTCATATGCTTCAGAAAGTATCCAGCTGACATGAAGGCATTACTTTGTCTGAAAGTATTCTGTAAAAGGAAATAGTAGGAGGGTCCTCATGCTTCCTTTATATGTGGTATTCGTTTTACTTATTCAACATTAAGCATGTATTTTAAGGATCTACATAAGCATATCCTACCCAAGTCATAAAAGCACTCTTGTTTTCCCAATTGCAGAAGATGCAACCAGATTTAAACACCTCAGAAAATACGTTTACTTATATGAAGCAGAAACATCAAATGGGATCCCAGGAACAGCAGATTCTCGAAGCG
>NW_009260286.1:2625706-2667822 GCF_000687185.1 Egretta garzetta
GCTGGCAGCTGGGGAGCATCCTTCAATGTTTTTCCAAACACCACCATTCTTTTGAAAGGCACATGTTGAGAATCCTGAAGACTAAGCCCTCCCTGTCCTAGATGGAAGGCACTGACGATGGCAGAAATCCTTCATACCACTATGCCAGTGCATTTCAATCCTGATCTGGCTGTACTTTTACACAAGAGAGGGGGTAGTTCAGTTTTGCTTAGCTCCCAGGCTGAGTTTACCAATGTCCATCAAACAATTCCAGAAGTTGAACTAAAACAGCTCGTTGATGCCATGAAAACCACTTGATAGCCTGTTGACCCAGTCAAGCCAGGATCAGGGCTGTAGGAGTAAAAGGTCCCATAGGCCATTAAACTACCCAATGTCCCTTGTCCATCTTGCCCAAAACTTTCCCATCGTTTTGTTTTTGGTTTTGGTTTTTTTTTTTTTCTGAAATGGAGTAACTGGGGTAAAATGTTTTTTAGTTATCACACGCTGTTCTGACAGATTCTAAACATTGATCAGTGTAATGACTCAAGTTTTCATACAGTTCTCCTAGTACTATAAATTTTCAGAACCTAAGTTGCTTGTTTACTGTGTATATAGTATAATCCATGCCATTAGCCATGCAAATACCTGCTTTCATGTCTTCTCCCTCAAGTTACCTTAAACTATTTAGATTACTTTGGAATCTTTCCCAACAGCTGCTAGCAGGGTGATTCTGACCCTTTGCAAAACCTAAGGAATACCATGTTTTCAAAACTGTAACTGGATGATCCTGGAAACATGATAGTGAAAAAAGGATAAACACATCATATTTGTGTTTTCAGGTTGAACTGGAGGTACCACAGCTGTGCCACTTCATCCTGAGGACAATGCATTGCTCCCTGAGGGAGACATTTGGTGTTGACACTGAGGGAAGGGCCATGCTGAAGAAGTCAAAGAATTCTGAGGACTTTGCAAATGCCATGTCCAAGTAAGCAATATCAATTATAATCAATACTTGTAGGCTTAACATGGAGCAGGCTGCAATGTTACAGTCCACCCAGACTGTGTTTTTTCAGGCATAGAACACATTTCATGATAACATGGTAGATTTATAAGCTGATTCCACAGCAAAACTCTCCCTGATGTAATTTAGGGATAACTTGGCACAATTCTCAATTGCTAGTAGGGAAGGGTTTTTTCCATCCAGAATTTTCACCTAGGATGTTTTTGTCATTTATATCATCTACATCAAGAAACGGTTGGGTAGTCACGTAAAAGATTATTGCAAGTTCCCTCTTGTAAGCAAATTCTCAAATGGCTGTGTGCAGCCATTTTAAGATAATTTTCCTTTGCTGACATGGTACAAAGACTCTGCAATAGAAAGGCATTTGAGACTGAAGTCCAGATTTCCTATCACGATCTTTAATGACTTATGCAACTTATCTTTTCCTTACTTATCTGCTTTCGTAACTTACTGCTACTATTCCCTCAGCCCAACTAGTCTCGAATGCTTATCAGTGCATGTTTTACTCATGCACCTTCATGCTTGTTTCAATGCCTCAGTATCCACTCCATCTAGTTGCACAAGCCATAGATCTCAAAACAGCTTGACACAGTGTAAAAATATGTTTTTCAGGAAACAATCAAGGTTTTATTTAAAGACTGCAACTAGTAGAGAATCCTTCCCATCATTTTGTAGCCTATTACAGTAGTTAATAATTACCTCATTCTAAAAATTTACTTATCTCCTCTCTGAATTTGTGCAATTCCAACTTCCAGCCATTGCTCTTGATATTTGCTTGTCCTTAGATGACGTAGTCTGGTGATACCAGAATGTCCTCGATTAGAAATTTGCTGCTTTAATAGTAATACTCTCTAATAGTAACAACAGTGAGTAGTAAATAATGATAGACCAAGAGAAACATGATGCTTTAGCTATAGCCTAGCAGTTTATTGATAACATGTTCTTCACTGGGCGGCTTTAACATGATTTTGTACTAATGTTGGGGTTTTTTTGGTCAGGCATGAGCTAAAATTCAGCATTCAGGATGGAACAAAAGTCAAGCTGTACCCAGAGAAAGATGAACCTCTGAATGTACTGAATCTCAAGAGGGGGATCATCTCAGCTCTACTTGTGCCAACAGAAACAGTAGAAAACGTAAAAACAATTTCAATGGTAGGTGTTTTGAAAGGATTCACTTTATTTCCTTAACAAATGGAAGAAACCTCACCTAGTAGAGTTACTCCCAAACATAATTTTCAAAAGACCTGGAAATTCAGATGAGAAAGGGTGCCTTTCAGCTAGAACAGAAAATGCCTGACAGCATGAACAGAGACACTGATTTCTTTCTTCTTTCCAGGATACTGTCTATGGAAAGTGTGACAGTGAAGTTGAATTCAAATCTAGAAAAGGAAATGTTGCAGAAGATATTTCAATTAACAGGGACCTCAAAGCCTGTGACAGCTTCAGTCCCATCAGAGATTATGTCAGCCCTATTGCCATTGTAAAGGGACTAGTAAGTATACAATTAAAAATTATATGATATAATATTCTTCACTACATCACTTAAAATGATAAACAACTACTACAGCAACTAAATTTTGTATTTATCGTCTAAAAGCTTAAATAGGTTTTCTGCACCCTTGCATTAAATCAGACTGTTTTTGTTGGCAGTCAATAGAGAAAAATAGATGAAGAGAAGGAGTGTAATTACCTTCTTCCATGTTCTTCGCATTATTTTTTAAATGAGAACTTTTCATAGATGGAGTTATTACTATTGATTACATGATAACCTATTAGATCATATCCAAATTTTTAAGGTTTTGGATCAAAATTTTTAGCATTCTAATTTCATGTAAAACATGTAGTCCACACAGACCCTGATGTGTATATGATGTGCAGGAGGACAGGGCTCTAAATGCCCCCAAGTAAATGGTTTGACATGCTGTTCAGGCATGATGAAATGCATTTGCTTGCAGGAATATTGGCAGATTTTTCCTGGTATTATGACATCTGTGCTTTTGAGTGTTTTCCCTCAAAAAGAAATAATTAGGATTTCATATAATTTATAATTTCTGCCACTTGTACAGCTTGTTGTAGAAGTCTTTAAAATTTGTATAATAAGAGTGAAATTAAAAAGAACATCAGCTGTTACAAGGGGCCTGAACCACTGTAAAAATTATAGACTGGTTTCTATGAAGGAGTCCTTTGTTACAGGCAGCAGGGGAGCAGTCATGAAGTAACTACTAAGCCAAACACCTCACTGAGGCCTGAGGGACAATTTCAGTGGGATTTTTGCCTGTGAAGAGACTTAAGACTAAAGATTGATACTGGCACAATTTTGTCTTTGTGTGAGAATGATTCCAGTTATGCAACTTTGTTTCCAATATGCTGTAACTGTTAATATTACAGTAAAACTGTGGAAGCCTTTAAAACTATGTTTGTTTCCTGTACTATTCAGTAAAATAACTGCCAAACTATTTATTGTACAGAACATCCCATTATCTACCCTTCTAAGGAGCACTCAATTCTGTCATTACAATATTGATGCAAAGAAAAGGCATATAAGAGACGCTGTCTGCAGTGAAAAACACCTGTTCCTGCCTTCCTCATACAAGTAGGTTGCTCACTATTTGTCATTACCCTTTATTTACAAATATTCATTTTAAATGGTGATGTATCACATTCTGCCCTGACTTCATCCCCAAATATGCATTTTGTTCTCAAGAAGGCAGGAAGCATAACAAGACCCCTCAAGGGTGCTTAGAACCAACTAAAGAACTGAATTTTTCTTTGTTTGCTAGAAATCGCTACGGTGTGATGACGGAGGTCAACCAGACACTGAAGCTTGAAGATACCCCAAAGATCAATAACAGACATTTCGATGGAGGTATAGCTGCAATTCTCAATATTACTTGTACAGGGTCAAAATATAAGTACCGGTTAAATACAGGGACCTTTTTTTTTTGAACAGTGAATTAGTTAAAGATGCAATTGAGGGGACCAAAACAATTAATCATTTTTAATGAAATTTGATCAGTTTAGTCAGGAAAAGGTTGGGGTATAAAATGGGAAAACCTGAAAAGTTTAAAACCACTGTAATTTTAAATAATCTTTGTATTTTCATTTTAATTTTGAAATTACTCTTTATAATTAAAAAATATAATTTGCTTGGAAAGTAATTTTAATCTTATTGTAAATTAGTTTAATGAAAACTTTTTAGCTAACCATAATTTCTTATGCAACTTTTAGCTTCAGCTGCCAAATGTAAACAGTCCATGATTACTTTATATTTGGTTCTGAAGTACACTTTTTTGACATGCAGTTGGTATTCCTAGTCATAACGTATTTCTCCTAAGATATATTTATTAAAAGTTGAAAAAGCAAACTATGCTAATATAAAAGGTATTAAGGAATCACCTTCATGAAAATTTAAAAGAATTTATGCATATAGGTATTATTCAACTTTTGGGAGAATTACATTTAAATTCCATACCATTATTTTTAGAAACTGTTCAGCTGTTAAACTTCAACGGTTATCACATAAAATAATCTACAGAGTTTATGTCTATACTGAATGTATGACAGAAGATAAAAATGAACATAGCTCCTTGATCAAGACATAAAGAATGCGATTTTTTTTAATTCCTAGATGAACTAGAAGAGAAGGGACTTGCACTGGAAAGTACAGATGCCAAATTTCCCAGGCAGGGGGATGCTGTTCTGAAAATCCTTCAAGAACTGCAGAAACTTACAGCTTCCCAGCAGAACCAGCAGAGAGCAAGACTCTTTTACAGATTTGTTTCTGGACTCAGAAGTTTACATAGCACCACTCTTGGCTCTCTTATACCAAAGATGATGGAAACTTCAAGGTATGTTGCAACAGTTCATTGTGCGAGTACACCATATGTCAATGCCATAGCAAATCCGTTCAAAAGTTGATGATTTGCTGTAAATTGTTTTAAATTAGAGGTTAATTAGATCTTCAGAATTATCTGGAGAGAGAAGGAAGAGAGAGTAAAACCTGTGGATTTCACATTTTTCCATCATAAATGCTCAGTTGTTAATTGGAACTTGAACATTAAATATATGAGAACAGTATAAGAATTCAAACACATCCAAAAGTTCTAGCCTCTTATGCAGAACTAATACTGTTTTGATCATTCCCCCATCAAATCTTCCAAACTTATCAGAGAAGCTGAACTATAAATTAGAGTATAACACAGCCCAGTACAGGGGTTTTCTCCCTAACACCATCCAAAGTGTGTATGCCAGATGCAACCCTGCGGTTATATTATCTTTCGTGCAGTTTTTCTCAAGGGCAATGACTGTAATTCCAAACTCCCTAGTCTGACTTGTAGCAAAGAACACAGTTTTGAAAGTGAGGTTTTTGGAGATGTGGAAGGGCACAATTCTTTGATCTTTGATTTGACCCTGCTCTCCACTCCTCACCCTTACTCTTCTGTCCTAGCTGGACTTGACTCAATTTACACATACTTTATGTGCTCAGACTTTAGAGGGACTAGAGCCTCAATCTGGTCCAATATATTATATTATAATACTTTAAAGTTGTGGGAAAGTCTGTTGTGGAGAAAAAAAAAAAGATATGTCTGTGTAATTATAGCATTGTTAATACTTTTTTGTTTGTAGCTAATCATGTTATTAGTATAACTTGTGAAACTAAGAAACTTCTTTTTTATAAGCAATTGTGTGATTTGCTTCCCAGTCATGCGTAAGTATTCTCATTTATCTAAAAAAAACTTAATAAACTTGTCCAATGTTTATTTCAAACATGCAACATGCAGTGGCAACTGCAAACAGAGAATTGATTAATCAAAGTCTTCTCTTTTCCTTTCAGTGCCATCACAGTTCAGGCCCTGACTCAGTGCGGGACTCCAGAGTGCTATGGTGCAGTCCTTCAAATACTGAGAACTGGAAACGTGAATCCACTTGTGGTAGACCTGGTCACATATACCCTGGGACTATTGCCTTCTCCAACTCCGAAAAGAATACGGGAAATTCTTGACATGGCCCAGTATCAGCCAAGTAGAGCTTCTTTTTATGCCTTGAGTCATTCTGTTACTAAGTAAGTAATGATAGCACATAACTGTAGAAAATAATCTCAAGAAAACATTACAATGCTCAGACTAAACCCTAAGAATGGTCACTTTTTGAGGATTTTTTTGTTATTCTCATGAATTTGCTCTTTGGCAATAAAAAATAAATAGACATTTCGTATTTTCTCCTTTTGTTTCTAATCTGTTGCTCTATTTCTTTAGGTTCTTCAATGAGAAGATGATTGTGACAGATGAAATAACAGATGTTGCAGACTTCATGGTATCACTGCTTGGCACTGATTGTTCTGGGGAAGATGAACTCACATACCTCACACTTCGGGTATTTTTATTTCCTTCTTTCCTTGTGCAGGCTATTATTTTAAATTGTAGTGCGTATATTACTCTATTTGTCTTGGTGGAGCAAAAATGTTTATCATCTTTCTGTGTTTTCACCGTTGACAGGCTATTGGAAACATGGGTGCAGTAATGGAGAAAGCTAAACCCAACCTGAAATCTTTTCTTAAGACATGTATGAGAAATGAAGCTGCATCACTTTCAGTTCAGAAAGCAGCCATCCAGGCATTCAGGAAAATGACTGTTACTGAAGAGGTAAATTGGGTCACAAGAACAAGCATAAATCATCTTCAGTTCACCTTGACTGTTCACAGAAGTTCTTGAATATACAGAAACATTCCCATTATTTCATAGTTTTCCTATCTCCTTTTAGCTGTCTCCAGCTTTTTTTAGAACTCCTTTGGTTAGTTTAGTTTCCATAAACATATCTGAGAAGTTCTGCAAACTTCTGACTTAGTAGGTGTTGCTCCTTTGAGATGCAGTTGCTTTGTATAGATAGTGTCAGTTTAAATGGGAAATTTGGATCTGTCCCTGTTAGAGTGTCTTAAATGGAGTTCTACTTATTTAAAGGTGGGTATAACTAATGAATTAGTCCAGATTTAAATGGATTTAACTAAAAAAAAAATCAGATTCCTATTGTATACTGGCATTTTGTTGTCGTTGTTATTAATAGTACTGGTTAGATTTATGCTTACTTTACAGAACGGGTGACATTATACAGAGCACTTCAGCTTAGTATAGTGAAATAGTTTCAATATCAACAAGTTTCTACTCTAAGAGACATGTACTTGTTTCCAGACAAAGCTTAATGAGTCTGGGAGCCTGGAAACACCTGGAGCTCACGTGCTGAAATTCAGCTTAATTTAAAGCATTTAATTTTTTAATTATTATTTATTTTCAAGCTATCTTTTTGATTTTGCTGCAGCAGAAGACTTTTATCACCTTCTTTTCCTAAACTGAATGATCTTTTTTCCAAAACTTGAGGCTTTGTCTGCAGACCAGAACACTGCTGATTCCCAAAAATCAACACTAAGTATTCTAAAGAAAAAAGTAACCTGCCAGATGTAGGATAAGAAAATCAGTTTTAATAAAACCATAATTTCTATTGCATATTCTATCAAAAGAAACTTTATCAAAATAGCTTCAATGAAACATTTTTGGTCAGTTATAGAAATATGGTATAGAAATAGTTATGCGATCCTGAATAAATTACATCCTGGAACTTACTTCATCCTGTCTATTCCCAAAAGAGTTTAGCAGTATCATCTACCTGCCTGCTCATCAGTGCAAACCTTTCTCTATTTATATAGGACCGTTCGGCCCTTCTGAAAGCATTCCAAGAAGGGGATGCACCTACAGAGAAACGTCTAGCAGCCTATCTCATACTGATGAAAAATCCTTCCCCAAGTGACCTTGCAAAGATTTTGAGAGTCCTCACAAAGGAGAAGAATGAGCAAGTGAAAAGCTTTGTTGCCTCACACATTGCCAACATCCTGGACTCTGAAGAAGTAGGCATTGAAGAGTAAGTAAAATTTAATTATATTCTGGTCTCCTAGGAATAACAAAGTTCTGGCCATAATGGCAGTGGTAGTAATTTAGCAGTGCATTTTTTGCTTGGTTTTTTTTTGTTTGCTTGTTTGTTTTCTTTGTTTGAACAAGCACATCCACTGAGCAAATCTATCGCTTTGTCAGAGCAGTGCCAGCTTACAGTCTTTGCCTTAAGTCTTGTTTTTACTGTTAAAATGCGCAAGAGAGCTAGCCATTTGCAATCACCTCAGTTGTATGAATGTCTGCAAGTGACACAAGAAATCCCTCAACTAAGACTAAATGAGTTTTTGGAATTTATACTAATCGCAATTGTATTGCTATTCTCTTTCCTAGTCTAAAAAGCCGAGTTGAAGAAGCTCTTAAAGGAAACCAGGTTCCAACAGCCAAAGATTTCAGAAAATTCTCACAAAATTATCAGATTTCCAAAAGAGTTTCTGTACCTGGAGTTGATCCCATCTCTGCCAAAGTAGAAGGAAATGTGGTATTTGATCCAAACAGCTATGTTCCTAAAGAGACTATGCTAAAAACCACCCTGGATGTGTATGGATTTGGCCCAAGCGATATCTTCGAGGTATAACAATTACCAAACCCTTTTGCTAGGATTCAGCTGTTTTCTTTCTCATTTCTGTTTTCTTATAACAACTTTCTCTGAATAATGTATTGTTTTTACAAGCTTTGGGAGAAGTCTAAAGATCACTATGCTTACAAGGGGACTTTCATTTGATCTCAATGGGCTTTAGAGCAAGCCATCCGTTATGTGATGTCACTTGCCACTAACTGGATGGACGACCCTGTTGGAATTATTAAACGCCTCAGCTAGGGGAAAATGAACCCATCTGTAACAAATTGACTTCATGCTAATGAATCATTACTGGCACACTGAAGTACTCCTAGTAGATTTTAAGTGAGATACAGCCTATGTGTAGGTTTTTTGTTGGACCTTACCAAAGAGATAAAATTGATTGTAAGACCTGTATTCCATATCTTCCCTTACAAATCATAGACTTGTAGGATACACTTTAAATGCATTATTTGTTCCCCAGAAAGTCTGTTTGTTGTAAAGCTCCAAACAAGTGGGGAAACTGTCTCAGTTATTGCATTGTCCTGTTCATTACAGCTTGGCTTGGATGGAAAGGGGTTTGAACCAACACTGGAAGCTTTGTTTGGAGACAAGGGATTTTTTCCAGATGCTGCAAGCAAGGCCTTGTACTGGGTTGAAGGCAGAGTGCCAGAGCAGGTTTCCAAAGCACTTTTTGACTACTTTGGTTACTCCCACGATGGCAAGCAGGATCAGGTACAGCTTGAAAACATTCTCTGTGTGGCACAGCTTTCTTATCTTTACACAGTAATTAGAGCACTTCCCTCTTTACTGTATATGAGCCTTCTCCTCTTCTAGTAAGCTAAAATAGAAATCCTTAATGCTCTTTAACAATGTTTTTTTCTTAATTGTATGTGGGAGGGGCCTTTGTCTGGAGACAAATCTATAAGAAATGCATGTGCAGATTAGCTGACATTCACTAAGTAACTGTTCTAGATATATGATCTTACAGATTTCTCATAAATCTGTTTTACTACTTTCTAACTGAATTTTCAGGATGTCATGAAAGGAATAATGCTTAACCTTGAAAAGCTGATAAAACAATTGGGCAACAAGGAAGCTCCTGAAGGAAGAGCATATCTGAGAATCCTGGGAGAAGAACTTGGATACATGAAACTGAATGATTTCAAATTGCTGGGAAGCATGATTTTAAAGAGTGTTAAAACTCTTCAGACTATTCCCGAAATGGTAAGTTTCTGATGCACCAACATATACTATTAATTTGGTTTTTTTCTAGAAGATTTTTTTAAGATTTAGGTTGTGTTTATCTTTTATGTAAAGAATGGATATTTGATAGCAGCATGAAAATAAAATTATTTAAAGTAAAATATCCAGGTTTAGTTGAAGGACTCTGAGAAACCCATGAAGACTCCTCAATAACCAGGTGGAGTCCTCCTGGAAGATGGGTGTGAGGAATGAAAAAGGGAAGGTTCAGATCTTATTGTATGATTGAGATATCTACTGGAACAATGCCCAAAATCTTAGTGTTGACCATTATGTTATACTACTAAATTTCTAATTATGAAAATGTATATTAATATTAAGCAATAACTTGTCATATTAAAAAGACATAAAGATGTACAGTTTAGGAGTATTTGGTAAGACCCTTTATTCACTGAAGTAAAAAACCACTTCCCCATTGACTTTGGAGAAGCCAGAATGTTACATGTTATATAAACCAATTCACCTTTGTATGTGTATGTCAAGTAGATGATCTGTGTGTATCAAGGCAGGTGATAATATCTAGTATTTGTTTAAAGCTGGGATTTTGACAGTCTTTAGTACATTTTTTGAAGCAAGGAATCTAGAAAATTAACCTTTGGATTATACAGTTACAATCACTCCATTAACAATTTTTAAATGTGCATATTCCAAACTGTAGATTTGTTCATGTCCATTTCCTTGTTTGCTTCACAGATTGCACAAGCCATCTCAAAAGGCATTGACAGAGATTTATTTGTCCACTACATGTTCATGGACAATGAGTTTGAGCTCCCAACTGGAGCAGGTTTACAACTGAAGTTTGCCTTGTCTGGAATAGCAACACCCGGGGCCAAAGTAGCTGTGAAGCTTCATCAAAAAAGCGTAAGTCTCAACAGCTGTCTATATTTGGTCTCCTCCAAATAATCTACACTCTCATTTAGGGATAAAACTGTAACACCAGAAGAATTTTAAAGACTACAAAATACTCTTCAAATGAAAACAACTTGCATATTAAAGGTCTCCAGTTAATTTGTGGATGAGATTTACATTAAAGTAAGAAGTAATACATATAATTGTGTGAGACATAGTAAAATTTATGAATTAAAAGTATCTTAATCACCCTTTCAAAAGTAATCATTTTAATCTCTGTTTATTTCTCTTTCCTTGCTCTCAAATGAGAATAGGACAAAAGCTACATCATGTGAATTTGCTGTTCAAACCGAACAGTTAATAGAAAATTTTGATGTGCCCAATTCCAAGGCAAAATTTTCATTTTCAGTTAAAGAAATATTGAAAATTGAATTGAACATTTTTTCATTTGAAAGGAAACATTTAAAAATTGTAACAATTAAAGAGAATGTGACACAAAATTAATTATCCATTTAAAATAAAAAAAATAAATATTTCCATTCTTTTTTTACAATTTTAATAACTATTTTGTTCTCATTTAGTCAATATTTTATATAAATTTCTCAATAGTTTCAGTTCACCTAAACTGTTAATTTCCACCATATACATGGTTTAAGTCAAAATTAAAAAAATGTCCTCAAATTTAGTACTGGTTGCCTTTTTGTTACCTTTAAATCTTTTCTAGAATTTTGCATTCTGTCCCCTCTTCCTGTAATGGCCAAACAAAAAGCTTGAAAATAAGCTGGTTTAGAGAAATCCAAATCTTGGATCCGTTTCATTTTGTCAGTTTGCTCACTTTTTTTTAAAATTGCTGTTTTATTTTTTTTACAATGGAAAACTGGCTCTTGTCTTCAGGTTTAACAATACATGCAAGTAGTTCCATGTACAAAATCTTTCTGAAGCATGAGTAATTTTACATTAAAGTAGGTAAGGTTCATGGTGTTATCATCTTGCTCTATTTGTTACCTTACAGTTACCACTTATGTGGTCCTCTACTTATGTGACTTGGAAATCAAATTTTCTGAATAACAAAATCAATTATATAGAACTCACCTCTAGATTATCAATAATATTTTATAAAACAAGAAGTCTATTGGGCAAATAAATACACCATTTTGTTTTTATTAAACAGATGCAAGCAGAACTCATTGCTAAACCTTCAGTAGCAATTGAGTTTGTGACACACTTAGGAATAAACATGCCTGAATTTGCTAGAAGTGGTGTGGAGATGAATTCTAATATATTCCATGAGTCTGGAATTGAAGCACATGTTAGTATGAAAGCTAAGTATCAGGTAACAAGAACTGAATGAGAACTTGGAAAGCTATGTTCTTCCCTTCTCTTCTTGGTTTTTGTTGTAATGGAATTGAGAGGCTAGGGCAGGCATGGAGAAATTTTTTGTCCAGAAAAATCCCAGACATTGTAAAACCAGGATAACTTCTTTTGTAAGATAAGCAAATAGCCCAGATAAGTGGCGACTGCAAGTCATGGCTTACACATTCTTTAATTTGTCACTGTTTTCTGAAATTTTCAACAAGACTCTTACAATTTCTATTGTTTTGTTTCTTTCACACAAAATTATTATAATAGCAATGTCTGGTTTTAGACTGAATTTAAATGAACTACTTGCATTAATTTTAGAGAGAACAAATGGCTCAATACACATAATTATAATTATCAATAATTATAATAATAAACACTTGATCATTTAACCACCAAATGTTTTTCACTAAGCCCCTACCTTAATAAGTGATTTTTCTTCAGAAAACAATAATGTTGGGAATAAATGGCTCACTTTTCTGTTCCAGCAATACGCTACATTTGGTGTCTCCAGCAAAAACTGAAGAAATTCCACCTCTGATTGAGAATCGAGAAACCTGGACTTCTTGCAAGCCTTTCATTGCTGGTCTAAATTTCTGCACCAAATTATTGTACTCCAATGCCAGTGCCACAGAGGCAGCTCCATATTATCCCTTGACTGGAGAATCCAGGTAAGTCATAGCAGCTTTAAATGTTTATTTTGTGTTAACTAACCTGCCCTCTTAGGGCTTAGTATCTATAGCACCTTCTCACATAAAGCTTACCTTTAAAAATCTTTAAAAACAGACTAGCAGGAGCAGCACAGAAGGAGAGCTTTTGAGGACTATATGAATTCTTCTGTTTGTGGTCATGGACAAAATAGTTATTTACAAGACATTTTTTTACTCCTTATTTAGATTTGAAGTTGAACTAGTGTCCACAGGTGAAGTGAAGGAATACTCTGCAAGTGCAAACTATGACCTGCAGAGAGAGGGAGATGACCTGATAGACACCTTAAAGTTTGCTGTCCAGGCAGAAGGTAAGAGTCCAAAAAAGCAATAGGGGTTAGCTAATTTTTGAACTGTGTC
This sequence comes from Egretta garzetta, assembly GCF_000687185.1. Taxonomy (NCBI): domain Eukaryota; kingdom Metazoa; phylum Chordata; class Aves; order Pelecaniformes; family Ardeidae; genus Egretta; species Egretta garzetta. The sequence continues at coordinate 2,638,739 of NW_009260286.1, forward strand.
ATTTAATGGGAAAAATATTTGTATGAATAAATCATAATAGAAATCTTTACAGTATAAAATACCATTTTCACACCCAAACAGGCCAACATTTTAACTTGCATTTCATCTCATGTATGCAATCCCAGTTCAAAATTTGCATGATCAGAGGCTGATTTTGTACCCCAAAAATGCTTCCCCATGATTTAAATGGAAGTGTCATGTTGGTGAATGGAAGCAAGGAAGAGGTGAAGTTAATGCAAGAGAAAAATACCATTTCTTATGAAATATGGAAGTAAAGCATACAAATTGAGAAGAACTGCATATACAGCAAATTTTTCAAAGGGACAATCTGTGGGATGGCAAGTTTACATAACAAAAGTAGTGACAGGATTAGTGGCTCAGCCCATGGTGTGTTTAGAAGATGAGGAGAAAAAAGATGACCCAGTTTCTGATTCAGACTCATCAAAGGTTGCATTAGATCTTCAGGGTGATATAATTTCCCGTTGATCCTTTTTTATTTTCCTTTTAAGAAAAGTCCAAACAGATTCCATAGTTGCAAATAACCAAAGGACATTATATTTTCCAGGTGTAAAGCAGCATGAGGCCACACTGACCTTCAGGTACAACAGAGACAGAAGGATTTTGACCAGTGATGTCCACATTCCAGATGTTGATGTTGACTTTGGTACAAACTTCAGAATTATTGATGAATCTGTTCCTTCGAAGAAAGCGTATACCTTTGTCTTAGACTTTAACAACAAGAAGATTTCTGAAGTTACTCTTACTGGCCAGATAAGGTAATTCAGGAAACCACTTACACTTTTACAGATACCTTTGAATAAGATAGGTGAAGGTTTTATTGAAGGTAGAAAATTGTGGGAAGTTTTACCCTATTTTGGAGAACTTGCTTATAGAGAGAGGCATATAAACTTGTCATTCAAACCCTCTTAAAAACCTTTGAAGTATTTTATTTGTAATCCATCATGTATACATCAAATAAATACATCTACTACACCAACTGATCTTTCCTACTATATGTATACATATAATTTGTATTACAAGTTCCTTGAGCTAGTTCTTCCATGTTTGCACACACATGACTACAAGAATGACATTGTACTAGTGTTATTGCAGGTGTGATAATCCAAGGATATAAACAAGGCAAGGTTTGTTCAGAGAGGTATTATCTTTTAGTGGATATGTTTGGCTCTAAAAAAAGTTATTACATCTCCCCATGAAGAAATCTAATGGCACTCAATAAGCAACAAAACCAAAAATAACTGAGAGCTTCCTGTAAAAATTCCCACGCTTCACGATGAGAATATTTCCGGGAACATCTACAGGGGAGCTAACAAAAATGTTCAGCCTGCCAGGGTTTCTAAAATTGTCTGCCTTACAAGCCCATAGTGAAATGAGCTGATCACATTCTTTAATAAACCTCAATCTTCCATGGAATTCTGTGATCTTGATGGTGCCCCAGGGAGTCTTTGTCTTTGCTGTTCATGCAGAATTGCCTCTGATATCAGTAGGAGCTTTGGACAGATGTCAGGGACCTCAGTTCCCTTTCATTTGCACTAACATAATATTAGAAGTTTGCTCAAGTCAACAAAGTTATATAGATATAAAATAAATGTGAATAAAGGAAAATGAAGCCCAGTGGCATAGTATATTTTGTCTTGTTTCTATGTGATTCATGGCCACAATCTGTACCCTTAGTAGAGAATTCAGCTTGAGTAAGGAGTTCAGAATTTGGTTCAGGAATTTGGTTCAGGTACAACTCCTACCAAGACAGGTACATATTTCCATCCATCTCAGTATTATGAAATTAATACGGAATTATTATTGTGTGTATCTGCACAGTAGCATTATAATAATTTACCATAGGTTTCCCAAAGTAACTAGCAGAAGCTGAAAACATTCATTGAATTGGAACATTTTATGAGGTTGATGCCATCTATTTTTTTATAATAACTATTATGCTTTTACTATATATTTAAATGCTGTAGTTGCTCCTGAAACATAAGTGAAAAAAGTAGAATGAAATGTTTTATATTTGCATTTACTTTTTGCTTTCACAGATATGCTGGAATGGAAGAGGCAATGTTAAGAGGCACCATTTCTATTCCTCGCCTGCAAACTGAACTTAGAACTGAAGCATTGGTTAATTATTCACCAACCAAAGGATATCTTCAGATGACCTCAGATGCAACAGCTCACGGAAACTCAATTTCAAAAAGAGTTCTTCTCAGATATGGTAGGGGCAAAAACATGAGCCACGTGTACAACCTATAAATTTAAACCTCTTGTAACATTAGTTTATAGTATATCCCTAAATAGAATAAGAATATTACTAATTTTACCCTTTTCTTTTAAATTCCTCATTTTCAGATTCTGAGAAAGTTGAGCTAGAGTGGAATTCAGGTGCCAGTGCTGCTGTGAAAAAAATGTCTTCTGGCTTCCCAGTTGACTTTTCAGACTACCCAAAAACTTTAGAGAAGCATGCCAATGAATTGCTGGATCGGAAAGTGGCTCATACAGATATGACACTGCGCCATATTGTGTCACAATTTATCGTGGTATGTTTCAACCTACAATAGATATTACTGCTTGACCACATAGCCCTGATGAATTCTTGCCTCCCCCATGGAAGCCAAAATGGGAACTACATGTAAAAGCATTCATCAGATGATTGAATAAGATGTGTATTTCCAACTTTGATCGAACCAGCCTCTTTATGAGATGTTGAGAGCTCAGTATATGGATAGTTACAATGGCTTTCAGATAACTTACTGTGAAGTCATAAAACTTGTTACTTAATTTGAAAAACGTGTCTCCTCATTGCAGGCAACGAACACTTGGCTGCAAAAGGCATCAAAAGATGTCCCCTATGCCCAGACTCTGCAAGATAAACTAAGTGGACTGCAGGAACTGAACATTCAGAAAATTAACCTACCTGTTATCACCATTCCTGAAGAACTTTTCCTGAAAAGGTAAGGAGAGAAATCAGGATAGTCTCACAGGAAAATGAAGATAGGTATTTGCTCATATTTTTGTTATTTTATTTTACTTTGTTCTATAAAAGTGTGGTATTGCTGTAAACTTTATCATAAAATTGGAATCATAACAAAGAATTTTAAAATCAGAGAAATGAAATTATATGGAGGAAATGATGCATGTCTTTAATACAGAGTTGACTTTACACCAGTCACTCCTGCAGTATATGAATATACCCTGAAATACTGTGTTATATAGTAATGCTAACTGAACAAAAATACATCATTCAACAACCTTTACTCTAAGCCACGGAACTAATGAAGCCAGGTTTCCCATAGATTTGTGTCCTGCATCCCTACAGACCATCCCTACAGTCTTTGGCCATAAGCCAAATATCTCTACTTTTTCCTGTGCAACCCTATTGGACAGTTCTTCTCATTCCCCTACACAGACTGGTTGACCTCCACCAATATAGTACCCTGACCTCTTCCCCTGTCTGACTCCACTTGCTCAGACACAACACATGCCGTGTGGCATGGACTAGATGCTTGCACTAGTTTGGGCCCATCTTTTCCACCTAATAGATTGTTTCACAGAACTTTCATGAATGTAATTACCCTTGAGGATTTTATCCTTCTGTCAAATTTTATAGAAATCATCCAATATGTCAAAAATGTCTAAAAATTAGGGTTTGGCAAACAAGAAGAGAAACTGGAAAGGAGATAAATAGTATATTTCTTCTTTTTGTAGGAAATCAGACTGTAAGTCAGCCAGAGTGCATCTAGACTTTAAAATGCTCATGCACCTGCCATGACTTGCTCTCATTACAGTTCCTAGCACATATTGTTCCCACCGTTTAGTGTTCATATCACACTGCTGCTCTGCCTATGCATAAGAATTCAAGGAACACTGTTGCTTGGTGGTACCTTCAGAATACAGCCACAGCTACCACTGTGATAAATACAAACGTGTCTGTATAGTTTTCCCATGAGCTAGGGAAATATTGATGGCTGAAATAAATGTAAAGGACCACAGAAGCTAGCGTAAGACTGGATTACAAAAATAGATGGACAACAGTCTTGCTTTTTATCTCTCAGCACTGTTTTTCCATGTACTATCTTTCACTGTGGTAATTTGAAACTGTATGTTAATTACACGCATCTCTATTGCTTCCATTGGGTTCCTACACCAAGTATAAGCAAGGAAAATACTGCTTTTTCTCCTATGTTCTTATCAGCAGTGCACATAATAATAATAATAATAATAATAATAGTAATAGGAATTTCTACTGTTCTATAATGTTACTTTTTTTAACCGTTTGATGTAAAGCAACAAATTTCAAAAATGTTTCCTTAATTTTCATCTTAGCATGTAACTTTAAGTGTAAAAAAGAAGATTTTGTAAGATACAATACCAGTTAGGGAAACAAGAAAAGCATCTTTGCCAGCTTATTGTTCATGCACAAATTAAGGCTGAGTTTCCTCCTGTTTTGCCTTTTTGTAATGATACTTTTTCCCCACAAACTCTTCAGCTGACAAGCCATTGTTTCCAGTCCTAACTCCTAGTCAAATGGTTAGATTTTTATTTATTTTTATTCAGAATAAAGTAAATGCTGAATATTTGGATTAAACTTTTGAAACGCTTATCATCAGTAAGATATATTCTTTATAAGTTAGGTTCTTACAACTTCTAATGCTAATAAGACTTCATGCATTTCTATAAGAATACATCACTTTTTTTAAGAATATAATCACCTTTTTCTGGTACTCAGCATGCCACGTTGCACAAGTGCAGCAGTGTTTTCAGAGGATTTTTTTTCCTCTATGTCAGCTATTTTCATTCAGATTCCTTCATTTTAAGGATCATTTTCATGCTAAGACATCTTTCCATTAATGTTCATAAAGCAGATTTGGATTCTCAGTGTAGAAAATCAAATGCAAGATTCATAACAGTTATGTATTTAGCCCCTTGAATGTCACCTACAAGCTACAGTTACTTGAGCTCTGAACACAGAATCAGGAACCTTTGAAATCTAATGCAAGGTCTTACAGAAAGAATGTGTTTCTGGACTATTTGATGTACGAGTCTCCCTGATTATGAAATAAGGGGGAAAAACATTGATAGAATTCACTGATATCAAAAGTGCTTTAAGTAAATTCTGATAGATGAGTGCTTAAAAAATGCTGATAATAATAGATGATCATTGATATAAGCATGTAAGTAAGCTCAGTATCATGAGAATAGTAGGAATTGTGGAAATTTCTGTATATGCTTCATGGACTTACAGTTTCTAATACAGTCACTTTTATTTTCTAGTGAAGGCCGGATCAGATACAACTTAAATAAGAACAGTTTTGTGATTAATATCCCATTGCCATTTGGTGGAAGATCATCCCATGACATAAGGGTGCCACAGACTGTTAAAACACCTCCTCTGGTAATGGAGTCAATGGGAATAAGAGTGCCATCTCAGGAGTACAGAATCCCGACATTTACTGTTCCAGAATCCTATCCCCTTCGTGTGCCTTTATTTGGCAGTTTAGAGGTCTCTGCTAATGTGTACAGCAACTATTACAACTGGACAGCAGCATACACTTTGGCTAATAGCTCCACAGAGAAAGCAGCCAGCATAAGAACTACTTATACCACGAATGCTGATTCAGTTTTTGAGCTACTTTCCTACAGTGTGAAAGGTAAGAATGTGTGCTAATACTGCAATGTTAGCAAAACTATTTTAATTACTTTATTTTCCATGTATCAGGTACAGCACATTCATTTTCCCATTGCTTATTTAAAGAAAGGTGTTGTATAATCTCAAATCACTTTGTTTTTAAAGAATTATGTGAGTCTGTTTATTCAGGCACCAAAGGTGAAGTGAGTTTAATTCAATAAAGACTTTCAAGGTCCATAGTTTCCTAAATATTCCCTACTGAAGAAAAAGTCCTTCAAAACTGAAGGCATGTTTCTACAAACACTTCTGTATCTGACTAGTCAAGTGTTTTCACAATCAGGTGTGCAGGTGTATGTGTAGGTATGCCTACAGTTTATTTCTCGCTGTCATTTTACATATATAGGTATATAATTTTTTAATCATTTATGTATGTCCAACTATATTGCAGTTATCCTGGACTCAGACTGGATAGGTCTTAAGACTGGTATTTTTAAGTTAGTTCCTCTAAAATTGCAGTTTGAGTTCTCAAATTGCAAAAGGACAAGCTAACTTCACTATTTTTGTAAACTCCCCACCATAAATGAAGCATGATAAAGAAAACATTAAAAACCAGGAATGTTAGCTATGGTTTATTCTTGAGAGTCCATCTTCTTAATTTAAGTTTAAGTAATGACATAACTTTGTGTAATTTTACATAATTATATTTAGTAGAGTAGTGTAGATATTTCATTTATTCATAGTTCAAACCTCTAGCCCCAAATATCAAAATAAGAACAATTTTTACAGAAATATTCAGGATTTACCAAAACATTTTGGCCTTTAAAGCAAAATGGTATAACAGTAATTGCAATTTAAGCCGTAACATAAGAGCTTAGTGGCATCAGACAAAGTCTTAAAGACAAAAAAGGTATAAATGACACCATTATCTTTTGTCTCCTTTTCCTATTTCAGGTTCTGGAGAAGCATCATATAATAGAAATGGATTCACCGGTGCATATGAAAATGACCTGAAGCACAGACTCTTAACATCAGTTTTTAGGTTGGCCAGGACAAAAAGTAATGAACCTGGTGCAGTTGCAAACTACACCATATCACTTACAGCATCCAGTACTCTGGGTCCTCAGCTTTCATTTTCTGGTGATATTGTTTCTGAAAAGACAAATGGCGTGAATATCAATAACGTCAAGATGGAAGGACAGCTGGAAGTGGCTTCTGTGTTTGCAAGAAGCATTTACACTCTGTCAAGCTCATACAATGAAAAGAGACGGGTTTTAGAAGGAAAGTCAAATCTGAAGTTGGATTCTTCTTACCTTCAGGCTTCCAATCAGATATCTGGCAGATTCAGCGAGGATTTGTTTTCCCTTACTTCAATTTCTGATGTACAAAGTGGACTGTTAAAGAACACAGCTTCACTGAAGTATGAAAATAGCCAGCTGAAAATGACATCTGAAACAAATGGGAGGTATCGACATACTGCAGGTGTAAATAAGCTTGAATTAATTTTGTCAAAGAAGATGGCAGCACTTCGATCTGAGTACCAAGCCACTTACAAGCAAACTCAGTATTATGCCTTGTTTGCAGGTTCTCTCAACTCCCAAGATCTTGTTTTCAACACTGATATCTCTATGACTGATCAAAGGAATCGAGCTGCACATAAGTCATCACTCACTGTAAATCAGTATGGTCTAGCCAGCAGCGCAACCACAAATGTGCTCTTTAGTCCATTGACAATGCAGAGTGAAATGAATGCCAAACTTGATACTGCTGGAGGCTCCATGTCACTATCCTCTTCTGGGCGCTATGGTAAAAACAATGCAAAATTCAATCTAGGTGGAAGAGTGAGCCTAACGGAAGTAACGCTGGGCAGTGAGTATCAGAGTACAGTTCTGGGTATGGACAACAAACATGTTTTAAACTTCAAAGTTAATAGAGAAGGTCTCAAGTTTTCAAATAATTTGCAAGGATCATTCAAAGAGATTAAGTTGGAGTACACAAATGACTTGAATATTCCTGGTTTATCCTTAACATTTGCTTCGAAGTTAGACAACAGCTTCAGCTTTGACAAGTTCCACAAGCATGTTTTTGACCTACAACTGCAGCCTAGCTCACTTACAGCTAAACTGACTAATAATATTAAATACACCAAAACAGAAGTTTCCAACAAAGCAGAACTTCTTCTCGAGCCTCTGAAGCTGAACTTGGGTGGCAATGTCAGAGGAGCCTATGGAGCAGATGAAATAAGGCATACCTACACCATTGCATATGCTGATCTAACTGCAAACTTTAAAACAGATACAGTCGCAAATGTTCAAGGCACAGCAGTGAGCCACAGAGTTAATCTGAATATGGCAGGACTTGCTTCCTCAGTTACTATGAACACAAACTGTGATTCCAAATCTTTCCGTTTCAGCAATGCTGTGCGTTCCACTATGGCCCCGTTTACTATCACTGCTGACATACATACCAATGGTAACGGAAAGCTGATCGCTATGGGTGAGCACACAGGAGACCTTTACAGCAAATTCCTCTTTAAAGCAGAGCCTCTTGCTTTCACTTTCTCCCATGATTACAGAGGATCTACCAGTCATAGCTTGAAGTCTAGGGGAAGATACTCTACCCTGCTTGATAACAAAGTTCATATGCTTTTTACTCCATCAGAGCAGTCAAGTGCTTGGAAACTGAAAAGTCAGCTAAACAATAATGTATATTCACAAGATCTCACTGCTTACAATGATGCAGAAAAGAGTGGTGTGGAACTCAGTGGAAGAGCTTTAGCAGATCTCTCTGTAATGGATACATCAGTCATACTACCGTTCACATCTGAAGAAATCAATTTAATTGATGTACTGGGCCTCAGGGGCAGTGTGTCAGAGCCTCAAGAATTCAGCATCTCCGGCTCTGTGAAGTATGACAAAAATAAAGACATGCATGTTATTAACCTACCATTCCTGGAACATTTGCCAGTTTATTTTGAACAAATCAGAGGCACCATTCTATCCACACTACAGGCCATACAAAGTTACCTGAAGAATATTAACATAGAACAACATATGAGAAAATACAAGGAAACTTTGGATAATATCCCACAGCACATTAATGATTACATGGACAAATTAGATATGAAAAGCAGAGTTATCAGCATGAAAAATAATTTGGTTGCTTTCACAAAGGACTACAGTATAACATCTCATGATCTCCAAATTATGCTGGAAAAGGCCATGGATTATCTTCAAGTAATACTGTCTCAGCTGCAGGACTCTCTGATACAAATTGAGCAATACATCAAAGATCATTATGAGCAGTATGACATTAAAGCACTTATTTCACAGCTTCTTGACCAAATAGTTGAAACAATGACAGCTCTAGATAACAAATATAAGATAAGAATTACTGTAGTTGACACTATTCAAAAATTGCAATTTTTTTTTCGCCAGTATTATCCTAGCAAAATTGGAAGCAGCACTCTGGCTTGGATTAAAAATGTAGATGATGAGTACAGGATTACAGCTAGGATACAGGAAAACCTGGAACAACTCAAGATTCAGATTCAGAATATTAATGTTAGACACATTGCAGAAAATTTGAAACAGCAGATTGAAATGTTTGATGCTAAAGAGGTTTTAGAAAAATTGAAGCATTCATTACCAATTAAAAAAATTAATGAAGTTCTTGAACAAATCAAAGACTTTATTCTAAATTGGATGGAGGAGTATGAAGTGTCTGAGAAGATCAGTGCTTTCCGAGGTCATATACACAAACTGATTGTAAAATATGAAATTGATAAGCAGGTATATTTTTTAATGGACAGAATGATAGAACTGCTTAACCAGTACAGAATAAAAGAAACCATCCAGAAACTGACAAACTACCTGAAAAATATTGATGTGAAGTCATGCTTTGATAAAGTTGTTGCTTTTATTGATGATGCTGTCAAGAAAGTGCGAACCTTTGATTATGAAATGATGATAAAGGAAGTCAACAAGTTCCTTGACATGGTTATTAAAAAGCTCAAGTCTTTTGACTATAACCAGTTTGTGGATGACACAAATAACAAAATCCGAGAAGTGACCCAGAAAATAAATGAGGAACTCAGAAATCTAGAACTTCCACAGAAAGCAGAAGCACTGAAACAGTATATGCAAGATTTCAGAGCTGTGATTTCAAAATACATGGAACAACTAAGGGACACCAAGCTTGCTGCAATAATTAGCTGGTTCAAGGAGCTCATAAACTCAACAACATTTGCTAATCTGAAAGCCAAGGTAAATGAACATCTGGAAGACCTGCGAGAGAGGATTTCCGAAATGGATATTTCCCAAGAATTCCAGTGGTATCTTCAGAAGATAAGCCAATTCTATAATTCTCTTGTCATATACATTTCTGACCAGTGGAACATAGCTTCTAAGAAAATCGTTGCTTTGGCTGAAGAGTATGATCTAAAAAATTGGGCTGAAAATTTAAACCAGTTTGTTGAAACAGGATTTAAAGTCCCTGAAATCAGATTTGTTATAGTCACTATACCTGCCTTTGAGGTTAGTCTCCGAAGTCTTCGGGAAGCAACATTTCGAACACCAGACTTCATTGTTCCACTGACTGATCTGCATATCCTCTCCTATGAGATAAATATTAAGAGACTACAGGACATGAAAATTCCAATGAAATTTACTACCCCAGAATTTACAGTTCTAAATACTTTTAAAGTTCCTTCCTATACAATTGACTTGAATGAGATTAAACTTCAGATTGTGAGAACAATAGACAAACTCATGTCTGGTGAATTTCAGTTGCCAGCAATTGATTTATATTTTAAAGACCTGAAGATGAGAGATATGCCTTTTTCTGACATTTCTTTCCCAGAAATACAAATGCCTCAGTTTCAAATACCAGAATTATTGGTTCCAAAGCTAAATCTAAATGAGCTCCAGATTCCTAACATGAAGATACCAGAGTTCCAGCTTCCACGTATCCCACATACTGTGACTGTCCCTACGTTTGGCAAATTGTCTGGTGCTTTCAGAGTGACCTCTCCATTCTTTACACTGTCTACACAAGCTGAGGTTCGTAATACTACAGCATCTACAAACAGTCCAGAATTTGTGACCTCCCTTTCAGCTCAAACAACGTCCAAGTTAGACTTCCTAGTTTTCAGTTTTATATCAGATTCACGTCTTTTGGCCCCTGAGATGAAGCAGCTCAACCTTAAAAATTCCATGAAGGTCAACCACAGGTTCCTGAAAGTTGATCACACCAACGAAGTGGTATTTTTAGGGACTTCAGTAGCAGGTGAAGCTGAAACTAGAGCAAACTTCTATACAACAAAAAATTCAGTAGAACTACAGAATAATTTAAAGGTCAAGCTGCAAAGAAAAATTTGGATGCAGAGTGGAACAGCATATTCCCACAGACTGAATATTCCACAAGCTGATTTCTCCAGCCAGGCTGATCTGGTCAATAATATGACAACAGAGGTAGAAGCAGGACACATATCATTTACCTCCACTGGTAAAGGAAACTGGAAATGGGCTTCTCCTAGTTTCTCCGATGAAGGCACTCATGATTCACATGCCACTTTCAGGGTTGAGGGACCCATTATTACATTTTCAGCCAACAACAGAATAAATGATAAGTACCTGAAAGTCAACCAAGCTATGAGATATGAATGTGGTTTCCTAAATTATGCAACACTTCAGATCCAGTCTGAAATTGAGTCACAGCGTGTGGGACGTAGCATTCTGAACGTAAAAGGCACAGGACAGCTTGGAGGAATGAAAGTAGAATTAACAGGCTCTCACAATGCTCGACTCAATGGACGGATTACTGGAACTGTAAATAATGAGGTTTCCTTCTTGGCACAGCCTTTTGAAATTCGTCTATTAACAAACAATGATGCAAATGTGAAAATCAGCTTCCCAATGAAACTGGCTGGCAAAATTGACTTCCTGAATAACTATGGTTTTGCACTCATTGCCTATAATATATCTGCTGGCAACAATGATGACAGAATTGAAGCTCATGTCGAAATGAATGGAGATGCCAATTTGGACTTCCTAACTATTCCTCTAACCATTCCTCAGCTTCAGGTTCCATACACTGGAATCAAAACTCCCCAGCTAAAAGAGTATTCATTGTGGGAACAGGTAGGCCTGAAGGATTTATTGAAGACAACAAGACAATCCTTTGATTTAAATTTGAATGCTCGTTATGAAAAAAACAGAGACATGCATGTAATCCCACTTCCTTTAGCAACAGTGCATGAAGCACTTAATAAATACATCATTCTCTTCAACAAGCATTTTGAGAGAGGAAGAAACACCGCTTTAGATTTTCTCACAAAGTCATATAATGAAGCCAAAACAAAATTTGACAAATACAAAATACAGACATCACTGAACAAACTGCCACGGACCTTCAGGATTCCAGGTTACACCATTCCAGTTGTGAATATTGAGGTTTCTCCTTTTACTGCTGAGATGCCAGCCTTTGGTTACATGCTCCCAAAAGAAATAAGCACAACAGGATTCACAATCCCATTTATTGGCTTTTCAGTACCATCTTACACACTAGTCTTACCTTCTCTGGAGCTTCCGGTCCTGCATGTCCCACAGGATCTACGCACTCTAAAGCTTCCTAGATTCAGAATCAACAGCCCATCAAACCACATCTTAATTCCTGCCATGGGAAATGTTACTTATGACTTCTCATTTAAATCCAGTGTGATCATTTTAACTGCAAATGCTGGGCTGTTCAATCAGTCAGATATTGCTGGGCACCTCAGTGTCTCATCCTCTTCTGTCATTGATGCACTGCAGTTTAAGCTGGATGGTTCAACAAGTTTGACAAGAAAAAGGGGGTTGAAGCTGGCCACAGCATTGTCCCTGAGTAATAACAGATTTCTAGGAGGAAATCATGACAGCGCTATTAGTCTCACAAAGAGGAACATGGAAGCTTCAGTGGCAACAAATGCAGAAATCAACACACCAGTTTTAAAAATTAATTTCAGCCAAGAACTTTCTGGAATTGGCACCAGTACCAAGGGAAGAATTACTCACAAACTTGCTTTAGAGAGCCTTACATCTTATGTGTCAGTAGAAACTTCTACAAATGGGGATATTGATGGAGTAATTTTCACTGGAAATGCCTTTTCTGGAAGTCTAGACCATGAGGCAAACACCTATCTGAATGCTAACGGAGCTCGGTCATCTCTCAAGTTTGAGGCCCACTCCAAAGCAGATGGACTCTGGAACAGTGAAATGAAAGAAATACTTGCAGTTGAAGCATCTACCCGTCGTGTTTATGCAGTCTGGGAGCACAATGGGAAGAACTATGCACGATATACACCTCTTTTCACAACAACAGGGGCTCAGAGATGCAAAGCAACCTTAGAGCTGGCTCCCTGGGGTATATCAGCAGATCTTCAGATTCAAGCCACTCAGCCAAATTCCTTCCTGGACACAGCCTCAGTTAACCAAGTTGTCGTAGTGAAAATCAGTACTGCAAACCAGAAAGCTGGCTGGAAGGGTGAAGGCCAAATTCAGTCATTATCTCTCAGTCACGATATGCAGTTCTCAAATGAAAAATCAAAGGCAAAGATTGATATTTCTGGATCTTTGCAAGGGTACATGGACTTCCTCAAAAACATAAAGTGTCCCATTACTGAGAAGAGCTTGTGGGAGATCTTGAAGTTGGATGTCACTACCAGTGCTGACAGAAAACAGTACTTAAATGGTTCAGCATCCCTCGTGTACACAAAGAGTGACGATGGTTACTTTTTCCCCATACCTGTGAATAAGCTGACCGATGGCTTCACTCTCAGTATTCCTGAGTTACACTTAAAGGCTCCAAGCCCTGTTCTCAGCACTCCAGAGTTCAGAGTTCCTTTCACCTCTCTCCAGGTCCCAGCGTACACCATTGATTTGCGCAACATAAAAATTCCACAGACGCTAAACACAATGCCATTTGATGTCAATTTACCCACACTACCAAAACTAAGATTCCCCAAAGTGAATGTAGGAGCCAATTACATTACATTAGAAGAATATAAAATACCATATTTTGAGGTGACAATACCTGAACACCAAATAACTGTGTCTCAATTCACTCTTCCAAAGAGTATTTCTCTTGGCAGTTTCCATGTAGACCTGGATGAAGTAGCTAATAAGATTGCAGATTTCGATCTGCCTACAGTTACAATTCCTGAACAGAAAATTGAGATTCCCCCTCTCAAAATATCCTTGCCTGCTGGAATTTACATCCCATCATTTGGTTCCTTGACTGGATCTTTCAAAGTTGCTTCCCCTTTGTACAATGTCACCTGGAGAACAGACTTAACAAACAAGAAGGACTCTTTCGAACAGTCCATTGACTCTACCTGCAGCTCAACATTGCAGTTCCTGGAATATGACTTGAATGGTAAGACGTTAAAATTCCATATGCCACAATTTTGGGGAGAAATACAGTATACTGTGCTTTTTCAGATTTTTTTTTTCCCCAGGACTTTGCATGTGAAGGTTTTGCTGTCTATTTAGCATTGGCATTAGATTATACTGCTTTTATCATTAGCAGCATTTTTTCAAAAATCATTATCAGAGTGTCAGTCAGTCACCCTGAAGGCTAATGACTAGATGTATGCATAACTAAGGGCACACTGTGAAAAAAATGGAAAAGATCTCTGTTCTATGTAGCAGTTTCTTACTTTAAATTGTGATCAACATAACATTCCCCCATTACTTACAATAATACATGTAAAGGAGAGAAGGCAGGCTGACTTTTTATCTGATTCAGTTCAGATAAAGAAATACCTATCTTTTTCCTTATGAACTAAGCATATTTGATTTCAAAAATTACTTAAACTCAGAAAACTCTGGAGTCCCATATAGCACTGAGTTCTAGACTTTATAGTAACACTAAAAATATACATCAGAATAAAATTCTAAACTCTGAAAAAAATAGAATCCCCATTTATGATCTGCATGACTGCAAAATATTATATCCATGTCGTTCTAAATATAGAGGAAAAATGAATTTTAAAATACTCTGGTTGAACAAATAGTTTAATATCTTTTTATTTGGGGCATTATGGGCATTCAGTTTCTTGATGCATAATTTTACATACTACTAAAACACCCCACAACGGGCCTTCTAACATAGAACTGGATATGTATTTTTTATTGTTTGATGGTAAGTTAAGTTCTGGAAATACACACATTTGAAATCCTTTTCACAGTTGTTTCAAACTACAAATATGAAGACGGTTTGTTTGTTATGAAGACAACTGGCAGCTTTTCACATCGTGACATGAGCGCAAATTACAAGGAAGACCTTACTATTTCGGGAATTAGGTAAAGATTTGCTCTAATAATATAATTTACAATAGACTAAATTACCAATGGTGTATTGTTGCTTTGATCTCTAATGCCTCAGAGTACTTTGCTGTAATTAATAAGAACCTATGTAGCCACGCTGTCATTATTGGCTGTGCCTGTTTCCCTCTCAAGATGGCTGGAAAGCTGTTCCCTCTCACCATTTCTGGAATAGCTTTTCTCAGCTCTCAAAAAACTGCTGAGATATAAACACAGTTTTTTATAATCGGATCAGTTCTAGGAGTCCTAGATCTAACTGTCAACATAGTGGAGTTTTTTTTCCACTGTATCCCTCTGTTACCACAAGCCATTAAAGAGTAATTTTTATTCACAAGTAAAGGTACTAGGGATTGCAGAGCTGGCCTTCTAACTGCCTGTTTTGATCTGCAAGTGTTGTGTTGATATATCCAAGGGACAGAGTCTGTGAAGGCAAGTACAGATGCAGACAAAAAATACTGCCTGTACTTGTGTTGGTGGAAAAAATGGCAGTCGGCTTGTAGAAGTCTGTAGAAAGCTGACAGTGGTACAGCCGCAGGTTTTGTTTTGCTGCCCTAATATAATGAAAATTCTCAACAAAGATCAATATAGTTGAATATACAACATGAAAATTGGAGTGACACAAAGTTTTGAATGTGTTAGGCAAAATCGTAAGGAATGTGGGTAGTAAACCCCAACATTTTCTTTTGATGACAAAGGCATTGCTTACATACAGAAATATATAAAATAATAGGTGGTGTTGTATTTAGATATACTGCATTGGGCTTTTGCTTTGTGCATTCCTTCATAGCTGTGTGTTCACTGTTGTTGTAGCGTCATGGACAATACTGCCTCACTAGACATCATCAGCCCAACTTTTACAGACGTTCATATGCGTTATCGAGAGACTGACAGGAGCTTATCTGGCTCAGTATCTTCACCTTCTGCTGGGACCTTGGGCTACATCATTGAAATGGACACTGACATTTTCACGGCAAAAGTTTTCTACCGAACTCGGGTAAGCTTGATATGACCAATAAAAAGCAAAAAGGTTGGGTGCGGTCAGAGGAAATGTTCCCTTTTAAAGTTTGTGTATGTTTATGTTAAAACATAAATTAGCCACCTTTTGTCCAAAGAAAAAGTATATTACCAGTAAAGTTTTTGTTTCCTACACTGGCCTTTCCAATACTAAAAGTAGCATCTGTGTGAAGAGGCTGTTTCAGCTCCTCCACACAGTTAATTTTGCCCTCTCCTGTGATCAAGGAGACACAGCCATCGAAAATGAAAAAGGTAGAAAGCCAGTTTTAGATAAGCCACCCATCAGGTTTAATGTATACCCATCAGGCTACTTATAATTACTACAAAAGTGGCCATTATAGGAATCAGGCCACTGGAAGAGGTCAGACCATCTGTAGAGTGTCTTTTTTAATCCATTAATATATCACAGTACATTATGAGAATTAAAAACCTTACTAGATTTGCTAACAAACATGCTATTATTATTAGCATACTACAACAATTTCAAACTTAAAATCTTACCTTAAAATCACAAGCAACTCATAATTCACTAACTACTACTGAAAACAGGAATATTTGTTTATCTGAATAGATTCACATTCAAGGATCTTTACTTACTCTGAATAACCCTCTAAATTGTCTCATTGATCTAAATTATTAAAAAATGAAATCCTCTATTATTTTCATACGAAGAAAATGGTTTTTGAATTCACTTTAAATTATTTCAAGAATGAGTAGAAGGCTCATTTTCCCAAGTAATTCATGTGCCTTACGAGACATGATAGGCATTTAATACAAAGGAAGGAACAATCTTATTTGCAGTCAAATTTTTAAAAAGACCAGATTAAGTTATGTTCTAGTCCTGCTGTTTGAAGAGGCACAAAGTAGCTTGATACAATATAATTTCTTCCAAAATAACCTTTCAAGATGAGAACAAACACACGGTAGGCAAAAATTGTAGTGTATTTGTCCTAATAGATAACAAAATTAAAGATGCAAAATGAGAATGCTGAAATTCACTCATAAATAATATCAGATTTGTTTTACATACAAGCTACCTTTTTCTTATCCTGTTCTACATTTTCAGTCTGCTCCTCAGAAGGACATTGACGTATTAAAAAGTGAGATATCCTTCAAGAAACCTGATGTGATTCAAATGAAATTCAACTGGAAAGAGGATGCTGCCAAAGACTTGCTGTTGGGTCTAAAAGAAAAAGTACCTAAAATGACAAATGCATTCTATAGGTATGTTAATCGGTATCATAAAGAGCATATGGGACTGGAAATTAGTGCTGCCACCTTAAAGATGAAGAATATCATGCAGAATAATGCTGAAAAAACATACTCATTTGCTGTGAAACAAATAGACCAAATAGATGCTCAGCTCCGCACAGCTGCCAATGAGGCCTCTGACAAATATCAGGAGATGAAGGTCAAAGCTAAACAGTTATATCAGCAAGCAGCAGATCAGGCTGAAGAGTTTGACTATCAAAGAATAAAAGCAAAGCTTTTGGATGCTACAATTGACATAATAGAAGAGTATCACAAAAGGTTAAAACACCTAATTGACTCAGCCATTGAATTCCTGAAGACCACAAAATTCCAGGTCCCTGGGCTGTCTGAAAAGTACACTGGTGAAGAAATATACCTTATGACCACAGAGAAGGTAGCAAAAAATGCTGATTTATGCCTTTCAAAACTTCAGGAGTACTTTGATGCCTTGATTGCAGTTATCAATGAGATAGAAGTCAAAGTTCCTGCTTCTGAAACAATTCTTAAAGGTCGTAATGTACTTGATCAGATGAAAAAAATGCTGAAACATCTGCAGGAAAAAATCAGGCAGACATTTGCTACTCTCCAGGAAGCTGACTTTGCAGGAAGGCTTAAGCAACTGAAACAAGTAGTGCAACAAGTTTTTCAGAAGGCAGAAGAAATGGTTAGAAGCTTGCAATCCAAAAATTTTGAAGACATCAAATTCCAAACACAACAGCTGTACAAAGATGCAATGGCTTCAGACTATGCACAGAAATTGAGATCCTTGGCAGAAGATCTTAAAAAGTACATTTCTCACTTTAAAGATTTTAGCCAAAAGGCATTCCAGGACCTTTCAGAAAAGCTGCACCAGCTGCTCCGCTATGCAAAGGCTTTGCGGGAGGAATATTTTGATCCAACTACACTTGGATGGTCAGTGAAATACTATGAGGTGGAAGAAAAGGTACTAGCATGGCTGAAGAGTCTAATAGATAAACTAGTGGATTGGCACAATTATGTTGGAGATCTTGCTGACTCAGTAACATACCTGATAGACCAAGTAAGAGAATTGGTGGAAAACTACAACCAGGAATATTATGACCTTATAACTGATGTTGAAGGAAAAGGAAAACAGAAGATCATGGAGCTCTCATCTGCTGCTCAGGAAAAAATCCGATACTGGTCTGCAGCTGCTAAGAGGAAAATCAATGAACATAACAAACAAGTCAAAGAAAAACTCCAGGAGATCTATGGGCAGCTTAGTCATTCCCAAGAAAAGCTAATCAGTGAGGCCAAAAGGTTAATTGATCTAACTGCAGAAAATTACTCTGCATTCCTGCAATATATGTCAGAGCTTCTTCGCTGGTTTGAGCAAATAACAGCTGAGAGCATAAAGCCATATATAGCTGTTCGTCAAGGAGAGCTTAGAATAGATGTGCCCAAGCCATTTGACCGGCAGTCCATTTACCAAATGCGCCAAAAAAGCAGAGAGGCACTCAGAAAAAAAG
Organism: Egretta garzetta; assembly: GCF_000687185.1. Classification (NCBI taxonomy): domain Eukaryota; kingdom Metazoa; phylum Chordata; class Aves; order Pelecaniformes; family Ardeidae; genus Egretta; species Egretta garzetta. Next base: position 2,657,494 of record NW_009260286.1, read on the forward strand.
TGGAACTAACACGCACACTCATTCAGCAAGGCATTGAGCAAGGCTCCAGGAAATGGGAAGAAATGCAAAGATTCATTGATGAACAACTTGCCACTGAGAAACTGAGTCTTCAGCAGATAATGGAAAATATACAGCAGCGCATGGAGACCTGAATGAACAAGAGGAAAAGTAATAAGTTTGTACCACAGTGTATTTAAAAATAACAGCAATCAGCATACTGGAGCTTCAGGTAGATACTGTTTGAATCTGAATTTGTAAATGAAAACCGAATAATCTACACTAGGCTAATAAGCTTAATAAGCCAATAAATGAGTTCTTTATTACATTATTGTGTCATTCATTACAGCTACTTTTACTTGGACCATAGGGCTTAATCCAACAATTGTCAAGGTCAATGGGAAGTCTTTGCTTTGATTTCACTGTATGTTGGATCAAGCCATTAATGTGCAATACATATTGTAAATAGTCACAAAAGCTATGGAATACATAGAATAAACAGGTTTTAAGTTAAAGGTCACATTCATAAGCCAGTTGAAGAACAACTTGAAAACACATCTATTTCCCAGCATAGAAATACCTTCATAGATAAATTTGGGAGAAAAAGAAGAAAAGCATGTGCAAAAATATGAAGAAAAAATTAATGAATTCTGGAAATAAGATCAAAAAATGAAAAAGAACATGAGAATATAAACATATATAGAAATCTGACTCCTGGAAAACTGCAGAAAATAATACCAATGTTCTATTAAGGAAAATAAATGTATGCATGTACCAGTTTTCAGAAAAGTATGCCAAGAATTTTAGCTGGGTTTTCTTTCTACTGGCTAATTTATGATTCAGAAATACAGGGGGTTTTACCTGTTTCCCCATGGTATTTCTGATTTCACATCAAATTGCCTAACTTTTACTGATCGCGAGTTTAGTTAACTGGCAAAGTTTCACTGACATCACTGTCTATGATGGGAGTCAAAAAGTTTTCCCCTCAGTCTCCAAGGCTGAAGCCTAGGCCTCATTTAAATGAATTCTCGATTTAAAGATGAACTTAAATAACGTTGAAGAATTCATTCACAAAATAGGACTACTTTTGAGTGGAAAATGTGTGGACCTGTTCTGGTTTATTTTCAGCTGTTGGAATACTATATAGACAGTCCTTGAGAAAGGCATGCTCAGGCTGAAATAATGTTGCCTCTTTGAGAATAAACTCTTTAACAAATAACACCAGAAATTTTGTGTATGTCTGTTTTGATACAATCCGTTCACTCTGTAATATGGATGTTGCTTGTTCGTTAATGGGAAAACAGAGAGTCTGGTTTCATCCCATGGTATGACTGATTGCATACATGAAGCAGTGGAGCACCGGGTTACAAATACCCCAGTAAGTTTTGTGGCAGCAGGTACGTATTTACAGCACAGAGCAGCACCACACAAAGACACTGTCTCACGTTCTGGAAACAGGAGAGCCCAGTGCCCATGTTGAGTTCATGCAACAGCAATGTTCCCACCTCCACAGCTGGTCCACACCAATCTAGCCAGATCTCAGAGCAAGTTGGGCTACATGACTTTGATATCCCTATTGCCGGATAATACTGTTATCCGAACCAGTCTGCCAGTAAGGATTTTCATCAGATGAGCTACATTAACCCCAAAATCAGAATCTGACAAGCGCGGTAGCATACACACACCTATCTAGCTGTCAGCAGAAAGTGGGCATCTCTCAGAAAGGTAAATCTGTTTTCTCTTTAGAGCTTTCAGCCATCACAAATATAGCAATAATTCTCAGATAAAGAGATGGATTAGTCCCCTGTGAACTGTAAAATACAGACTTTTCAGTCTGAATAGAACTGATTTGCATATGTCACCCTGCCTGGGGGAACCAGAGGTATAAAAATCCCTGTTTACATGTCCTACTGTGTATCCCAGTAAAGAAAGATGTTGGCTGCAGAGCCCTTTCACCTTTATTCACAAGGAAACTGAAGCCTATGGGTCATCTGATCTTTATTTGATGTCAGATTGCACAACTCATTTCCCTGAATTTCACAAATGTTTAAGCACAACCAGATTTCTCAGACGCTGTCTGATTCTTGCTTCCCTTCATCATGACGAATAACCCTGTGAAACAAAGGACAATAGAAGAAATTATAAAAGTTATGGGAGAAGAGAGATTTAAAGTTTTGTTTTCTTTTGTTTTCCCCCTCATGGCTATTTATTTCTGTCCATCACCCATAGTTCTTGGGGGGGTTATAAATTCTAAAAAAGGATTTACTTATAAGTAATGGGTTAACTGAATAATAAATATGCCAAATAGCATAAATACTGGTTCTTTTTGGCAAGAGTGAAACTTCCCAAGAGCAAACACAATAGTTTGCGCACTAAACTGTGGTTAGAGGTTAGAGGAGATTTCCAAGTCTCATAGCAGCGTAGCCGCCAATTGGATTACAGCTCTCAGCCCTGCAGTCGCTGTGACAGCCATCTTGCAGTCATCCCGCAGTTGGTTTTGGAAGGGCCTGGAAGCAGTACGTTGCTGGAACATAGCTGCTGTTAAATCCCCACACCAGAGAGGTCCTCTCAAGCACCCCTTTGAAACTCTGGCAGTGTTTTGACACAGGAAGGGGTGTGTATGTGTGCGTGTGTGCGTAGGTACGTCCCACAAGCACGTACAACCAGGTGTAACTTCAATTTCCATGCCTTTTCCTGTTGTTTGTTGGTTGGTTTGTTGTTCTTCCAGGTTCCAGTGAATTTTAGCTTTATTTTCCATGTAATATGCTATGGAAATGTAGACAAAGCCACAATTATTCAAATTACACTGCAATCCACTCCACTTATGAAATTTTTGCAATGTAATGATTTGAAATGTTATTAGATCTATTTTGGCCTCTTTTTCAGTCTAGGTTATATAATAAGAAATACTATATTTCATTAAATTGAATTGTGTGGGAGATAACTGGGAATCAGCAACTATCTAGGGCTCAATGACACTGTTTCTTTTTTTTTTTTTTTTTTCCCTGTAGTCTTCATCATCTGAATTCTCATAAATGCCAGAGGGGCTTTTCTTTATAATTTACATCAAGTATCAGACATAGAACAGAACTGGTTGTAAAAGTTTAATTAAGTGAAACATTTTAACAAGAAATTCAGAGAACAATATGCCCTGCTCTAACTAAGTGACTGTAGAAATAACATTGACAAGAAACGTGTGTGTTCCTAAATGAAAAACTTTTGCAGACGTAGGACAGCAAAAATGTTCCAGAATTTTAGATTATGCAACTAACTAAAGCTGATCTTTTATTAAGTGATTTAAAAATACGTGTATAATTTTCTGCATATACAGAGATTCTACACACGCATCCACACACACCATACAGTGCATCATCTACCTCTGGCTCTAAATTACGCTACTGATGCTTTTAGAGCAACTGTCATTATGGCCTACTGATACTTTACAAAGTTTATATTGAAACATTCAGTTGTTCAGTAAGTGACACCAAATTTTGTACTGCTCTTCTGCTGGCAGATTTATTGCTCAGGTGGGAAACCAGAATTTATTAAAGGCCATTCAGAATTGCTTGTATTCCATTTCTACGTAGCCAAATCCTGGCCAAAATTAAATCAATGGCAAACTGTCTATTGGCCTCAGAAGGAGTAGGCTTTGGCCAGTTAGGTGTATAACTTGAGAAGTACTTTGGGATCCCGTAGGACAAAGGCTATATTATTGTCTATAAAAATCTACACAAAAATCTCTTTGAAAAACCATGCAGACAGGAAAATTAATTACTAACAAATTCAAGGCAGGCCAGAATGAAGGTTGCCTGTGCAACACTAACCAGAACCTCTTTATTTACCCAGTTTTACCTAGTACCACAAAGAAAGTCTTCCAGGGCCAAGAATCCAGGGTTCTGGTCCCATGCCTTCAACGTCCATATGCCTATCATCACCCTTTCCCTCATTTCATTATCCGTCCAAAGCATTAAAGGAAACTGGGACTTTGTAGAACAAAAGCATATGTTGGAGGTTTGCAAGACCTGACTGGGCAAAGTCTTGAGCAACCAGGGACATACATTTACACACATGTACGTGCCAGTGTATTTCTGATAAAACCTTTATATCCACCATTCAACAGTCCAATTAGAGAACTGCCAGAAGTTTTGGATGGTATTGAACTGGTATGATGAAGGCACATTTCAACAGCAGGAAATTGAAATAGCGTGGTCAAGGCAAACTAGAACATCCATCTTTTTTCTCTGGATCAGGCAACCTGATAACCAGTCGTGGCTGAACTAAGGGGAAGTAGGTGTCAGGGCAAGTTTGCTAGGAGGCTTGAACTTCTGTCTTTAGATTGACAGTAAGATATTACAACAGCTCTTCCACCATGTGTCTATTCCAGCTGTATTCTCTCCAGCAAATATCTTCATCCTTAACTATGCATTAAACACACAACCCCCCTAGCAAACTGCACAGTTCCCAGGGTATCACCTGACAGCTGTCTGATATTCTTTGGTATAGCACATACTTTCCTTTGACCCTCAGATACTTGCTTGTATCAACCTGGACCATCTTCTGCAGAAATCTTCCTTAATTTCTCTTTAATATTTCTGGGTTCCAGGCCTACCAGAATTTGTGAGTCCAGGGGATTTCAAACCTGCTTTAACCTATAGTGTTGGAAACCTTTTCTTTTACCTACTCTTGCACAAGAAGCAACACCTCACTGTTTTTCTTACTGATGAGAATGTGTCTGCAGTGGGAATGAACCAAGGCCTACCTTTGCCTTTACCTTCCTTAAAGTATTTTTTCTCTGTGATGTTGCCACGCATTTGGATATGTAATTGTGTTCACAACCAGCTGGTCAGTCCTATTACACTGGGTATGTACCTGCATGAGTATAAGTTCACAAAATCAAGTGGGTAGTATAGGTAACAATGTAGGACAAATTCTTCATGACTAATGCTATCATTCCACACAGCCGTATCTTGTACTTTTCATCTGGTCCGTACTCACTTTGCAAAGATCCTATATTCCCCTGAAGCATTCCAGCAATTGAAATCTTTTCAGCCAGTCCTACATCTTTCCTCTTCTGTGTTATTCATGCCAATTTAGACAGAAGTATCCCTTTGCCTTACCAAACCATGGAAGCTTTCCCAGCATGTGGGAACTGACCACAAAAGCATGTTATGATTCTTACCATTTATATGCTGACAGCGCGATTTTGGTAGCTGTTAAGAGAATAAACAGTAACATTAGATCTTCTCAGAATGGCTGGTCACCTGCTAGTCTGGTCTTTGGCGGAGTGAGAGGATCAAGCACACTGAGCAGCAGTACCACCACCAACTTACAGAAGTAACTAAGATCATGTGAGATGCTTACACCATGCTTCTCTTGTGAAGAATTTGTCAGGTGTTTGCTGTAAGCAGAGACCCACCACAAGTTATAACCTCATTTTTCCCAGCAAATGATTTCAAGAGGACATGCTAGAAACAATCTTGAATTTATGGATAAATCTATACTGCCTTTGGGACTCAAGGAGCAAGTTCTGGTCTCTGAACAAGTGATATGAACTAGCTCAGACATTATATAGCCTGTAGGAAACAGGACTTGGAACAGCTCTCCATTCAGTTTCCAAGTTTCCTTAAAGAGGGAACTTTTGGTTGTTTCTCACCAGAGCCAAAAGCTATATGCAGTATAGATGTCTGGGGGACCTGAGACTTAGTCTGAAACAAGGAGTGAACCAAATGGACAGCAGAGAGAGCATACCGAATGAAAATGCTCACTATATCTACCCTACAAATGGCATGGTTAGATACTTAGTGGAAGCCACTGGGGTGAGTAAAGACGGTCTTAACCAAGGAGATGCATGGGGAAAAGTAACAGACCTGCAACTCTGTGTGCTGCCTGCCACTCCTATAATTACTCCATGGAAGTTATACTGAAAGAGGCTGGAGACTCCTGGGTTTCTGAGCAACCTGGTTATTCTTACAGGTAATATTCTGCTCTGGTTTGTGAACAGCTTTGGCTAAGGATGGAAATCAGATAGTTAGCCTCCATAACATCCTTTTCTTTCCCCACACATTTCCCCTGCTAGCACTACCTCTGCCACAGTTGATGTATTCCAATATTGTTGCCAAGCAGAGGAAAAAAGTGAACATACACCTACTCATTATTTTGCAGTAGCACCTTTTTTTGTATTTACTATGATTACAAACTTTATTTCTAAAAAGCTTGATAGTGTTTTTATTCAGAACTGTTTTCTGTAGCAAGCGTTTTATGGATGCCCTTTTATTCATCTCCACCACTGCTCTGAAAGCATTGGTAATTGTAGCTCTATTGGTAGGTTTCATGTAGGAAAGGTTTTTGTCCTGGAAACCCCAGAAGTCACTCCATCTAATATACTGTTTTGTCACCAGTCTCTTAAACATCCCCACATGGCACCCACCAGTGGATTTGAAATGCCATTTGTTTCTTTTCCTTCTAAAGCCTTTAATATTCTTAAGTTTTAAATCAGTGGCTAGCCTGAGAGGTAGTTAAGATCCACAGCCAGTAACACGATGCTATTAGACCCCTATGCTAAAGCAATAGAATTAAGCTTCTGCATTTAGCAAGAAAATCCCTGTTTCCCAGGTACATGCTTACCCCCTCACACTTCACACTCCTATTGAGTCTGCATCACATTATGCTGCAAAAAGAGGAAGAGGAGAGGTGGTATCACTGTTTCTGAAGTTCAGCATAGGTGTTAATTTAATTTACTTCAAGATTGCTACATTTGACTGTTCTCAAAGAGACATTAATAAAAAAAAAGGTCTCACAAACACCTACTGCCTTTGTGTCGTGTGGTGCTTCAGACAGGCTTTTCACATTGTTAGCAGGTTGGTGGTCTCTCCATAATGCTCTTTCTCCATTGTTATTGTATTTGTTCCTCTCATAAGCTTTTGGTTTTCTCTATGGTAATGACTGGCTTACAACGACTTACAAACAATACAGAAAGTTACACAAAAGCATTTCATTTTAAAGTTGCAGAACAGAAAACCAGCCAAATCTGAAGGAACACACATCCCTCACACACAGCCCATATACACACAGCTATGACGTCAAAGGCATTACAGCAGTATGAACCCCACCTCGTCTCTCTCTCAGACACATCTGTCTGTATGCGCACACATCCATGCAAACACACGCACACGCGCAATGTACTTTACTGTCAAGTTAAAAGCCTAAAGCTAATCCTTAATCGTTAGGTCATCCCCTTCGTTTCAGCACACAGAGCCAGCCAAGTCTTCCCAACATGCCTGTCAGCATTTAGCCGACGTAACTCTTCCCACTCAGGTCCCATTAATTCAGCAGCTCCACCAATGGTGTTCCACCAAGTTCATCATCTAAAGCTTCAATTTTTGTTTAAACACAAAATCAGAAAGTTATATTTTTCAAATGTTGCAGTGAGGCAGTTTGACTTAATTTTGTTCTCCCTTTAGCTGAAGTGCACTGATGAATTTTACATAAAATTTTGTGAAGTGATATGGTTGATCTTCTTCAACATTGGCCAGTTCCTCCTCCAAAAGATTTGAACAGAATTTTTCCAGTCCATTTAGAAACACACTTTTGTTTTAAAAAAATGTTGTTGATATTTTGCTAGCCCAGTAATGACCTGGTGAGTTCTTTGTGGTCATGTGTATCTGTGTGTCATCTGGACTTCTATGTCTTCCCTCTTAAGGTTTCCACTGAATGTCACTATCTTTCTGCTTTTTCCAAATCTTCTTAACATATACCCCATGTCTGATTACCCTTACAAAATATTACCCATTAGAGAGAGAGGGTCTAGTTTTAATAGTTCATGTTCCGGATTGGGGTTCAGTCCCTAGGCCAGTTTTGGATCCACTGCATGATTTGGTCACCTCATTTTCTCATATATTAGTTTCCCAGAAGTAAAATGGGAATTATACTTCTCTACTTTTCAATGAAGTTGTCAGAATAAAACTAATTCAGGACCTGGAGATAATCTAATAACTCTAATGGTGCTGAAGACCATGAAGTAGATAGACACACTGTAATCATAGAATCATAGAATAGTAGAATAGTTTGGGTTGGAAGGTACCTTTAGAGGTCATCTAGCCCAACCCCCCTGCAGTGAGCAGGGACATCTGCAACTAGATCAGGTTGCTCAGAGCCCCGTCCAACCTGACTTTCAATGTTTCTAGGGATGGGACATCTACCACCCCTTTGGGCAACCCATTCTAGTGTTTCACCACTCTCAGCATAAAAAATTTCTTCCTTATATCCAGTCTAAACCTACCCTGGTTTAGTTTAAAGCCATTACCTCTTGTACTATCACAAGAGGCCCTATTAAAAGTTTGTCCCCATCTTTCTTACAAGCTCCCTTTAAGTACTGAAAGGCCACAATAAGGTCTCCCCGGAGGCTTCTCTTCTCCAGGCTGAACACCCCCAACTCTCTCAGCCTTTCCTCATAGGAGAGGTGTTCCATTCCTCTGATCATTTTTGTGGCCCTCCTCTGGACCCACTCCAACAGGTCGATGTCTTTCCTGTGCTAAGGACCCCAGAGCTGGATGTAGGACCTCAGGTGGTGTCTCACCAGAGCGGGGCAGTGGGGCAGAATCACATCCTTCAACCTGCTGGCCATGCTTCTTTTGATGCAGCCCAGGATACGGTTGGCTTTCTGGGCTACGAATGCACATTGTTGGCTCATGTCCAGTTTTCCATCCACCAGTACCCCCACATCCTTCTCCTCAGGGCTGCTCTCAATCCCTCCATCCCCCAGCCTGTATTGATACCGGGGGTTGCCCCAACCCAGGTGCAGGACCTTGCACTTGGTCTTGCTGAACCTCATGAGATTCATATGGGCCCACTTCTTGAGCTTGTCCAGGTCCCTCTGGATGGCATCCCATCCCTCAAGAGTGTCAGTCATACTACTCAGTTTGATGTCTGCAAACTTGCTGAGGGTGCACTCAATCCCACTGTCTGTGTCATTGATAAAGATATTAAACAGTACTGGTCCCAGTACAGACCTCTGAGGGACACCACTCATCACTGATCTCCATCTGGACATCGAGCCATTGAGCACTACCTTCTGGATGCCACCATCCAGCCAATTCCTCATCTACTGAACAGTCCATCCATCAAATCCATATCACTACAATTTAGAGAGAAGGATGTTGTGGGGGTTTGTGTCAAAGGCCTTACGGAAGCCTAGAGAGATGACATCCACAGCTCTTCCCTTGTCCACTGATGGAGTCACTCCGTTATAGAAGGCCACTAGGTTGGTCAGGCAGGACTTGCCCTTGGTGAAACCATGCTGGGTGTCTCGAATCACCTTCCTGTCTTCCGTGTGCCTTAATATAGCTTCTAGGAGGATCTGTTTCATGATTTTCGCAGGCACAGAGGTGAGGCTGACAGGTTGGTAGTTCCCAGGGTCCTCCTTTCTACCCTTTTTAAAAATGGGTGCAATGTTTCCCTTTTTCTAGTCACCAGGGGCTTCACCTGACTGCCATGACTTTTCAAATATTGTGGAGAGTGGCTTGGCAACTACATCAGCCAATTTCCTCAGGACTCTGGGATGCATCTAGTCAGGTCCCATAGACTTGTGTATGTTCATGTTCCTCAGGTGGTCTTGAACCTAAGGTGGTCACGAACCTGATCTTCTCTTACAGTGGGAGGGACTTTGCTCCTCCAGTCCCCATTTCACGGTCCATCCACTCAAAAGGCATGGGAAGAGAGATTGCCAGTGAAGACTGAGGCAAAGAAGTTGTGGAGCACCTCAGCCTTCTCCTCATCCTTCGATACCAGTTGCCAGTCTTGCTCATCAGGATGGGAATGCTTTCTTTGACCTTCCTTTTCTGGCTGACAGACCTGTAGAAGCCCGTCTTATTATTCTTTGCATCCCTTGACAAATTCAGCTCCAGCCACCCCTTGACCTTCCTGACTCCATCCCTACACAACCAGGCAGCATCCCTATATTCCTCCCAGGATACCTGTCCCTGCTTCCACTTCCATTTCTTTATTGCCCTTTAGTTTGATCAGCAGGTCTCGACTCAGCCATGCCGGTCTCTTGCCTTCCTTTCCTGATTTCTTACACCGGGTATCAAGAGCTCTTGCACTCTATGGAAAGCATCCTTAAAGATCTGCCAGCTCTGTTCTGCTGACTCATCCCTGAGGGCAGTTTCCCAGGGGGAAACTTGAAGAACTGGAAGTTTGCTTTCCTAAGATTCAGGGTCCTGACTTTACTCTTCACCTGACCCATATCCCTCAGTACTGCAAAATTCACCAGTGCATGATCACTGCAGCCCAGGCTGCCTCCAATCTTGATGTCACTGATTAGCTTGCTTACATTGG
>NW_009260286.1:2667840-2703150 GCF_000687185.1 Egretta garzetta
CTGCTGATAGGGCTGTCTATTAGCTGGCTTAAGAAGTTATCCTTAATGCATTCTAGGAGTCTCCTGGACTGCCTATAGCTCATTGTGCTACTTTTCCAGCAGATGCCGGGGTGGTTGAGGTTCCCCAGAAGGACAAGAGCCTGTGAGCATGATGCCTCCTGTAGCTGGAGTAAGAAGGCTTTGTAAGTAGGCTCCTGTTGATCAGGCAGCTTGTAGTAGACACCAACCACAAGGTTCCCTTTGTTGCCTCAGTCTCTGATTCTTACCCTTAAGCTTTCAACCTGCTTGTGGCTATTCTTCAGAGACAGTTCTTCATACTCTATCCATTTCTTGATGTAGAGAGCAATGTCTAACGCCCCTCCTTCCTTGTCTGTCACTTAGAACAGCCTGTAGCCATCGATAGTTGCAGTTGAGTCATAGGATTCATCCCACCAAGTTTCAGTAATGGCAACTAGCCATTCTAGCTGCACAGTGGCTTCCAGTTCCTCCTGTTTGTGGCCCATGCTGCGTGCACTGGTGTAGAGGCACTTCAGCTGGGCTGTCGGCTGTCTCACCTTCTTAGAGGAAAAAGAAATCAAGATACATGTATTGACTCCTGTCTCCCATCATCATGTTTATTGTTTTAGAAACTTGGAGTTGATTTCATGTGCTAAATCACTCAGAAACACTCTAGTCCACCCCAAAGCCATCATACATACCAGGCATCAAACATATAACACTCTCATACAGATAAATGATCCGAGGAATGGACTCAACGGCTGCTAGCAGTTAATTTATATCATGGCTTTGCCATAAACTTTTAACTTTGGAAATAATCTGCCACCCGTTTCAATTTTTGGCTGCCACATAATGCACCTTTGTGAAGTCACTTTTCTGTCTAATAGAGATGTTTCTTTTTACGGGTGAACATTTGTTTAAAAATAACAAATAGTTATCTCATTTACCGTTCACAAAAAGCATGCCACTTAACCATATGTAACCAAGCCCCATTTCATCTGGTTTAATGTTTAGCAAGGCATGCAAACTAGTCGATATTACAGGGAGAAGATGATTTATTTAATAAAATTACATTACTTTTTTTCCATTAAAAAACCAAATAATTGCAACAAAAAAAGTGTTTAAAGTAGAAAAGCATAGCCTGCAAAGATTGATACCGAAAAGTCAGCACATACTGGAAAGTCTGATGCTAAGCTCAGCTGCTTCTTCACCCCGTCTCCACTTCTGTTCTGTATCTGGTGTGCAGCCAGTCTCTGTTTCTGAAGTCGAGTACTCCCATAGTGATTACTGATATCCACCATAATGTAGTTAGCAGATAGCCCATTTATTCCACTGTGTATAAGGTTGCAACAGAACTTTGTTAAGCACACTTTTTTCCATTGGGGAGGATAAAGTTTAGGATATATATAGATATAATGTGTAATATGCAATGTATAATATATAAATTTACATGTTATATCTACCTATCTGTATTCTCCTTTTGGACAAGAAGTTGAACAGGAGTCAGCAGTATGGTCTTTTGCCCAAGAAGGCTAACTGCATACTAGACAGTTATAGCTAGCAGGTCAGAGAAGAGATCCTTCCCTATTTGGCATTTGTGAGACCACATCTGGATTACTGTGTCTGGTTTGGGGATCCCCGGTGAAAGAGAGCCATGGACATACCAGTGTGAGTTCAGCAATGGCCAGCAACCTAGTCAGAGGGCTGGAGCACACAGTGTGCGAACAAGAGGGAGATGGATGGGTTTGTTGAGTCTTAAGAGGAAAAGGCTAAGGGGAGACATTATTGTTGTCTTCCATGACCTGCTGCATGGTTATAGAGAAGACAGAGTCAAGCTCTTCTCAGAGCAAAAAGACAAAAAACGATAGATAAAAGTCATATGAAGGAAAAAAAGTCACCCTGTGAGTGATCAAACACCAGCACAGATCCCAGAGAGGCAGTGGAATCTCCTTCTTTGGAGATGTTCAGAACCCAGGTGGACACAGTCCCAAGCAACTTCATCTGACTTCAAAGTTCAATATAACTTCAAAGTTAGCCCTACTTTGTGTAGGGTGTTGGATCAGAAGATCTCCACCCTGAATTACTCAATTTCATGGTAAGACCTAAACCCTGTAAGCACCCCAAAAAAGTGAAAGGCTCTGAGTTCACAGCTATTTAATGGCAAAGATTCCTCAAAGGAAAGCTTGGTTATGAACGGCCCAGCCACAGCAAAATATTCCAGTGGGACTCATGATCAACCATGCAACACAAATGTGTATTAAATCTGGCTTCAGCACTTCTTGTGCTCCCAAAACTATTTAGTGTAATCTAAGTGGAGGAAGTTCATGTTTCCCACTCACATTGGAAGTCACATAAAATTGCCGTAGACGACATTTTGTGATCATAGACTCCCTGCTTTGCTGCTGTTGTTTATCTTCAACACATGTAGAAACTGTTTTGGGGAAAAGATAGGCCAATAAATGTGATCCTTTGTTTTGACGTAATGCATTCCTCTTACTTGTTAGATGCCTTTTTGAGATTAATCTAAGAATGTTGCTCTTGCAGTCAACCAGATAAGGCTTCTTTCTTCTTTTGGGGAAGGGAGGGGTGGGATGACTACAATTTTTTTGGCTAGAGCAACACTGATACTTTATGCAATTGGGCCTTTGTTCTTAAAATAAACACATAAACTTGGCTTAATATAAGAAGTAGTAGATTTTGTTTGTTATTAGAAGGCACTTGTGATTAGCAAAACCATTAACCAGCAGCTGTCCTTTTGCACTGTGTGAGATGACCACACTTTCCCCACATATTTTGGAGGACAAGAATGGCATGTGCTATGATGTTAAGGATGTCAGAAATGTTGAAGATGCCTTTTAAATTACATTTACTGCTCTGTGTTTCTCCAACTGAAGAGGCACTGTAAGAAAGCAAGGAGACTCAGAGCAAGACAAGCAGCCTATGCCAAATTAATTTTATCTCTGATCTTGTCTTCTAATACCAGGTTGTGATGCACAAGTTTTTTGGGATAGTGCCCAGTGGGGAAAAAACACATGAAAAAGATCATTCATGCATACATGCACATCTTTCTGGGAGTGTCTGGAGCACTGCAATATGTACACCAGAGTTTGGGAACCTTTTTCAGAGGGCTATAATCACTTTTCATGTTCCTTCAGATACTGCCCTAGAAATATCTCCTGCTCTCTTTGTTTAAGCCACTGATCTGGCTGCCAAAAGGCACAGTAAGTGACTGTCAGACCATGCCCCTGTTTGTTAAACACTTTCACATAATCAGAATCAGAATGGTTAAGGTTGGAAGGGATCTCTGGAGGTCATTTTGTCCAACCCCCCTGCTCAGACAGGGCCACCAAGACCCAGTTGCCCAGCCCCATGTCCCAATGGCTTTTGAATATCTCCAAGGAGGGAGACTCCAAAAACTCCCTGGGCAACCTGTGCCAGTGCTCAGTCACCCCCATGATAAAGAAGTGTTTCCTGATGTTCAGAGGGAACCACCTGTGTTTCAGTTGTGCCCAAGGCCATTGGTCCTGTCAGGTAAAGAGAATGCAACACTTTTGCAGTGAAACAAGGAGATGGAAGCTAACTTATGTATTTTGTTCCAGTGTCCAGCTGGACTGCATAGAACAAGACAGTCCCTGACTAAATCTCTGGTTTATGTCAGGGAGACAAAGATATGAGTCTTGCAGTTAACACCAAAACATCCTCAGTGCCATCAATAACTCAGGGTTTGGAAGTGGACATGTCTTTAATTCCAAAGGTGTGAAATATTATCTTCAGTCAAATTGACAAGCATTTTCCTTCTAGAATTTAACCTTCAAACCCACAAATCTCAACAGCAAGCAGTAGGACAAGTCCTTAAAATTGGGCAGTGGATAGGACCTGCTGCTTTTAATTCTCTTTTAACCTACGCTGAGCTGCTTTTCTTTAAATTGCTGCTACAACTACTGAATTTCCCTCCCCAGCATTATCAGTTGTTGTTTATTATTATTTTTTGATTGTTTCTTCTTGCTTGAGTTGTAGAAGGTAATAACCATATCACAGAGATGCACCAGCCCTGGTGATGTTGTAACCATGTCACAGCAAGAAGAACATTGGTGGTGGCCATGTCACAGGTGGGTTGGTGATGCAGACAGCTCCAGTGGGTATAAAAAGAGCTATGCCAGCTCAGGCTGGCAGGCAAGCTGGCAGGCTGGCCAGGTGAGCAAGGGCAGGGTGGGGAGGGCAGGGTAGAGCCAGGGGGCTGCTCCACCTTTGTTGGTTTTCCTGTGCTGGACACATAGACAGGGATGCAACGGGACCACAGCATGCTCCTGTCCTCTCCCTCTGGAGAACTGTCAAAGCTCTACAGGACAGATAAGTACCCCACATACCCCATCATGGTCTTGCAGGCAGCTGGAAGCTCTCCAGAGCCATGGGCAGAGGGAGCTTGCCACCCTTTTACCCTGCATAGCCAAGGGCTGGCTGGGCCCCACATGATCTCCTGGCACCATGCCTGGAGATTAAATGGCCTTGTCGCAATGGGCAGAACACTGGGGGTGGTCCATGTCACAGTGGAGTGAGTTGAGTTGCATGAATGTCCTGGGAGGGGTGCCCCCTGGCTATCAGGGAGACACGGGATGGACAGCCTTGGCATGAGGCTGAAAGACCACCAGGCAAGGAGGCAAGGGCTCTCGATGGAGATGAATGATGGCTGCTCCGGTTGCTGATTCTTGTCTTTGACAGCTGCAGCCCTGGATATGGAAGTGAGGAGGCCACAGCCTCTGCCACTCAGCCAAAACACGTTGCAACTTTCTAAGAAGAAAATGACCTAAGATATGAAGAAACACACAGAGCTCCAGTCAGCACCACATCATAGTCCTACCGGCAGCTGGAGGTTCCTCACGGCCATGGACAAAGGAACACTGTGCCACCTACCACCTCTGTACCCCACCATAGCCCTACAGGCAGCTGGAAGCTCTATTCACAATAAATCTGCCTGGCACAACTGAACACACATTAAACTGTTTAAAGCTAATTTGTCTCTAAAAGCAAGTGTGATTGCAATTGGGGAAAATATCATTGCTCTACAGATTTTAGGGTGCAAAACTCTTGTGCAATACCAGTCATAAAAGCACAGATTCAGGAAAAGCAGTGCAGCTCATGGAAGCCAAATAGTAGCTTTAAGAAAGGGGTATTATCCAGTAGGTCACTCATGATTAAGGGCATCCTGTGCTGAAGAGTGAGACAGCGAAGGCTCCAGTGAGAACTCTGGCCTTAGCTAAGGCTTAGAAATACATGGATGTAATTGGAGGAAGAAGAATTTTATTAGACTGGTCTTTTCCCCATATTCAGTACATGCACAGACCTCACATTGTGGCTTGACCTTCACTGGTCTAAAACACTTGAAGTACATTACTTTTGGCAGCTCGACAGTGGGGTCAGCAACCTCCAGCAAGAGCCAGCAACAAAGAGCTCAGGTGCAATAACATCTTAAATCACCACAGCTGCTTGTTTGGTGTATGTGAGTCACAGGTCCAAGTGGATGAGTATAAAAAAACCTAAAGGTTACATCTATATTAGTAAACTAAACAGTGTCAGAGCCATCAAGCCATCTGGAACAATCTGATCACATCCATAATATTAAACGCCCTTAACCTCTAGAACGGGACAGCCGCCTGCATGTTGCCTACTGGCAATGGTCCCTGGCCTGTACTAATTCACAAACCATACCTAGGAATTGTTTGGGAGATTGTTAGTAGATCCAGGCCAAAACCACACCAAGGACTGTTCTAACAGTTGAATAGCGTGGATGAGTAAGTTCCAGGGCCTGTGCCCATGCCTTGACACTGTTTAATTTACTGGAATACATGTACCTATAGTTTTCCGAATGTGTCACTAATCCATCTGCTGTCCCTATGTATTTTGGTGTCTGTATTTAGATATTTAAGACATATGCAGCCTGACAGTACCCCTTTACTCTACACACTCGTAATTGGTGTGTTGGCATGCTGCGCCCAAACTTTCCTCCATAAATACACATTTTTTGATGCAAATGTCTGCAAATGAATACATCTCTATTTGGAATACACCCCCCCGCCCCCCTCCTCCCCCCCATGTTTGCTCAAGCCAAGCATACTTTCAGAACTGGAGCAGACTGGAATGCACATCTGGAATGTGCAATCGCGTTAAGGGATCCCGAACACCAGAAAAGCAGCAAGTTGGGCTTCTGAAGCACAGCACTTACTATATTTTCTGCACAGGCTTTGATTTTCTCTGGTTGTCAGGCCTCTACAGTCACTGCTGTGGTGTGATGTCTCTTGGTGCTTTTTAACCCATCAAGTTTCAGTAGAATTCAGCAAGGTCTCTCATTCTGGTCCCACAAATATATGCCAAAAGCAGACTTCTCGTACAACACCTCTCCTGGAAATGTGAGGTCTTTTCTGCAACCATCCTAAATGCAAAACCATTCTTAGAAACCTCTGAAAATGTACACCCAAGCAGGTTGCGTATGTGCAGACCTACTCAGACACCAGTCAGACATTTCAGCCTCTTACCATAGCTCTTTAAAAGTACAGAAGGTCATACACACCACAGTCCCTCCTGTAACTGCCACTGTTGGCCAAACAAAAAAAGGCAACAGGTCTCCGCATCCTCTCCACCCCCAGCATGTTTCACATACTCCCTGCCTCAGCCTGGAGCATGGGGAGAGTTTGGCTTGCAGGCCAGGAAGGGTCCTGAGCACCGATAATGTTGTAATTATCAAAATCCCTCCTTCCCACCTCAACATCAGAAGTGCCGAGGGAGGGTATGCCATCAGGATTAAGCCTTCCTAGGACTCAAAGGGGCTCTTGATGGCCCTGAAAATCACAAATGATCACAGAAAAAGAAAATTCATCCTCAGACCCTCAAAGTTTTCCAGATAATCAAAATAACACAGAAGTGATTTGCCTAAAGTTTTTTGCCACCATGGGTTTGAGCACTGCCTGTTCTACCCCGCACTGCTTCTACCTTTCCCATGAAGAAAAGCATGGGGGGTTATAACTTAGGGGCAGTAAATGCGGAGACCTGAGAATCTGCAAAACAAGCCCAAAATATAACTTTCCCCTTTTAAGTTGTTGGCTTCTTTGCTTTAACCTGCTTTCCTTCCAAATACAACATAGTTTTTGTTTAACATTAACATGCAGCATGCTTTTTTATCAGTTAGTTGGTTCATTCTTATTACAAATCCCTAAGCAGATCTCAGTTCTTTATATATGAAAAAAATCACCTTTCTCAGAAAAGCCACAAACCACAGATCACTCCCCACCTCCCTGCAAGAAAGTTTCAGGAATAGGAAGATTCTACCATTTTAAAAAGTTTTTTCCCAGTTGTTTTGACAATGATTATTTTTAATGTGATATCAATAAATCCATTCGGATTTGGAGCAATGTTGGCTTGAATAAACAAGAAAAATTTAAAAAATAACCTTCCTCCTGTATATGTTCCAATAAACAGGGTCATGTTATACTCAATAGTAATTATGAGGTGACCCTATAAATTATTGTCCAGTGATTCATGTTATTCTATAGACTTTAGGTCATACACTTCATTTCAAGCTGAAAGTGCTGCAAAGGATATATTAGGCTCTGGAGGAAACAGGGAAAGAATATAATGTACACTCCATATCGGTGTCATGGGAGACCTGGCTGTGAGAAAGCACTTTCCAGCAAAACATACTGAAATCACTGCAATGAACCTGAGCTGAAGAAGCAACTGGAGTGCATGTTTCCATATTGACTTGAGGGAGGGAGGTCCTCAGCTTGTCGGCAGGAGCAACGACTAGAATTAAATCTCCGTAAGTTCTTTGTTCAGTGCTAGACAGATGATTAAGCGTAATAACATTAACATGGTTTTGCTTCACAACACAATTTATGATGATGTGACACTGTATAGCAAGAATAAACATACTTCATTCTCGCATAAAGTTTTCTTCAGTCTACCTGAAAACACTTTCTGCGGGGGGCAAGTAGACCTTAATTTTAGAGGTGGAAAACAAGCACGGGCAACTAAAAGTGAACTAAGTGCCTCACAACTACTTAGAAGCCCAGAAATCCAGCTGGGAGTATGTGGGCTAAGGCACATACTATATCCTTTTGATTTCCCAAGCTATTTTTTTCTGTATCCAACTTGTATCTCTCAGAGGAATCAGTGCTCCTGAAGGAAGCTAGACAACCTCTCTGCTCAGTTGACTCTGACAAAAAACCAAATTTACCTCTTTGAGAATCAATCAAAGTTGGCAGGAGGAGGAAGGAAACCCTTTACTAAACTGCGAAATCTAGTTTGCCCATCTTGATTTGTTCAACTTTGGAGTTTACTCATTCTGTGTTTTGCCTTTGCTGTTAATTAACAGCAGAGAGAAGTGTCCTGTTCCAGGAAAACCTGTCTCTTACTGAAGCCGAATCATTCACAAATGATTCTCCTGCCACTAACACAACCAACCCTCACTTTGCCTCCCAAACTCACCACACTGAACATGAGCCTTTTTTCTGTGACAGTCCATCTGGCCCATGCCATCTGTGGGCTGCCCAGACACTGCTGGAAGGAACTGGCTGCCAATCAGGTCAATAGCTCTGGCAGGATCAGTTCATCCCAGCTGGTATCTTCCTGGCTATCTCACACCTCCTATCACATCACCAACGTGCTGGTGTCCAACACATGGCAGGGAAAGGGCTGAGAAGTCCCCCTGAGGATGGCAGCTGAGGTGGGCTGCCCCAGGTGGAGCAGTTCATCCAGCCTAACCCTGCTTCTCACCCCACAGCTTGCAGAGCTCAGGAGAGGGGAGCTGCACGATCTTCCCTGCAACAGCAGCCTGCTCTCTGGGATTTCCCAGACACTGCCAGAGATTTATACAGCAGGAAAGTGCATGCTCTTTACAGTTCATACGCATGAAGGATGATACATGCCCTTTAGGTTGGGTTAAGGGCACAAACTCAGATCCGCTTTACTGCACAGATGCCCTCATTGCTCACTGCATGATGATGGAGGAATGGAAACACATCATCTCCAATAACTTCCACGGGAGTCACTCAGCCAGCAGAAGAAGATACTGGAGCACCAGTGCTCTGCAGCATGGAAGCAATTCTGCAGTGTCTGGAGCAGCATTTTCTACCAATCCAATTACCAGACTGAGATTTCTTTCATGTGCTCGTCTCCCCTTCCTATCCAGCAGGCAATGAACAGAGGACTTTGTCTATTGGCAGAGCCCTCAGTAGCCTGCAGGGATGCATCATGGTTAGTGGTTGCTCTCCAGAAACAAGTTGCTATGCTACTGTAATATTATTGCTTATATCCCAGTGTTATAGTCTGGAATACAAGGCAAGAAGAAACATGAAGTAATAACTTAATACTAAGGACTGTCCTTTGCTGTGTAAAATTCACTTCCATCACTTCCAGATACGCCACCTCCAGACAGATTTACTTTTCCCTCTTCAAAAGGTCAAGAAGTTTAAGGCAGGTGTGAGAGCTGCTGCACAAAACAGCCAAAGGGTTACACAGTGCACCTTTCGGTGGGTGGTCCCACCAAATATTTTTGCATGGGGCCTTCAAGTTGGCCCTAACATGGTTTCCAAAACAAGGTCAAGCAAATGCATTGGAAACTACTGCTGCCACTATTCAAGGAACAAACAGCATCAAAACATTACAACTGTGGAGTAAAATGTACCATATGTTACTGCTGTAACCACATCCAGCTTTACCTCTGCAGCTTCATTAGCCCAAAAGACCCAGGCAGCATGAGAAATGCCTTGGCCGAAATGCGCCGGTCAGTCAGACGATGGCACTACAGACCCAGCTCCACCAGCTGCCTTCTACGCTCATTAAAACGTCTGCTCGGCTGTTCATTATTCTGGTTTCATTCTCCATCCCGGTTTTCCCCTGGTTACCTGGTTGGAAACTGTACCCCCTGATAATTCATATGCTCGCGCAGACAGCCCATGGCAAACGTTGCTAAGAGAGGGACTGCCACCTGTTAAGAATCCATGGTTTGGGGATGCAGTGAAGTGTGCTCCTTTCCCACACTAGTATTTTAAAAGGTTATAGATCATGTGTGCATAATAGGCAGAACATTAGGTCACTTGTCTCACTTACAACAATAATCCATTTTGATATGGGTCAGGTTGACACAAAGGGTCCACCCATACCAGATCTATTGACAAAACTGATCCCTTTCCCCCAAACTAATGAAATTTTCAACTAATGGGTACTTAAGTTAATAAAGTGTGCCACACATCTGCTAGAAGCCATTTGTAAAATAAAGCACTGGAGTTCAATTTTGAGATCATTGACATAATGTTTGAGTGGCATCCCACAGGGACACAGCATGGCACCAAATTAAGGAGAGTAACACAATAAACGTGTGAGAAATAACGTTAGTATATAAACAGTAAGTAGGAGCTCCTCTTTCTTTAAAGGAAGCGTAATACTACTTGGGGTTCATACCATCACTAATGAATTGAACGGACAAATCCTGATCTCCCCTTGCAGCCAATGAGCATTTGGACAATGACTTCAATAGGACCAGGATTTAACCTGGGGAATTATTTTGACGGAAATTGGCAACAAGCTGGTTCTTATAGCTCAAAAGTATCTTTTCACTGAACTTGTGCATGGCTAAAATTCTCCATTCCACTTTATTTTGTCCTTTCTTTTGTGGAGGAAATTGGAGGGAAAAAACATTTCAGCAGAGCCCAAGAGATTTATTTTTTGATTCCTGAAGTTGCCTAGCTTGATACAATTCAAACTAAACATCTCTTAGCAGTAAGATCTCCTTTTCTACAGCCCTTGGGGATCAGGCCCAGGAATCGTTCTAAAATATCAGCTGAATTTTTACAGGCCACTTTCCTATGCCACTCATTGCAAACCAAGGAGCAGCCTGGAATGTCAGTGACTCTTTTATCATCTCCCGTGGTACGGCTTTTTTCTAAAAAGGTACTTTTCAAAAATTCCATTATTATAGTTGACTAACATTTTTGCATGAAAAATGTTTTCCATTTAAAAATTACATTGAAAAATGGAAAACGAGAAAGTTTTGACGGTATTATTCATAATCAATTTTCTTTTTAAAAAGGTAAACTAAACATCTGAAAAAACTTGATTTTTTTTTGAACAAAGAAAAATCATCTTACATTTTGTAGCACTTCTTTCATATTTGAAGAGGGAAATTAGGACAATTGCTGCATTAGTAAATCTAAAATTTTAATTCAAAAACAGTGAAAAGGATTTACAGCTCTATTTATTGGTTACTCTTTTTCTCAGAGTTTATACAGAGGAAAAATATGCCAGTTTTATATGCAAGATTTTTCAATCTCCTTGTTAACATATTCCTAATGCAGTTTTTCTGTGAAATGGGAAGTTGCCAGGTGATGGAAAGGTTACACTGAAGAAGCAGCAGAGTTTATGCCTTGACTTTGCCACAGATTAATATTTACTGTGCCATTGCAGATGGGACAAAACCTGGTCATAGACAAGAGCTCCAGGCCTGCCTTTGCTCTGCAGATCCCACAGTACAACCCTTCGGAATCCTATTAAACTGTGATTGCATTTACAACAAATATTGGAAATGATTCAATGTACATTTTGTCCTAACAAAGCTCCACCCATTTTAACCTGCTTCATTCAGATCCCACGTAGATTAGCACTGTAAACATGGTTCTTTCCCTCGTTTCAATCAGTTGTCCTCCGTTTCAGCTTTTAGCTTTGGAAAACAGGAAGCAAATACCCATCCCAGTTCCTGGGCTGAGCCTAAATCTGGCCTTAATCTAAATGTGGTTGAAACCCCCTTAACCACCCCACACTGGCACATGTTCCCTCTCATCCCTCAGCACATACATATGCTGTTCCAAGAATAATATTTCTCACAATATTTCTAAGCTTTCAACACTGAGTCCAATTGTCTTTTACAGTACATAGATGGGGGGATAGGGAGGAATAGCTGGGGATGAGCAGAGGAGGATCCCACTCCCACATCACTGCTGTGAGGCTGTTTTTTCCAAGCTGGTTCACTTCAGGATATGTTCATGTAGTGATGCCGTATCCCAAAGCAGACCATCTCTCTATTCATGATCTTATATCCTGTAAATGTATGGAAGCCTTCTGAGAGATTGCATTAGGTTTTGAACCACATACTGCTTTTTTCAGTAAAATAACTCAACTTGATTGGACTCAGGTATCTGTTGTGACTGCCATGGCCGCCCACAGCTGAGCAGGTAGGTGGGTGGACACGGAGCGAAGTTTAACTTTGGTCAGGGCAATGTCCACACTCACTTGGATCACTCAGCTGCCAACCTTACCCTGCTCTCAAATATCCCTCCATGGCTTTGCCTCTCCAGGCTTGAATGGTTGTCAGCGCAAAGTGCTAAATACTTGTTTTACTGAACTCCTCACCAGCTGAATTTGGCAACCTTGAGTTGTCTGGCTTTGTCATCATGAACAGCATGGGCTGTTTGGGAGGGTGAATCTGGAATTCCAACAGAAGTAGGTTGCAGCAGCTCCCTGCCCCAGGTCTAACCAATGATGAGGTTCAGCATGCACTCCCAGTAGGCACACATACACAAACAGACACAGACACACTCAAAACACACACAAACAGTTCCCCCTCTCTGGCTGATCAGGATGAAGGTCTGTTGGTGGAAAATATGTGTATATAGATATTTGCAGAGCATATCCTTCCATCAGCTGGGCTCAGACACTCAGTCAGCCCAGTAGCTGCCTGTGATCCCAGTCTCCCCAGTTGCTGGCACCTGGACATACAAGCCCCTGAGGCAGCAGCCCCACTCTAGCTGCTGGTACAGACCGTCTCACAAACACACACATAAGCACAAACACACACATGCACGTGCACACATGCATGCACAGCTCTCCAGCAGCTGGCCAGGACTCCCCTGGAGCCTCCAGTAGCCAACTCACCCATGGTCTTGCTCTCAGAGACCCACACCACCCTCGCTCCCCAGGCCATTTCACCTACTCATCAGCTAGTCCAGCCTGACCTGCACGAGCACCGGCACACTCACTTGCACACCCGCACTTCCTCCAGTTGTTGGCACTACAGACACACAGACCCTCTGACCAACAGGCTGACTCCACATGCTGGCACTCAGCTCCCCATACACACATGCGCGCACCACCTCACCCAGGAAAAGATTTATAAATGGAGTTTAATGAGAAGACAGACTGCGCTGATCAGGTGCCAGATGAGCGTACTGACTAGCAAACTATTTACATGCAACTGACGCCTTTTGACGCCTTATCCCTCTGTTTTCCCACACTTGTTCCTCCTCAAATCACCTAAATCCTTCCATTTCCCCACCTTTGGTGCCTCCCCTAAACATCTCATCATATCTGGTACAATCCTGAAACTCTTTTCCCCTGTGTCCCATAACATTTCCACAACCCTAGGGTCAACCTCCTGCCTCAATCCAAAAGGTGCTCCAGCATTGACTCATCATGTTGGGTGTCACCTCTGGACATTGGGGCTGAGGCTTTCCTGGGACAGCCCTGGGAGGGGCCCAGACAGGGTGTCCCTTACTCTGAGTCCTTAATTTGGGATCCCACATGCCTTTGTGCCTCTGGGCTCCTTGGGAAGATGGCCTTTGATGGGCTGGTGGCTCCTGGGATGGGCCTGCAAGGAGCCAGAGCTGGGTCTTGTTTGGGCTTCCCTCTCACCACTGCCTCTCTGTGCTCCTTTGCAGGTGTGAGGATAAGCTGTTATCGCATCAGCTAACATGAACAGCATGTAATCTTAACGAGATCAAACATGCTATTCTAAACGATGACCAGTAAAGAAGTCCAGGAGGTTTGGGGATCTCAGAAGCTGCATTCTTTTTTCAACTGTTTCTCTGTCATTAATAAAAAATATTGTCTCTCTTTATAAACCCTTGCGACAGTTACCCTCTTGCAGAATGTTTCAGCTGCAGGGAACAAATTTCAGAGTAATCTGAGTATCATAAATTTTTGTAATGGGAGAAACAGAACCACAGAGATGTGCTAACCTCACCTACAGAGCAGGTTAATGGTAAGGCCAGGAATATAGTCCTGGCTTCCTAGAACCCAGGAAGGGAGGAAGACTAACCCAAAATATATTTTATATCTCATATTTGACCTCTCCTGGAATTCTGCATGTTCCTTTCTAGCCAGCAAGACTCTCTTCTCAATCTGATCAGACTAAGCCATTTTGATGCCACATGAAAGCTGAAGTACTTCTGGATTGGAGAATTAGTTATTTATTTGTTTTCCCTGCAGATGGATTGTCTGTCAGTATTTCATAAGCACATTGGCACTACTCCCCTTTTTGGACTCACTATTAAAAAGAAAAGAGAAAAAAAAGGGGACTGAAAGAAAAGGAAAAAGGAAAAAAAAAGAATCCAGCGTGACTTATGACTTGCTCCCAGGACTTACACTTTGAGTTAATTTCAACACATCACTTATTTGTTGAGACACTGAGTGATTTCATTTTGTGAAAAGAAAAAAAGGAAGGCATTAAAAAGTCATGTAAACTGAAAAAATTTCCTTCAGTTTCCAAGACTGCTACTTAATGCTCCCATTCGGTGAGATCTAAGGAGAGACTGGGCTGGATTGCAGCTGCCCTAGGGCAGAAAGGAGGCTGTGCAGGCATGGAGGGGAGAGGAAAGGATGAGGATGGGAAGGGGAACAGGGCAGGTTTACGAGGGTTAAATTGTGGTGCATTTGGGGCAATACTTGTGAGGTGAGAAAAAACAGCAATGATGCTGGTTATAATTTTGTGGGGTGGGGTGGGAGTCTGGGCACGTTGTGCTGCAGTGTGCCTGGCTGGGCGGTGAGCCTGATCTTACAAGGGGGGTTGGAGCAGTGGGCAAGGGGGTTCAGACAACCCCGCCTCCTCCCCATCTTACTGCAGGTGCCAGAGGGGCTCACCTCCCCGCTGGCATGGCCAGCAGCCGGAGCAGTCTGGGGGGCTGAGCTGAGCGTAGAGGCCAGCACCCAGGACCTGTCTGGCAGGACAGGACAGGCAGCTCGGCATCGTTGCCTGCACCCCCAGCTCCAGCTGCAGCCACAGAAAGCCCTGACCTGGGAGAGGGGATTATGTACTTATGTACTTTGGGTGAAGGGGTGTGTGAGGGGGGAGTCCTCTCCCTGTCCTTTCTTCTGTTTCCCTTCTCTCACTTTTTTCTCCCCCCACCCCCCACCCCCCCAATGAAGTTACTCCTACCCATTTAATCCCCATTTTGTGAGGGAATTGCCAGACGTTTTGGTTCAGTCTTCCTTGGGGCTTGTGAGTGTGATGGAGTGAGGATTCTCAGATGTTAGCCTGTGTCTTGGTTGCTGGTGGGTAAATCCTGGTCAAAAGATGAAATAACCTAAACACATGTATAAATGTGTATATACCCACCTTGTTGGCTTTTATACAGGAACAGCACCTGCGAGTATTTAGTTCCATTTTTTTTTTACCCAAAATCTTCAGTCCTTTACACAAATGTGCTTATTCCTGTGTATTCATGGACACCTCTGAAATGTTAAGGACAATCCAAAATCTTCTTTGGCCAAAGAGAGGAAAAGATTGTGGCTATCACAGCAGATATTTGTCCATTCCCTCAAAGCCTGAGTCAGCCCAGCACTAAACAGGTTGGCCAGGCACTTGACAGCCACTTTCTTGTAGAAGTAAATTTGTGTCTCAACGTCGCAATCCAGTCCACATCTGACACGTGCTGGAGGCCACTGCAGATGAAATGACGAGGGATGAACAGAGCCTAGCTGCTTTCTGATCCAGACATCCCACTTAGCACTTCCAGTATTATAAAACCATCAATGGCAGAGGAAGTAGCCCTGGCTGAAATAAGTCCATGTAACACTTGGCAGCTTTCATGGACAAAAGGCCCTTCTTTTTCTCTTTTACTCCAATTTCGCATTCAGACCTCCATTGACTTTAACTGATTTATACCATTACAAATGAGAGGATAAGCCACCCTACAGGTTATATTCTGCACTCTCTACCAAGGTGTGACTTTGGGGGTGAAACTGCTGTAACTAAGAACATGATCGGACTGGCCTTTACCTTTTTGGACTGATCCTGGCACCTGCGGCAATGGAAAGTAATACCTCCTCCCAGGGTGCAGAGTCAGCAGGTTAAATTTTAGCAAATCTTCTTGAAATTGCCAAGTAGAGCTGATTAAAAAAAAAATGGAACCTTCTCTATTTCAAATGTTTTAATTTTGAAGCATTTCTCTTTTCCATTTTCTTGATTCCTCCCCATGTTTCTAATTCAAAAAGCATTATGGGAATAGCCACCAACATTTTTCATTTATCAAATACAGGGGTTTTGACACGATATATTTTAACATAAATTTCCTTATGCTTTCTATAAAAATCTGTTTAAATAATATTGGGGAGATCACAAATTATTTCCTGGACAAAAC
This sequence comes from Egretta garzetta, assembly GCF_000687185.1. NCBI lineage: Eukaryota > Metazoa > Chordata > Aves > Pelecaniformes > Ardeidae > Egretta > Egretta garzetta. The sequence goes on from NW_009260286.1 coordinate 2,684,238, forward strand.
TCATGCCAAAAGTCTACTTGCCCGTGCTATCTTTTGGAGGGAAGAAATTGCCATCATATCTATTATCAACTCCTCCTTTTTAGGGAAACACCTGCAGAATCTGCACAGGGAAATCTGGCAGAACTCTACTTCAACCTCCTTGTGTCTCGGTGTTACTATTACAGCCCGAGGTTAAATTCTGCTGGCAACACACATTTATGTTCTGGAAGCAATTTTTTGTTAACACCTATGGTAGCTCTTAGCGTCATGTTACTTAACATGACAGTTAGTAGGAATCACAGCAGTGGTGCTCCCTTTTATGCCAAATCCCTACCAAGAAACTGTAAAGGGAATTAGCTACATCAAATGAAGAGAAGAAATGCCATCTAAGCATCATTTGGAATGAGGAAAAAAGTGCCAGACTCCATGAATCCTACTATAAATTTATTTGTGCTGTTGATTTTATGTGAGTAATTCTTAGACATTACATATGCTCTATATATGTCAGTGCATGTTTTAAAACATAACTAAAAATTCTCTTTAGTCCTTTCTTCTCCAAAATGGGTTAAGTTTTTGCATGTCTGCAAGTTCAACTTGGTACCTACAACCTCAGAGAGTTTTTATTCTGACAGGTCACATTTTTCCAATCAAAGAATATTTGCTATGAGCTTAGCAAAAGAACCTTAAGTGCCTCCTGACAGATAATGATGTTAACAAGTTCAGCTCTCACCTCTCTGGACAAATGAAATATGGACATTAGGCACCCAAAAAGTGATTAAGATATTTTTCATGTACACATCCAAATTTGTCCCCTGCACATCAAATCAGATGGAATTTCAGTGTGCTAACCATGGAACACCAATAGCGTATACTGCAGACCTCTGGAGTAGTGTTAATTACCGCACCATGAACACAAGGTGAAATCCCTCTGCAAACCCATTCCATGTACCTAGCATATCACCTTTGAGTAAAAAGCTGCCTGGAATGACTGCACTTCAAAGTATGGGGCCACAATGTACTGCTGCACAGAGGCAAGACAGGAAACCAGATGAGAACCTTTCAAGGATAAAGTTTCAGCCTTAAATTATCAGTCTATTTATGCAGTAGCAGGCAGAAGCAAATTGGAAGAGGGAAAGAAGATGAGTTCAAGGGATCAGTAGCTGGATCCCATGAGGCAATCATGGCCCTCACCTTCAAACATGTCTTGGTATCTAAATATCTTTGTAAATTTTGATCTCAGCATCAACATAAGAAGACAGAATCTGTGCTCCAAAGAGGATTAATTGATAAATTTCCTAAGTAGACATGCATATTTCTAAAGAAAAATCACAAGTTTCTTAGGGAAGAGCAGAGGGACAGACACGTTCTGCTGCAGGGGAACTGAAATCAGATTGTGCAAGCAACATCAGCAAGCTTGATCTGTAGTTGTCATATCCCTGGTGGGTCACATCATCAAGCATCTCCGAGGTTTGTCATGGTCTCTTTGCTCTGTGGCGAATAAGGATATTCATCAAAAAGCTCCAGGTTCCCAGCTCTTGCACATGGGTGGCTCCACTTGGGAGTGAAAGCATACAACTGTATTGGAAAATAGCCACATTATAAATCCAGCAAAGGAAGGGATTTTGTAATACAAGGGGAATATCAGAGACAAATGAGAAATAAAAAAGTAAAGAGCCCCCTCCAGTGTCACCACATACGTGATTAATGAGACTTAAGGAATTTGCCAATAGACTCTCCAAGCAACTGAGTTTTGTTTCAATGGTATGCAGTCAGGTTGTATTTGTATTCAGAAATCCCAGCTGTACTCAGTACCCAAGACTATTCCATATATGTGAAAAGAATTACACGCAACTCAGCTAAGAAAAAAAGGAATTGCCATTCAAACATAGGGTATTTTTAAGGCCAGGATATTGCTATGGGCATTTTTGCTATCTAACAGTTTCTTCCCTCCTTCTTTTAAGTGGAATGCAGGGAAATTAGAAAGTGCTGAAGTTATTAAAAAGTTATAAGCTTACAGTGGTCTTCAGAAAAGTTCAGTTTGGATGGTACAAAATGAAATGAATGTACTCTTTAGAAGGACACAATGCAAATAAAATGTGCTGAAAAAATAAGGTAGTGAGGTTCTGTCTGCCTGACTCCTGTCTTGTTATCTAACTTGCATGCTGAGCTTCTCCTTGAACCTGATCTCACTGTCAGTGGAAAGAAGACACACTTTCCCCAGGTACTTTATTTTTCAGACTGCTGGCTTCAGATCTGAAAAGTCCCCTGTGCATCTTGCACATTGGTTATCTTTCCATGTGTTGGAGGCCACACACTGGGTCTTTGAGATTGTGGCAGTAAGACTGAAGACTAATCGACTTCACATCTGTAGAAAACTTAAGGAGAGAAACCTGAATAAATATTTCAAGGGGTGGATAAAGTAGCATTTATACAATTCTGGTCCATTTCTAATACCCACTGAGATCCCTGGCTGTTCCAGTGTGAAGCCAGAAGTAAACTAAAGCTGAGCTCTTTTCCCATTCATAGTTGTTCTGTCTCTATTTAAAAACAGTATTTTAAAACATTTAAACCATATGGTCTCTTTATAGATAGTTTACATTTTTCTGCAGCCAAAAATGTATCGATAGCTCCTTATTAACTGATAATATGATATGATGATAATATCTTAATAGTTGGATAAGAATTAATATATAAACTAGGAATAGCTTAATATATAAACTAGGAATAGCACCTAGCCTAAAAATCAAGAATCCACATCTTAGGACAACCCAGAAAGGGCTACGGTGGTTGTATGCAGTTTGGATGGAATGTTCTAAGAGGAAAGATTGTGTTTAGTCTGGCAAGGATTCACTTGAAAAGTGGTTTAATGATAGTATACAAAACACAGACAACCAAAATCTGGACAAAAGACAGAGGTATTAGAGAACCTAATTTCTTCAAATACTGTAAGATGATTAAAGTAAAAAAAACCAACCAGATCTTATTCTAACAGACAACTGCTGGTCTTGTGTAGCCCTTTAGCCTTTTAAAAATAACTAGGAGAATTGCAGAACAATTAGTAGAACAAATATTTGTTCTTACGAAAAGCATATTGAATAGATTTGGAACACAGGATGCAAGTAATTATTAGAATCAAAATAGGCTAATGTTCTCCCAATGCTATTTGTAAAGTAATTTGAGTTTCATTATTACAATGTGTATTTAACATATCATTTTGAATCTCATTACATGCTATTTGGACTAAACTTAATAGGATTATTATTTTTGGCATTCATGGTCATGCAATATCCATAAACATTGTTTCCAAACCCTTTAATACAAGAAACAGACATATGGTGTCAAGAAATGAGCAGACCTTTCTGCATTTTTAACAGCACGCTTATACCATGCTTTTCATTCCTGTATTTCTAGGAATATTTGTGAATGTGCCACTGTCAAAGTATTACTTGTGCATCTCTCTGCTTATCTACTCTGTCTTCTATGGATCAGAATAACCATGGCTTGATTAAAAACCTTATATTATTATTTATTGCCCCTGATTATGATTAATTTTTATTTGTTTTCTAGCACATTTCTGGAAAATTACTTAATGCTTGTGAGATGATAGAGGAAAAAAAAATAGCACTCATCTTGTTCTAAAATTACAAGACAAGGAAACAGCATAAATCTTATTTCTCAAATATGAGAAGTCAAATTGTCTCCCCCCCATACCTAGCATAGTTTCTAATATACACTGCAAAGCACCCATGACTGTTAGTGAGCTGCTCTACAGCATCTGCACAATGAGGCAATGTCAACAGAGATATTTGAGATCAACCTTGAGTAGCCCAAAGTCAGAACAAGGTGAAAGCTGTCCTGCCCTTCAGGATGTGAAACCGCCACGCGGGTAGCAGCAAAGCTTTGTTTGTGTTCTTCCTATTTATCTACTGGGGAACATATCCATTGCTTCTTCCAAGCTATGGGCCAGAAAGCAGAGGACTGGAGTGTGAGCAAGAACCAAGGGACTGTTTCCTGTGCTTGAGGTCTGCAGGCACTTGTGAGCTAAAACACAGGATGAAAGCTATGACTGAATGAACTTATATATGAAAATTTGGCATAGCTTCCATTTTAGGCTGGATGTCCATCACGTGCTAATGTTACAAATGGTCAGTAGCTTCAAGATGAACATTTATAAATGGTTATGTAGATATAGAATCATAGAATCACAGAATCACAAAATGGTCTTGGTCAGAAGGCACTGTTAAAGGCCAACCCCTCTGCCACGGTCAGGGGCATCTTTCACTAGATCAGGTGACTCAAAGTCACACCTGGCCTGACCCTGAGCACTTCCCAGTGACTGAACATCCACAGCTTCTCTGGGCAACCTGTTCCAGTGTCTCACCACCCTCATTGTAAAAAATTTCTTCCTTATGTCCATCCTAAGCCTACCCTCTTCCAGTTTAAAACCATTGCTCCTTGTCTTACCACTACGGGTCTTGGTAAAAAGTCTCTCCCCATCTTTCTTACAAGCCTCCTTTGTATAATGAAAGGCTGAAATAAGGTCTCCCCCAAGCCTTCTCCAAAACTTTAAAAGCTTGTTTTCTCCATACCCCACCAATCTCTGCTTGCTTTCCATCGGCCATCCCATAGCACCTCTTTCGAGAAAGGCTGAAAAATCACTTCTGTCACTTGCTTCTGCATCATGGCAAGTATCTAACTCGGCCAGCTGGGAATCTGCCACGTTCCACTGGAGATGCCAAAGAAGAACACAGCACTTGGACAGAATGAACCTTTTGTAATATGCCAGCAAGAAATGTTTAGTGGTTTGATCCCTGTGAAGTCGGTCATGATTGCTCTGATAATTTTTGCTGAAGGGAGGGAACGAATCTCCTGACAGGATGTCAGATGGAGACCTCTTTAGAAGAGGCTGTGGTTTTGCTTGCTTTATCCATATTATTTAACTCAGTGTGATGTCTGTGGTATCCACAAATATCTGTCAATGGATTTTGTGTTGGAGAAGGAAAGAAAAAAACCTGAATATGCATGAGAATATGGTGATTTTAACCATTAATATGGAGTCAGGAAGAAGTTCAGAACTGAAAACACCTCAGTAAATAGTTGGTGCTGCCTGACATAATGTGTACCAACCCCATTCAAGTGATTTGCTTCTGAGTTTTTTTTCCTTTAATCTTGCCTTGACTGAGCCTTTGTGCTAAATTACAAGCTCTTTGGGAGAGGGACTGTGCAAATGTTTAAGGAACACCCTACTGCAAGAGGGTCACAGTTACGACTTGGCAGCATGTAAGAAATAATGAAGAAAAGAAGAATGAGAATTGGGCTCTTGAAATGGCATTGTTCAACCTTCAGTATCCCACAAAGATACAATTGAAAGTAACTAAATAGTAGGCTTAGTCCCACAGGTCTGAAAGAATTCCTGAAAGAATTTCCAGCCTCTTCAAAACAACAAAGGAAGCTGCCAGTCTGGCATGTAAGGATAGATTGGTGCCTGGTGGAAGTAAATTCCTCGTCTGAGGCAAACATTTCAATTACATGGCAGGAAATCCTATAGCAAAGGGGTTTCTGCCACATTCAGGAAGATTATAAGGGCTCGACTCCATGCCTTGCGCAGCAGAGAATGCTGAGAACATTTCTCTGGCTTCTCTGAGCAAGAAAAAGGGCAGCCTTTAATCCTTAAACAGGTCCTGTGATATGAGATTGTACCCAGGTATCAGTGAAATGTGGCTGATGGTGAAACTGTGTGCAAGTAAACAGGAAGCAGGGGGACGAGATGCCATCTCCTCTGAAAATACAGAGGAGTCAGCCTGCAATTATGCAACCAGAAATTGGCCAAGGATGCAAAATTCAGTCATCTGTTGTTTCCCACAGTTTGTTAATACATCCTCCAAGATCAGACCTTTACAACCAATGGTGTTTTCATTAGAAAATTTTGATTGCTTTATACCAAAATTTAGGCTTTTGTAATTTGGTGCAAGCTTTCAACTATGTTTCAAAGAATGTGTCTGATTTTAACGTCTTCTTGTATTTCAGCACCGTGAAAAACTGAAATATTAAGAATTGCCACAGAGCTATGTTGTACTCAGCTCAAGCTTTTGTCTTACATCTGAGACATCCCTTTCAGAACTGAATGCTGACTCATTCAGTAACTCATTGGATTAATGGGCTTCCTACTGAATTCTCATGTGATTTTGGGAAGCACTTCATTATTTGAAAGAACCCTTTTCCAACACTGTTTTGGCATACATTTGCTCAACTAATGAAATATGACAGAAACCAAGGCAAAAAAATAGATCATAGATCCATGAGATTTATGGACAAAAGGAGAACATTGTGATGATCCTGTCTGACTGCCTGCAAATATGGGCTAGCGTGGGAAAAAAAAGGACAAAGACACAAGAAATCTGTTAAAGACAACGGTTTGCAATGACTTACTTCTCTTTTCTCCATTCAGCACCAAAACTGGAGATAAGTCAAAAAAGGCATCTGATCATCACTTGGGAAAGGCTGCAATCAAGCTTGTTATCAAATATGCATTTTTCCTCTGAATGAGAACAGGATAGAGCTCATAAGACATGTTTCAATATGAAGTGCTTGTCTATAAAAAGTTTTACACCACTGTGACTGAATCAACAGTAAATTATGACCAGCAAAATTGCTGCAGCCCCAGAGTGTAAAAGGTGATCTCTTGAGATGTGTATAATGCTGTTTATACTGCATGACATTTTAACTAGAGGTTTTTGCATCTGTCCATTCACCCAGCAGATGCCATAAAGACTATAGGGCCACATATACTCCAAATACCACTGTGTCCTGGCACCGCTGATCCCATTAAGAGCTGCAGCACATGAGACGGTGAGGTTGGGAAAAGGGCTACCACAATGGCAATGTGTCTGCCACCTCTGTCCTGTCTGTGATTTCTCAAGGTGCTTTATTCCAAGTTCAAATGAGCAAATGGTATAGAAGAGAGGTGAGATTTTTAGCTGTACAGCTCTGTTCACAATCAAACTCTTCTCTCAGCTTTCAAGGTGCTAGTTTGGAGGAAGGCAGAAAAAATGGCAATTTGGGGGACTATAGCATGCAGTTAATGTCAGTTTGAATGACCTAATGAGAAGATGAGTGAAAGTAAGAAGAGCAGATACAAAGTAAATATAAATGTTGATCAGAAGTAGAAAGGCTTTTGCATACTTATGAGTATGATTAAAAATGGCTTTTATACTGTGTTTAAATACTTAGAACATTTCTGCTTAGAAACTTAAGAAGGCAAAAAACCCCATTAAAATACATTTCGAAACAACATTTATATCACACAAAGTGTATAAACTTTAATAACCTGTTCATATAAAACCTGCTTTGTAAAAGAAACCACCCAGAGGTAACAGAGGTTCCATGACAAGGACTATATCTCTGCATGAGAGAAAACAGTATCACACTTAAGAAAACTCTTGGAGTAAGCTGGTCTGCACTCTCTGCCTGGCCAAATCCTGCTATCATTAGCACCTGATAAGCAAGAACAGAACACATGTAAAGAGTCAAAGGTGTTTGAAGGCACTTGACGGCTCAAGGCTGATTCCCAGGGATGGATCGCAACAACAACATTGAACAATCCCCATGGACAGTGAACACAACTGAGTCCCTTGGGTCTGCTTGGGAGACAGGTGATGTTGTACTGAAGGTAAACACAGCCTGAACAACTCAGGCAAACCCTCCGCAAAAAACAGTTAATGTGCCAGAAATCCAGGAGCCCAAGTTTTGGTAATGTATATTGGTAACATAGGTAAAGCAAAAAATGTAAGGCTGCCAAAAGGCCTAAAATAGAAATCACAGTTTGCTGAGCATTTGGGACTATATTCACACTTTCCCTTTTGTTGCAGCAACCCATTCCTTACCATGTTTCACTAGATTATAAAGCAGGGTTTCCCCCACGAGGAGTGTTTTTCTTTCAGGCTAAATACTGCTCCAGCTTGGACCACTGCACCCAAACCATCCTGCTGAGCTCATGGGACACTGGATGCAATTGCACGGCCACAACTGGGCACCAAATTCATATAATTGTCTGGATCAGAAGTGACTATAGCCAGAAGTAAAGGTGTATCCCACCCAAACTAACTTTTTCCAGCCTTTACCACATCCATCTTGCGTCCTCCCACAGGTTTGCTTTCTAATGACTGCTTGTAGCCATATGCTAAGCAAATATATTTGCTCACCCTACTCCTCATTTGAAATTCAAACACCAAGAGTGTGTTCCCAGAAGACTTTATAAATAACGAGGGAGGTCAAAAAGTGCGTCCATCTTAAGACCTGCCTCGCTCTCCCCACGGGGGGAAATGACCCCTTGCTGATTGAATGGGTTTAGAGAAACCTGCTTCTGCTACCCTGGGATCTGCAGAGGGGTACCCTATTCATAACACAAGCCCAGCTTTTACAAGAACTGGCAAGACACTAGAGAGCTAGACAGCCTTCAAAGTGGACACACTCTGCGTTTGCAGTTTACGTTGCCATTCAGTGAGAAAGAAACACAAGTCAGTCATTTTCAAATGAAGCCACCAAATCACAGAGCTTGCATTTTATATGCTTCCACAGACAGTGGTGATTCCCCAAAGGACTCATTTCTTGGTGGGAGCATTCTGAAGGGCACACTCTGAGTGTTACATTTCATTTTCTGCTAGCGCAATATATGCTGGCGGTGCTTAATAGGCAGCAAATAGTGAAGTGTAACTTAAAGTTCGGCTTGCCATGGCTAAGATCTAAGAAATTATAGCATCCAGAGGGTCACCTCTTCTTGCTTGAATAGGATAGTCTGGGATGTGTGACAAGTTGTTATTTTTTGACAGTTTTGTGGTTTGGATTCTTGGGGGGTTTTTTGTTTAACACAGATAATGGCCTATTAGAAGCTAGAACTGAGGAGCCTCTCAGCGCTATTCTGTAGATAAATGAAATATTTGGAAAAGTTAGGTTATTTATGTAAAATATTTATTTTGATAGAATGTTTGCTCGTATTTTTAAAAAGAAAAAAAATGTGTTTTAGTCCATAGCAAGGATTTGTAGTGCTGGTTCTCAAAGAAGGCAGCTCTAGTTTGGTTAAGCTCATACAACTTGGTCAAAGAGCTGGTCTAGAGTCTGGCATCAAAAATCCTGAATGTCCATTTCACAGACTAATCTTGGAAGAACAGAGCCTATAAATGAGATGTCTCAAAGAGAATTTCTTATAAGCCAGTAAAAAATTATCAAACCTATGAAGCAGCTGAGAAATTTTTTGGAAGAGGAGGGGGACAAAAAGAAATCAGAAAAAAGTCCATTTTTTCACAAAGTATGCCTCCCTACCTATTTCCTATTACTCAGACTCAGATTCAAGCCATCTCATTTGCATCATTAAGCTCCAGCAACCAAGACAAAGGAGCCTATGCATCTTTATGTTCATCCTGTGGCCAGTGGATGGAAAGAAGGTTCCAGAGCATAGTACAGCTTCTGAAGTGTCCCCTGGAAGAATCTTTTTTCACTGACTGACTTGGATCTAGAGGGTCCAAGTTGTTAAATGGCTCTGGATATGCAGGATGGAATCTAGGTTGCAGAACTCAGTGAAGCATTTGAAATGTCAACCTCATTTCAAAATTACCAATAACCTAAATCAAAATAAGTAGAATTTTTTCTTATAAGTTCTCAAAAACCTTTGAGCTCATGCAGGCTTTACTGGCAGAGAAAAAAAAAACTGAGAGCTCAAGCCTATGATCGGTAGCTTAAGAAGTTATCATACATGACTGCGTCACTGGTTATGTGTTGTTAATACCATTCCACCTCTCCACGAATGCGCTTACTGTAGTGAGGATACACATCCATTAGGCATGAAAATGAGGGTATTCTTTCTCCTTCACATGACTTTGACCTTCCTTTCAATCTTACACTACAGCTATATTCAGCCAGTAGCTAGCTTGCAAATAGAGCTTAAACTAAATATTAAACATATATCATCCATCAAACAATTTAAATAAACTACAGTTAGGTTGCCAGGTGACAAGTATGCACATATAGATGTATATAAGACCTATACATAATAAAAGAAAGGGATGCCAACTTAATTTTTAATCTCTCAGACTGCATAGTAATGACGATGAAAGATTATTTTGAATGTACGTTCAGTTCCTGATAGTTCTCCAGCTTTCATGGATGGTAACTGCTGTATTGCTAAGGGGGTTTCTCTTTTTCCTGGAGTCTGATGGAGCGAGTATCTTACTGACATTTATGAGGCAACTTTTCTTTTCCTTACTTAAAAGCTCTCTTCCATGCAGGATTGGCCATGCCAAAATACACACCTGATTTATGCAGTGGATTTGTTGTAGCACAATTGCCACTTCACATAGTCATAAATGATGCAAGAAACCCATTAATATTTCTAAGTCAGCATTCAAAGCTGTTTATTTAGATGTAGCCAAAGCCATGAGGTGTCTGGATAGATCCCAGCCTGGACAATGAGTTCAGCCATAGCTCTGCCAAAGACAAACTCCTTCTTTGCTTCCAGGTGCTGTCTACCACAGAAATTACTTAACACCTAAGCTGTCATTCAGTGACGTTATGAAAATGTCCCAGTTTCTTTAGCCCTTGTCTGCAGAGTGTGGATGGCACCAGCTTAGTCCATCAAAGCAGTGGAGTGAGATTTTCCACTGTGCTCATTTCACTGGACTGGTGTGTAATTATGGTCAGAGGAAAATAAATCTTTCTAGAATAATTATTTAGCTCAACAAGCTTTAATCCAGCAGAGCATGCTGGCATCACCTACTTATATAATAAATACATGTCTAATAAATAAATGTCTAAAGGAGGCTTCATGGCAATAGAATCACATTAACAGGGGTCAGGGTTTTACATCAATGCCTATTAGAGCCCTCTCCAAAGCAGTAGGCTGCTTTTCAGGTCTACTGTGGAGGTTTTGCTTTCTTATACAAGCGAATGTGGTTCACCTCAAGGGAAGAGAAAACAGATCATTTGATCGTTCGCAGTAGGCCTGCATGCCACACTGCTAATCATGAAGGACTCATGGAAATACACCAGGTGGAAGGCACCACAATGCAATCCAGCAGACCCTTCCCTGGAGCCAGCTCTGGGGACCAAATCCTTCAGAGAATAATAAAACGGTGAGGGAAAATGCAAAAACAAAATGCCGAAAGATTAATTAAATAAAGGGCATCCTTCCAAAAAGACTGTAACAACTCTGTGAAATGTGTTTTCAACACCACAATACTCCTTCTCTGTTTTGTTTTGCAGCAAAACCATTACATGTAAGTGTTGCCTTTGAAACTCCAGAGAAAGACACTGATGAATGTTACACAGCAGACCAGAGGCTGCCAAAACTAACAGATTTCTGTTTAGAGACCCTAAGAGCGAAATCCCTGTGAAGTAACAGAGCTTGAAGAGTAATTAGCCACAACCATAACAAAACAGTGAGCTACTCACCACTCAAATCTCTATGACTTCTTTGTTGTTATAACTGACATGGATCTTTCAGGTTGATGAGAGCGGACTGTCCATGAAAAGAATTGCTTAGCATAAGAAGAGCCAAATGAATAACATGCAAAAAGGGCAATTTTTATGAGATACAAAAATATTATCAACATTAGCGAACACTGTTTTACCTGTTCCCACTCTTTAATGACTTAAGAAAAAATTAATCTAAACACAAGGCCATTCGTTCTGGTGGAGACACCACCAGGGGTAACTGTGGCCCAGCAGTTTTCATTTCATCATCAAGGATTCACTCAAAGGCTTTTTTCTGCATTCTCATGACCTGGGTGAAAGGAACTTTTGCATCAATTTTTTTTTATACCTTGCTTAGGAGAATTTTTGCTAATATATTCCTCTTTTTGCCCTATAAAAAAGGAAACAATCAACACAAGTCTGGTTTGCATATCAAATGAACTGGCATTTCATTTGCTGTGCTTTCTGCATCTGCTGAGTGCGCAATGGCAGAGTGGTAAAGCGCCAATATTGGTTTACAGTGGTGATCCCACGTTGGCTGTGATCAGTAATGTTACACCTCTAATAAAGCACCTGAGAAACCCTTTATAAAACCTCATAAAACCCAGAACTACTTTTTGGTTCTTCAATCACAAAGATGGACAGACTAGAAGAACACAAAAAGAGGCATTTTTATGATATCATCACATATTAATAATAATGAATCATTAGAAGTGTAGGGGTTTCATATTTCTGTGCTTCTGCATAGATTTACTGATTATTTTCTCTATAATGTGTGTAAACTAATAAGCACCTGCTGTTCACTTTCCAAATAATTGATCAAAAATAATACTAAAATAAAAATTTAATAAATCTGAAATTTAAACCTTCTAGAAATGTAAATTGATTAAAATAACACCACATTGAATAAAGTAATAGGGATTAAATGTTTTGATATGACTGATCATTATTTTCCCTAATCTATCTTCAGCAAAGCAGAACCTTGCAAGAGAACATGTTTAAATTTTGCAGAAACCCAGTGTGAGATTTCCTAACAATTATACGGAGTCTTTACCTAGGACTTCTAAGGGAGACACCTTAAGAATCATAAAAATAGCCAGATCTAGTTAAGTTGTCATAGGCTTTTTGTAGAGGTGAAAATCTAACAGCAGGGTAGTATTTTACTGAATTTAGTCCACTTTTTATTGTACATATTTCAGCCAATTGCCATTTTGGCTATCCTGGCCACCCTTTTGACAATTCAGTTTTTCTGTAATTTCAACACATCAAGAGAGCAAACTTGGAAAAATGCCTTTCCCACCAAAACTACCCACAAATTGCAGAATCAACACTGAACTATTTTGTAGTGATTATTCCAGCGACAGGATTTGAACTTAACATCCTCTGATCCCGGGGACTGAGATAATTTATTCACACTTTATGAAAATAAAACCCAGCAACGTCCAAAGGAATTACCCTCTTCTGTAGGCTGAAACAATTATACAAAATGGTTTCCTTGTCAGCTGCAGGAACAGTAGTCCTTTTGACACCGCCATTTTTTCTAATGCTGTCAAACATCAGTCGAAATGCAAATATTAGGATTCAGCATTATAGCCTCAGACTTGCTGACTCGGAAGTGTCAGTATTACTGTATGATTTAGTTAAAGCATCGTCTTTCTTTCTGAACTGTTATTCTGTTTTATATAGCAGTTATTTGTATACTGTGACCTCTGCAATAAAACGCATAAAAATCCAGGTTTCAGAAAAGTCTGGTTTCAGGTCATTCTGAGGTGGAAAGAGAACTTTGTGCGCTATCTGAAGAAGTTTGCCACTTGACGTAGTTACACCAGTTTCTGTAATCAGACTGTCATAAGTCCTCTCACTTCTTCTAGGACTGATTTTGACATTCCAAGGCTTTGCCATCGCAGAAACATGTGGGGAGGCCCTTGCTCCATTAAGCAATGTCTAGAGATTTTAGCATAAAATTGGCAAGATGTGGAGCCCTGGCTGTCCCATTAATTAGCACAGGGTTTATCAGTGGTAATAATTATGGAAATTACTGAGCACAGGTGTGTGACTGAGACAGCATGGTGGCAAAATATCTCTGCCTCCTCCATTTTACAGCTCCTATCTTACCAACACAATAACTTTCTAAATTACATATTTCACTCCTCCTTAGCTTCAGAAATCTCTTGCTTTAAAACAGCAAGTGCATGTACTGGTCCTTTACTGTTGATAATCCCCTTTTCAAAACAGTAGCTGAGTTATCCCATTAATCTTCACTGAGAGAGAAGAGCAATCCAACCTTCCAGCTCATAGCTCATTTCCTCCAGATCCCAGTGGACCACCTGTCTTTCCAGGAGCTTCTTCCTCTGATTTCTCTCAGTAATTTCTCATAGCAACTTTTTCCTGACATAGTATGCCTGAATAGCTCCAGCAGGACTATCGAGAACACCAATAATGTTTCTGGGAAGAGATGTGTGAATGGGTTATTTAAGAACCTTTCTGAATCTCCATGTTCAGTAGAAATTAATTTAAGCTGTGACAAGGACAAGGTCTGTTTTTATCAGAAGACACAATCGGCACCTGTGCAGTCTAGAACTTGTTGATCTAGCTGTGAAAAAAGGAGCAAAGATGTAATTATTCTTTAAATCTACAGGAGCAACACAGGCATCAAGAAAATAAATCTGCTTGAAGCTGAAGAAAACGTTGACAGAAGAATAAATGAATATAAACATTCTATAAATAAATTCAGGTAGAAAATTAAAAACAAACAAACAACTTTTTAATCGTTGGAGTGGAGCAATGTTGAAACAAGGAGAGTAGAATGCAAATAATTCCTACCTCCACTCAAAAGTTCCTAGTTTTATCAAGAGAGCTCTCTGGTGGGATTGCCTGTGACAGCAGTGGGCTTGGTCGTGTCTCTTTCAGGCCTTTTTCATATTCCTTCACCCAGATCCACTACTTCTACAGTCATCACCCAGCTCCCCCATGCAGCCTAGAAAGGGCAGAGCTGATGTCAAGGAAGAAGTCTTCCCATTTCTTTCATACTGTTTTGTCACCCCCTCATCATATGCCGTTGCTGAGTATCTCTTCTCATTTGATATCATTTTTGGTCATGTTTTGCAGTAAATATGTCAAGGCCTCTTCTACGGAAAGAGCGTTGAGACACGATTGTCGCTGGTTGGTGCAACACCTGACCCTGCCTCTGCTGATTTCTGTTTCCAGAAAATAGGAAAACAGAGAACACTTTAAAAAGGACAGAAAAGAGGCTTTATTACAGCTTAATTTTCTGTTAGCCAGGTAATTACATTTCCAAAACCTTTCTGAAATCTTTCCATATCGCAGTTCTCAATTATCTAGCCAGAGGACACTGGAAAGCGATAATTAGGTGTTAAACACCAGCCATGTTCCTGCAGATAGCCCTGCTGCTGGTCATTTAACACTTACTCCAGTGCTAAAGCTACGAATGATGTTTTTTTCAACAGCATTTAGCTGCTAATAAATTATCAAACAGTTTGAAAACAAGGGCCTGCCTCAATAGGAGAGTTTCACTACTGAGGCCATGGGTTGTTATGTCCCTGAGGTGAAGCAACTGGAGCCGTCTCATCTAGGGAAGGGAGGGACAGGCCTGTTGGTGAAGATGCTGTATTTCCACAGCAGCAGAGGCACCCCTGGACAAGCCAAGGGTGGCTGCCCCACACTTCCAAATGCCTCTTTTTGAAAAGGAAAGCTAACTTACTTGTGGGATTAAATCTTGAGATCCACCTCTTCTGTGTCCAGAGTTTTATACTGCCAGACAGGGTTACCCCATGCAGATACAGTTGTCTAGACAGGTAAATTCCATTTGTCCTTTTCTCTCATTATTAAATGTTCCATAAGTACCGCTTACTTTTAAATTCTTTCTGGAGCAATACTAAGCCAGAAATATTAACCACCATCCAGTAAAAGGATGTCAAGAGTTGTAATTCTTCTGGACTATGTATGTTACATTCACCTCCTTCATTTATAGCAAATAAATTTTCCACTAGAAATAATGTTTATGTGGATTTACAGTTTAAATCAAGAGCACCAAAAGTACTTCAACATCTAAACTCCTATCTGGCTGCTAGCACACGTTGTGGAGGTACTAACAGAGTAGACATAAAGATGTCATGTCAAAACTGCCCCTCTGCACTAGACACAGCAAGTCCTGTTCCATGACTAGAAATTACTTGCCACTTTATGCTTCTTTGCCTCATACCTAGGTAGAATTTGCTGTGGAAAAGATACGGCCTCTATAAGTGATCTACAATATGTGACACTGATACCTTAAGGGTCAAAAGACCCCAGATGTAAAATGGCTTACAAGCATAAAATTTAGGCCTTATTGTCTAGCTTGCTGTTGCTTTGCTAAAGTCAGTAGTGTCTAGCTTGGATGGGTTTTTTTCCTTAAAGTCTGTAGTATAGTTACTTAGTGAATTTAGAACCCTATTCAAGGACGGGAAGAATCGGGAGGGCATGAAGCAAAAGGATAATAACGGTTTGCCAAGGTTGCCAGACTAGAAGGAATGAGAACTAATTGATGCAGGAAGATTTGTGGCTCCTTATGAAGGACAGTTTTTGATAAGAACCAGGTGTTTACCTCAAGAGCTGGTCTACACCGACCCTGTGGTTTGAGCAAGAGCCAAGGAGCAACTGAGTTTGCGCGAGAACAAGGGGTTGCTAGCGGTGACAAAGAAGAGCCATTGGCCTTCATCCCCACGACCCCCGACGACCACCACCAGGAGGCAGTGAGCAGGCGCAGTGGGGAGTGACTTATGTAAATGACCTCCGGAAGCTAATTTTAATACAAAGCAGAGACAGGTTATGCATATGTATAGGCATATCGGAAAACTTCATACATATGTAATACTTTGCTACATATAAACGGGCAAGTTGCCGCTTGATGGTATGCACGTTAGGTGGAGTGATCCCCTGTGCATGCGGCGCCGTGAATAAAGAATGCCTGCCTTTCTAACACTACATTGGTGTTATGAGGTTCATTCTTCCCAATTTTGGTGACAATACCAACATCTTTGGCAGGATTAGAAATGGACTCAACTGGGCTAAAACATGATTATCAGTGTCTAGATAGTTAAATATCCATGTGAACATACCTTCATGTACATCTTCCTGACAAGTTCTTGCTGTGTTCTGAAGCTGTTTTTTCACTCAACAGTGGTATCAATCAGCGATCACCACAACGAAACGATATGGTTTCACGGGAGGTAAAAATCTAGTAGGAATGAGATAAGGACAAGACCCAAAGTGAGACATAACATAAGTATGACTCAGATAGGTATCTATTTTTGCTTTAGGTGTTTCAGGGCTTCCTACCTGGCATTTATCTGCTGCCTCAGGAGGCTGCAGGCTTCGGCAGGTCCTGCATCTTACGTGCCAACCTCTTGTGAGTACCCTGGTGCACTGGAACTGGCTGGGACGGAGGTAATTTTCTTCATGGCCACCTGTATGGTGCTGTGCTTTGAATTGGTGGCTGAAACAGGGCTGTTAACACACTGGTGTTTTCACTGTTCATGAACAGAGCTTGCACAGCAAGGCTTTCTATCCTTCCCGCTCTGCCCAGCAGCAAAGAGGCTGGGGGTGCACAAGAAGCTGGGAGGGGGCACAGCTAGGACAGCTGATGCCAACTGACCCAAGGGATATTCCACACCATATGACATCATGCTCAGCAATAAAAGCTCAGGGGAAGGAAGAGGAATGGGAGACACACTTTCGTGGTATGGCCTTTGTCTTCCCCAGTAACCATTACATGTGACAAAGCCCTGCTTTCCTGAAAATGGCTGAACATCTGGCTGATGATGAGAAATAGTGAACAAATTCCTCTTTCTGCTTTGCTTGTGCACACAGCCTTTGCTTTCCCTGCTAAACCATCATTATCTCAATCTACGTGTCTTTTTGCCTTCTACTTTCTCTCCATCCTGCTGAGGGAGAGTGAGGGAGTGAGTGGGTGGGCATTTGGCTGTTGGCTTGGGGCAACCCACCACACCTGGACACCTAAGGACAGCACTATATTTAGGCATACAACTTGGTCTTCTGATGTTCACCCTTCAAGAAAGTTTTGTGTCAAGAGTAACAAGCATACAAAACCTGAAAGAGTAGAAAGAAATTGAAATGAAGCATAGCCACAAAAACTTACCAAACACTCATTGTCCCTTTTGCATGGTTACCCCCATTGTGAAGAATATGAGAGCATAGAGGCTTACACGTCTTCCATCCATGTCTTGCCTGAATCCAGCCCCAGCCATGTCCATTTCCCTTCCTGAAATTGTGTTTGCTTTAAGCTCTTGACCGTCTAACGGCTAAAAAAAGAAGCTGCAGCCAGTTCTTTGCACTCACTGCTGTGAGAAGTCCTGGCATTGTTCATTACTGAGTTTATTTGGGGATTCCATTTGAATGGCTAGCCCAAGGAGAATTGCTCACTTATCTTCTTCTGGAAGAAACTGAGCCAAATGCCATACAAATGTACATTTTTACTCTATAGCAGCATTGTCTTTGATAATCAAGGTTCTGTGCTGGCAACCAAACATCTCACATACTGAAAATCTTCTGTGAAGAAATGAAAACAAACAGTTAAGGAAAAATCACTTAACAAAAAATTTCAGCAAAACTGGACCAAATGGTTTAAGGCTCGTCTTTCTCTGTAAATAAAGCGGTGAAGAGAATGAGATGTTTCAGTGAAGTTCTCAGCTTCGGCAGAGGTACAGATGAATAAAACCAATGTATGCACAACTAGAAAATGTTGAGTCGGGAAATTGTTCTACAAATGCCTTTTTTCCTTTCTTCTTATCCCCCTTGTACACGCATTCCTCAGGAAAAGTGCTGGTTTGTTATGGCAAAGGGAATGCCAGTACGAATGTTCATCTATCCCTTAACAGAAGGAAATGCTTGAGGTACAATATGACTTGTACCATTGATTGGAGTGGTCAGTAAGTTTCGTACAAAGGCACTGAATGATTGAGGATTTATACACTTTGACAAAGAAGAACCTTTTCCCATCCTCTATATGTAAAGGCTTTAGAATCAATCCAGTACGTGTATTCTCATTTATGTTATAGATATTTTATATCCACTATGCCAATGTAAAAAGACCTTGAAATATGTATAATGGGTGTCTTATGGCCTCTTTACATTGCCAGAGCATTTCATAGACATTTTATAGAATATTTTATAAGATAGAGGTTATGAATCCTCATCACTGTTAAGTTTTAAGAACAAGCATCTGGCAGGGATTACACAGCTAGAGCTGGTCTGGCCTCGAGGAAGAACAGATGAGATGATGTTTTCCAGCTACAGAGTTTGTGGCATCTTGCATTTTCTGTACAGAGAACACACAGCAGCTGTGCTTGGGTTTACTTCTTATCCTTGCACACACCTACAGTGCTACTTACAGAACAAGCATTTCAAGAATCTCGAAAGGGAAGCTGGATGGCATCAGCTACACTTTCTAATT
>NW_009260286.1:2703160-2756216 GCF_000687185.1 Egretta garzetta
GGTATTTGCAGATAACTTCTGACTGACTTTCTATTAGCACTTTAAAAGGTGATAAAATGCTGGAATCATAGTAAGTAAAACCGTCAGGAACTAGCTTTCTGCAACCCATTGACAAGAAATTTTGTTAAGAACAGATGTATGGCAGATAAAAGAAAAAAAAGAAAAAAGTGTTTAAAGTCGTGGACTGAAGGTATTCCTGATGGTTTTTCATAGCTGAACAGGATAGTACAGAAGAGGAAGATAATTCAGTGAAAAATGGCAGACATGAGTAGCAAAGTTGCTGATCTACCAGGTCAAAGGAAAAAAATGTTGATTTAACCTAAACAATGATCTGGACCTTGTATTTTACACTTTTTCTGCACTTTCCACTATTAAAATAATGTCCAGATTGGAACTCTGCTTGTGCATTTAAGTTGTGAAGACATTTTGAATTATTTCAATCATTCAGAAAAGAAAAAAAAAATCATTAAATGAAACCCTGTATCAGGTTTGGGGTCAAACTCCAGGTCCAGAGGCTAAAAATAACAATGTTATCTACCAGGGTAGGGCTTCAGAAATCATTGCCAATTTATGACAATTGTTGATTAGAAACCAATACCATGAAAAAGTTGTTAAATTTCCATTTGCAGATATATTCATAACCTTGATAGGGACAGACACTGAGCAATGTGATCTGGCTTTGGATTCAGCCCTGCTTTGGGCAGGGGAGGCGACCAGATGACCTCCACATCTAAATTATTCTGTGGTAAAATATGAGTGGTAAAATACAATTTCTAAGCTTCTGCTATTCATTTATTGTAAGTGGGAAGAAATTTGTGAACTTGGCTTGCCCTTTGGCTTGCAAACTCCTGATCAAAGCTGCTATTCCAAAGTATTTCATTCTCTCATGGTTGTTGACATCAGGGACAGGATTTGTGTGAGTGACTTGTGATTTTGGGTATCATCTTCTTTTTCAAAACCTATTAAGGGGCAACTACCTGTAAGCATGGCCGGCAGAGCACTGTGAACCTGAGAGGTGCCCAAATCCCTGATGGCGACAGCTGGTCAACAGGTTAAAAGGCATCAGTGGAGCTGCTGCAATTCTCCATGCATGCGCTCTTCCCTATTGCAAATATAACGTAATTTAGCTTTAAAAGCTCTGAGCCTGACAGCCAAGCTGCATTGCCTTGCCCTTTCCATGTGCTAGCAGGGTGTTAACGCATGCTCACAGCCAGTGGGAGCACCTCAGAGGCATTGTAGCCTGTCAGGGAACAGTGCCATGATGATCTATCTGAGCCCTCCTGTGCTTCTTTCTCGACTTTGACTGCCTTCATTATGCGTCTCCTTTATTATGAATCTACTTAAAGAAAGCAAGAAAGAGCAACTGAGTAATCACTGAAAGGTGATAAACTCCCAAAGCAGCAATTCAGAAGGTCTAATGAAGGCCGAGCATCAGTCAGTTAGCAATTTGGCACACTGGTGGCTCCAGGGTGCAGTTCAGCCCCCCTTGAAATTTGTGAAAAGACTCTGGGAACTGGATGATGCCCTAAATGAACAAGGGCTGTTGTTCCACAGATTGAGTGACATTAAGTATTCCCAAAGGTGGTTTTTTTTTTTTTTATTATTAGATTAGAATCAGTTCTTAAATCACTAAATTGTGTGGAAATTTCCCATTCCAGAAGTAAGCAGATATTCAAGAGTATATATATTTTACTTAGCAGCTACCACAGAAAAATATACAAAGTGGGAATCTGTTAAATACAAAACCTAACTGGATATAAAAATATGTTCCCTCGACAGGTCTGTTTCTTTAACAGAGTTTCATTAAAGAGAGCACCATTGTTTTATGGAATATTCTGTGGTTTAATATATAAAATATGCAGCCATTTAATATATCTCAAACAGTTCAGTTTTGCATTGTATTTTAATTTTTCATCAGTTGAAGTTTCTCTCTAATAATCCTGTGTAAAAAGGCTTCACTTTGCTTCAGTGCTTGTAAAATGCTTTGTTTGATCAGGTTTATTACCTCTGAGTTCATTTGTATTTATCCGATTCAGACATGTGACACTAAAGGAATAGTTCATTAATTAAGAGTTGAACAGATTCTTGGGACTGGATTCTTATAGATCATAAGAATAGGGTCACACTACTGTTAAAAAATAGCTCAAAAATTTAACAGCTTTGATATCAGATGTACTTTGTAAATAATAACAGGAACATTTAATCAGAAGAATGTATTGTTGGCACACTTGGAATAAGGACATCCTGGAGCCAGTAGGCCTGAAGAGGACACCTAATCAAGATGTTTTGAAAACACCCAAAACTTGGCAACCAAACCCAAGATCAATATACCCTCAGCTGAACTACCCTCATTATAATACTAAGAAGTCAAAGGACCCTTGCCCAGAGCAAGACCCTTCCTTATGGAGCATTTGCAGTATGAAGAAAGGACACCATAGCTTTAAATGAATGCTAAGCTTGCGAGAAACGGATTTGATTAGGTGCAATTGCAAAATAACTGATAACCAGTGCTGCGAGTGTGTAAAAAGCTGCTGTGTGATCACCAAGGTGTGGACCTTTGTGGAGCTGCCACCTAACACCCATCTCTGCAGAAACAAAATAAATATGCAACGTGTCTCCTGAGTGTAGGACAACTGACTTAGTGCACACTGGGCCACGAATCTGCTTTTTGGACAACAGTAGTAGGAACCAAAGGGGTTCAAAAAGGTGAAATATGAGAGATATTTGCTGAGTTTTGTGAAATAACTTAGGTATTCCATTCCTTTTATCTAGTGGACTGGTAATGATGACAGTAAAACTGGAGCAGGCTGCGGCACACTGAAAGGAAAGGAATTCCCTTAAGGCAAAAAGAATAAGATTCAGAAAAGCCAAGGTGTTTTAACTTCATGTCTTCTATAGTCACCCAATCCAAAACCTGAGCACAAAGAGGAACCTGCAGCTCTGAACACACATATAGCAACAGTATCTGCAGAAAGGCCAAAGAAGTTAGTGAATGTAAAATGTTTCCAGGTTTAGTCAAAGAGATGATGCTCCTCTGCCAGACTGAGAGGATGTGAATCAGCCAGGCCCTTTTTATGTTAAATATAGTTTACTGTTTATAGGGAATTATATGCATAAGGGAATTCAGAAATATGGAAATATATGTCTACTGTATCGGTACATGTGTATTAGGCATATGTAACGTAAATGCATAATTACAGGAATTAGGACTGAGTAGAATAGTCCTGGAAGCCATGAACATCTTTATTTTCATTGTTAGCCTGGTTGATTCATTATTTAAAATAAGTTTAAACAGTTAATGTAAATCAGCCTAAGTGCTTCAGTTGTTCCTGCAACTTTGCTCATGCTGTCAGCTTACACATTAGCAAAAGGGTGTGAAGGACTGTATATAACTGGCACATCTCAGGGATGATGGAGGGGACACAACGCTCTATGTCTGTTATAGAAATGCTCAATTTCACCAGAGAAATAAATATTTGCAGTGCAAATGCCCTTCCAACCTGAAAAATCTCTGCCAATATTCAGAGCTGAAGCGAGACAAACATTTCACACAGTCAGAACAAACTACGTTTGAAACAGCTTGTGTAGGACAGACTCTCCATCCTTTGATTCAAGACTGAAGGTCTTCTCAGTGGTATGCCTTAGCTCACACATGGGCAACACAACAGATCCAGGCCTGACTTGAGTAATTTTTTATAGTGTTCTTTGTAGCATATCATACAATGGGGTCACCATAGTCTCTTCAGGTCTTAAAGCAGCAGACCAGGAGGATATACATAATATTTTAGCAGGGCTGGTTGTGACAGGATAAGGGGTAATGGTTTTAAACTAAAAGAGGGTAGATTTAGACTGGATATAAGGAAGAAATTCTTTACAATGGGGGTAGCGAAACACTGGCACAGGTTGCCCAGAGAGGTAGTGGAGGCCCCATCCCTGGAAACATTCAAGGCCAGGTTGGACGGAGCTCTGAGCAACCTGATCTGGTTAAAGATGTCCCTGCTCACTGCAGGGGGGTTGGGCTAGGTGACCTCTAGGGGTCCCTTCCAACCCAGAACATTCTATGATTCTATATCTTTCAAGATACTTGGATACAGGGCCTCTGTGTCAGACCTGTCCACTCACAAGGTGAAACAGTTTAAAATGTTGTCAGAAAAAAATGGGACCAATTCATACAATGCACTGTTGCAAAGTTCTTAGGTTTGTACAGTATCGAGCAAAGCTGCCAAATATAAAAGGATACCAATTTAAATTTGTTAGTTTATTAAATAACTTGGCAATATTTCAGACAACATACCTGCCCTCTTATTTGTCTTTCTTTGTTCTGGGGGTTTAAGATCACAGTTTGCTTCATTTGACCTTCAGCTTGTCTAAATTCCAATTAACACTAATGGAGGTATGCTAATGTACTCCAGCTTGGACCTGACTCACTGAGAGATTTGGGGATTTTTCACAGAAGTGGTTTGTTTCCCATACAAACGGAAAAGGCCGATTGTGGAAGGGGAAAGTGAAACTGCCGCACCGCTTCCACACGGTGCTGTCAAATAAATTAACATTCCCGTCCCAGAAGGCAAATTCGGTGTGCAGACCTGTGAATGCAATCGGTGCCTGTTAATGCAAACAGAGGGACGGTGGGGGAATTGTGACTTGCCTGCTAGGGGCCATAACCAATTATTCTCCTCACCTTCCCACCAGTTCTCCACTGATGCCCTGGTACTTCTTAAGAGTTGTGATGCTTTCAGCCTCTGCTTGCCTCATAGCATTAAATGGCTCAAGGACATTCTACATTAATAGGTTCCTTTGTGAAGAATGCAGGGTGTAATTTTCACGCTGCAGGGAATATTAGACATATAGCCTGGCATGCACACAGGCGTACGAGTGTCTCAAACCACTCTTCCACACTCCCCTTCCTACATGACAGGGCAATGAGCCAGTATAAGCATATGTCTACTGTATGTATGGCTTTAATGAGGAGACCGTGTAGATCAGCCATGATATAGCTGGTGAGGATGTCAGTTTTTCTAGCCAGAGCAGCATTCAGTAGCAGACTTGTTCATTGTAGTAGCAGAATGCCACAGGTACAAATGCTTCCAGCAGCCCTGCAAATACTCCATACCCATTTCAACCACGCGTATCATTGCAGCAGCAGCAATTTGCATGCATTGTAATCCCATGCTGGTTTAGTTCTAGTGTTAATCACCGAATCACTAATTTATTTAATAGAAGCAGAGTTCAGGTCCATGCTAAGCTCTGCTAAACTTCAGAAGCCCTAAGAACCCAGACAGAGAAAGAGTGAATTTTATCTTCCATACAGGATAGGTTATGAAAATTTTCAGACCCAAAACCTCAGTACTGCAGTCAGTTCCCTTGTGTGACTCCACTCACCGATTTCTCGTGTGGGAACAGTAAAACAATAAATCTTAAGCTCAGCTTGTGTTGGGGTACTCCAAGTATCTCAACTAGATTCCTTTTGCCCTGTGAAAAACTTGGTTATGCACATTAGAACATGTTGACAACACACAATTACCTTCTGATCTCTTGACTATATTGTAACATAGCAATAAGAGCACTTGAAGATGTCAAAAGCAGTGTTTCTGAGACTTAGAAATATTGCAGGGTTTTCCTCATTATTGAACTTCAAGTTCTGGAAGACAGTCCCTCTGTTAGAGCAGCAATAAGCCTCCATTAGCAACAGCTGAATGACACTGTTGGTCTTTCATTCATGTACTTGTTCTGATGCTCTTACTCAGCGAACTCCTTCTACCACCGTTCATCTGTCACCTAGAAATGACACTCCACACGCTACTTACATCAGTGACAGTGCTCCAAAGCAAAGTCAGTCACAGCCAACTTCTACAGGAAAATTCATTAAGGTTGTCACACAGAATATCAACTATGCCATGGTCAGGCTCTTTTTTCACTAATTCCAAATTTGTTTTAAATACATGCTGAGGAGACAACAGCAGAATTAGACCCTAATTCAACAAAAATCTGAGCATGTAATTATCTGCCACGGCACGAGCAACACGATGTAGCTCATGACGAATTGTTTGCTGCATTTGCTTTGCTTTGATGAAGCTGTATCTTTGGAACAACATCTAGTCTGCTGCATTAAGGGGATGTAGTAGGTAGTTTTTACCTGCAGAAGATGAGTTATTAGATCTGATCCCTTATTCAGCTCTGAGCTGCAGTATGACTCCTAGCTTAACCACACAGCAAAGTCCCGATGGTTATCTTCAAACACAGTTTGTCTGAAAGTGGACAATTTTCTGAGTTCACCTTTCTCCTATGCAAAATGAGATCTCCTGACTCCATTTTCTTCTGCCATTCTTGTGCAAACCTATGGTCCAGGACAACTAGACAGAGTCTTTGGGGAAATGTAGCAAAGACAATAGTCAAAGACATCCCCCAGTAGGATACCCATCATTTTCAATGACTCTTGCAAGTCATGAAAACCATTTGATGTTTGCCACCACAACATTATTTACTCTTTTTCTGCACTATTTCTCTGCCTTCACTCCATGTTTGTCATGTCTGGAGGGACTGCTGCCTCCTCCAGCCCAGGTTTGCACAAAGCTTGGAGGACACAACCATATTCAGTTCTCAGGTCCTCCTTAGGCACTTAACTATTGAAATTCAGAATAAAATAATAACAGTGACACTTTGCAGTCCAAGGTGACTGACTAATCTCAAATAATAAGCTGGAGTCCTTGTAGGTCAGTGGAAAGACAGACTTTAATACCTAACTGCCAAAATCCTGAATGAAGGCATGAATTCTCCCACAGAACTTCTTAAACATCTATGTAAAATCCAGACATCGCTGCAGAGGCCAAACTTATATTAACTTCAGCAGCGCCAAGATTTCACCCTCAGTTTTAAGTTCCAGCAGGGTAGAAAGCCAACTTCAGAGAAAGTGATGAGACTTGGGAAAAAGAGAAATTAGAAAGTTGGGGGTGCAATAACAATTAAAATGAATAATGAATTTCAACTAAGCTAGAACTGGGGAAAACTGTCAATACTGACAGTGCTGTTTCATCTGGGATTTGATTCTACTTATTTTACAAAAGATATTTTAGCAGAACAGAACCAGTTTAGCAGTGTCTTTTCTGAAAACTGTCTCTGAGTTTGTCCAAAGACAAAGCTTGTTCTTCCTTTTCTCACATATTTTTTTTTACCTACTTACCTGTTTTTACCTTCTACTTGCTAAAACTTTTCCAAGTTGCTCAGCTTGGTTCTTCACTCTCTCCATAGTATGAAAGCTTTATTGTTCCCTGCGAATGCTCCATCACTTACCCCTCCCAGCTCCGTGTTTTGGCACAAGTGGCCTCTCTTGAGCTTCTGTGTGAAGACCACCTGCAGCAGACCTTGAAATGACTAACGTGGAGGCAGGCTGAGATCAGCTTAAACCTGAGTTTCAAATGTACTCAACAACTCTTGCTGTTTCCTACTCCCCAAAACGACTTCATTTCCTACACCAACTGCTAAAGCAATAGTCCAGAAAGAGGGAGCAATAATTTACAGTAACTCTTATTAATACATGAACATTAATTTTATTTATTGTACCAAGACCCAAATTTAATAGACACATAGTCCATGATTGGCATTTTGAAGGAAATATGGTAAATTACTTAAATCTATGGATATAGCTGTAGAGATTTATAAAACATTGCCTTCAATAGTTAGAACATGATATATGACTAGAGCTGAGGTCATGTCCAATGTTCATTTTGCTCATTTACTTTTGCAGGTGGAGTCGAAATAGATGCCAATTCACAAAATGAAGGGGGTTTTTTGGTAATAATATATTGAAAAGCAGATTTGTGAAGATAGACTAAATAAAACCTGTTGCTTAATAGCAAACACATAAACTCAGAAATAATAACAACTATTTGTGACTTTTTTATCCTTTAAAAGAAAACCCGATTAATGGTCTGATCTTATGAAGACTCAGTACTAGTCAAAGGACATATTCCTTGACTAGTCCCATGCCTTGTAGAGAGTGCCGAAAGGGACCACTCACAGTCATTAAGCTCTGTGGCTGATGATATTTACAGGGTCAGTAATGATAGCTCGGTTCTCTGGCTATTCTCTATACATTTAAATCAATGAAGTTGCTCAGGATTAACAGTAAAGTGACCGAGTGTGGAATCAGCTTCAATAGGAAAATTTCTTATCATTCATGGTGCAACTAAGCAGATAAGAGCGAGCTGCTGTTTTCAAACATCTCAGACACACGACAGCCAGACACACACACCAATGCACGTGCTGGGGAAATGAGATTAGCAAGTGGTGGCATTTGTTTTAGCATATGATCACATCTGACAGGCATGAGCTTGTCTCTGTTGTGTTTGCTTGTCGGTGCTGGAGAGAAGAAAAATGTGAAGCCAGTTAGGAATGTTTCTGAATGTGATGCTCTCCTTTTCCCCCCTTTTCCTTCTTTTTCCTCTCTTTCAGTAAAAACACTGGAGAGGTTTAAAATCCCTAAATCATACAGGGCATATTTTTAATATCTTGTACTAGGGATAACCTTTTTAATAGTGCTGGAAATCCCCATATACCATATCTAGGTGTATCCAGATGGATTGCTTCCATATGAAGACATTTTCTTTTGCCATTTTTCATTCTATTGTATGTTATCTGTAACGTATGCTTTTTATAATGAAGGGCTACTCTTAATAACCTTGTATTTATTTTATTTTTTTTTTGAAAGAGCAGATGTGATGAAGTGAATGAGAGCTGTTGGTTTAATAAAGCACAGTCATCTTCCCTCAGATGTTACAATAAACCAGATTAGATAGAGCTCTAATGGAGAAAGCTCCAATGTTACTTCTGCTGTTGATAAATGGTCTGAAATTTCATTTTCTCTGCTCTGTGTATCTTGCATACCTGCTTTTGTTTAACTGTTTAGAATCTGGCACTGTAACAACATGAAAGCAAAGAACCCCAGGATCTCAAAATAACTCCTTACACAAATGATGATTCCTACCTGATAGGGAGAAGTGAAAGGTGACAAATCCTTCCCTCTTAATTAAATTCCTTTCATGAGAGTCTTTAGTACATTTCTGACTATAATGTCAGTCAAGCAATAACAGAAAACTCAGTGTCATTATGGAAAAAAGACATTAAAACCCTTTTAGGGGTGGAGAGAGGGGATATGCGAATATACTTCAAAGAGAGGGTCTTGTTTTCCTTTTATTCCCTCAGTATTTCCATGAAACCTAAGGCAATGACATCACAACAAAACAAGGTTGCCAAGATATACTATACAAAAACATGTTTTCACATGGTTACATTTTCTGCAAATTATAGTTCTTGGAGTATAAATCAGAATAATTGTTTAAATCAGAGTGACTGTTGAAACAGATTTACAGAGATCAAATCAAAAATGTAATAATTCTTGTGGTTTCACTAATGCTCAGAGCACCAAATACTTCTGAAAATTTTGGTTGTCAGTTATATATAGTGTTTACATTAACATGCTGCTTGAACAGAGAAAATATATATTTTAAGACGAAAATGTGAATCCAGGGTTACAAGAATGTTTCTGAAACAGCTAAGTCATCTTGTCTCAAGTAAAACCAGATGTTTGCTTAAAGTGAAAGGCAATCATTTCTTTTAATTATGTTCACTGGTTAGGCCACCAGGAATATCCATATGTGCACACAATGATCCGATTAAAATCAAAGACCTTACGATGGAGAAAGCAATCAACAACTGAAAGACCACCAAATGACATGCGAGGCACTGACCTGGATTCCACTACCTTCATTCACTCATTTTCACTCAGCAAGTCAAACAGAAGAGACTGCTGGAGTCCACAGAGGTCCCCTGGGTGAGTCACGTCCCCAGACCCTGGAGGAATCTTCAGGAGCAATGGCCTCCTAAACAGTTGCTCCAAATTGATGAACCTGGACTAAACACATTTCTCAACTTTGCACAGGGTTGATACTTGCAAAAAAATGTTCAGTATGCAGTGAGGAAACAGCTGCATCGCAATTCTGTGGTAATTTCAGCCTTTAGGATGTGCGATATTGCGGTGAGTCTAGCAGAAGAGAGAAAAATATAGAAACTCAAAGTGTTTTGCATGAATGTTTCACCAGAAGACAAGTGGATGGATAAATGGATCAAACAAGTGGCATTTTGTGTCCTTGTGAAATCCTGCCTATAGACACCATGTGACATGAGACTGTAAGCACAAAACATTATCATGAGGCTTCTTAAGCAACCCATACACCAACAGCTCTTCCTGTCCTGGATGTTTCATGCATGCTTATGACCTGAATTTTTATCGGTGACCAATTGCTTTGAAGCTTTACAACACTCTTCATAATTTGAAATTTCCATTAAAAGCTATGTTGCTCATGAATACAAGGAACTATTCTTAGTCCTCCTGTGAAGAAATACCAACAGCTTGGGCCCGTGGGAGGAGATGCACCTTCTGCTGGTTTACAGAGCAATGAACCGTCTTCTGGGGACTGGCACCTACCCGAGGTAGGACCTCCTCAGCTCCCCTGTGATCCTACCAGCAGACAAGTACAGCTCTATCTATAACCGTCTATTTCAATGACAACTATGTATTGTGTATCAAAAATCATGTATTATATTTCTTTACTATCCACTATACATATAATATTCACATAAACACACATGCACACAAGCACCACATATATGCATGTAATACGTTGCAGATGGATATAAAACAACATTATATCCTCTGATTTGTTTATAATATTCTTTCTGGAGCTGAACATTTTCTCCAGGAAGACATAGCCAGTTAATTACTTCTTCTGCACATAGTTTTCAATTGGTACCACCTCAGCTTAAAGATACAGTACCCTTTTTATCTATGGCACACATCTTATCCAGTGAGCCTACTTTTACCTTTTTCTGGATGATACTCAATTTTTTGGTGGTCTTTTATGTCAAAGAGTTTCTTCACCAGTTTATGAAAAGGAAAAGAAAAAAGAAAAAAAATAAAGAAGGAAAGAAAACTTCGCTTCAGTAAAAGATGTTCTCTGGCCACATGCATTTATCAGAAAAGTTGGCATTTTCAGGCCAGACTGAATATATAATCAGGTGATAAAAAGCAGCTCCAGTGAAGCCATTAGGATTTTTTACCCTAATTTCAATGACCCCAAGCAACATCCCTTTCTATTTTTCCATGCTACTTCTGTCATGGTGGGGTAGTTTATGTTACACTTACAGTTGCTGTACTGATGATGTTCTCCTCTCCTGTTTGTGCATGATCTGGGCTCAATTGCTGTATTGTTTTTCTTTTGTTTTCTAGTCCAGTCTTTTCAGCAAAGACCCTCACCGAAGGAGAAATTCTTTCCTTCCATCCTCACTGCTCTGCAAGACAAGCTTTTCTTCACGTAAGTATAAATCTTGGAGGAAGTTCAGCCTCTACAGTGTCCTTTGATAAACATGTATAGAACATGTATAATGTTATATAATATAATTAATATAATGTTATAACATATATACATAACCATGTATATAACATGTATATATAGGTAGGAACCCATTTCCACATCAATTTTATTTTGGTCTTGTGAGTCCTATGGCTGTGTACAGTTTTTTAAATGTTCCTCTTTCAAAGGGCTTTACTTAACTGTCAGTGTTCTCACGGGGCCCTTAGTGCATTGCGTCCAGTCCCTTAAAGCTCGTCTCATTGTTTTTGACTAATAAGCAGTTATATTAAAACTTTCGGCCAGGATATTTAGAGGGAAAAAGACATGCAGACACTGCAAATTTAGCAACAGACACTTGATCTTTGGTGATTAGCTTGTAGATGATGTTGCCAGCAATATCTTCTCCAAGGCATACTCCTGCCTTGAAATACAACATCTTCACCAGCTTTCAACATGAGATAGGAACCAACACTAGTTAGCATTGGAGCGGATGACTTCCAAGTACCTCTGGCACTGCTTGATGGAAAGTAGATGGCATTAATGCTGATATAGAAGAGCAGCAGGCAGGCTAATTTGTAACCCAGCAGAATCCCAAAATACGTCCAAAATATTATTTATGACTAAGAGTTATAAAATAGAGTTAAGGCACATTTTATTGTTTACTTATCCAAGTCATAAAATATACAAGCACAGCAAATATAAACAACAGCAAAACAAGCTGAGCAAAGGCAAGCTTTCAGCCAGCTTAATCATCTCTAAATTCTAAATATCATCTCATGACGGATGGCTGCTGGAGTCTGCAAAGGACTATACCAAATCCTGTTCCCTGTTCCACGCAGACCACCCCTATCGAGGATGCTTCCATCCAACTGTATTATCACATATCCTGCCTTGAAACAGAAAATTTAATTTCCTCGTCACCATTTGGTGAGTCTTATGCTGGAAAAAGGCTTACCTTTCTCTGGACCAGCTTTTGCAGATGGGCTGTTCTTTTCCAGTGTCTTTTAAGGAACAGTCAAGAATGTCTCCCTTCCTTAATATGCTGGTCTGGGTGAGTTTTTTGAGTGTAGTTTTTTTATACCCTTTCCATCACTAAATTCTAAACATTTACCAGTGGTATGTTAAGAGATACAAGAAATATCTATTACATATACAGTGAGTTCCTGCGCATTCTCATTTATTATCCTTCTTTTCCATGCTGGTTCAGAAGAGTATGTACTCCGTTCTGTAGATACGTCTTTCCATATCACACCACTAAGTATCCTACTGCTTACCTGAGGGTGGCTCCAGGAAAAGGACATAAAATCAGAGGATAACATAACAAAAGGGTCACAGTTATATAAATAGAACATGTAATACAACTACATGCCCACACAGGGTCCGTATATTCACCATGACAGACATGTGCATACCTGGTTTTAAATCCTCCAGTGACCAGGACTCTACAGCCTCTCCAGATGATTTATTCCATTCCTTGATTATGGCTTTTTTTCCTAATATATAACAAAATCATGCCTCACTGCAATTTAAATTGGTTACTTCTTGTACTATGCATCATGGCTGTGAAGAGCAGATTATTCCACTTTCCTGTATTTTAAAGACTCCTAAAAAACAAGCACTTGTTTTTGAAGCCCCCTGACTATATGGTCTGGATTCAGCACATCTGAAATGACTTAATTAACAGAATTAATAGCATATGAACCAATCATCCTATTTCGAATTAGGCTGAAAAAAACATTTCTAGAACTTGAACACAAAATGTATTTTCGATGGAACTGTCATTGTAAAACATCAGAAGTTTGCAAAATTAATCCATTTTTACAACTACTTTGTGAACTTGGAAAAAATGAGGCTTAAGCAAGAAAAGTCCAGTATTTGTCTTTTGCTTTCCCACACCTCATTTCATTTAGCCAGAAAATGAACTCACTGTTCAACAAAAGTATGTTTCATATCAAATAATATCTAATTACTACATTTGTTAAATAAGGATTAATAATTAGGCAGCCTGAAATACAATCACTATTATAGTTTACAGATAAGAGAAAAGCATTTGAAAGGATCTTAAGTAAATGACAAAAACATGGGCTAATCTTTTGAACAAATGAAAATCCATAACCCTGCTTAGGCCATGGTCTGCTGGTAATGCATTCGCAATTAAAGTACCGCGTGATTTATGGATGTCAAAAAGGAAATTACTCAAAAACGTCTACACTGAATGCTTGTAACTAGCTCCCACTCTCCCAAAGGACAGGACTTTAACCATCACCATGGCTCAGCTGAGAAGATCTTTGACTTGTTTTGCAAAATGTTTGCTTGACTTCTTCAACTGCATCAGTTAAATGTACTTAGCTCAGTAAGACAACTGGTGCACAAGGTTACGCAAGACTTGTAATAACAGTATCAATCCTTACAAGATATTTTTTAACAAATGGAGGAGTCTTTTTATTCTATTTCACATTCCTTGAGGAAAATGTTCAGACTAATTAATTGCCATTAACATCTAGAACTCAGCACACCAATAAATATAATTATGATCTCTTTCCATTTTTAAATTTTAGACTATTTCTGTCTGTTCTAGTTATTAAAAGATCTGTTCAGGATATGAATATTAGTGACAATGATAAAAATGAAAACTTTTTTCACAAAGAATCAAAGTTCCAAAGATGTTTTAATTTTACAATCTTTACAAGAGACTGCTTTTACCAAGTTTTTAAAAAGCCAGCATTGTTTAAAGTTGCCACATTAAAACTTATTGAGACCATTTTGATGGAATATGTAGGTTATAGTAAAAAAGAATTCATGAAACCTTAAGAAAAGTATTTGTGAGTTTTCTTTAGTCATGGTAATCCACCAGAAATCCTGATGGGACAAAATGTGGTAATAAAAGAAAAAAAGCAACTTGCCATCATGAATTCAGGATGCTCTCAACTTGTTGATCCTGCTTTAATCATATTTTTTTTTAATAGGAAAGCTGGGAATGAACTACTAATTTGCTGGTACTGAAGAACAAGGCTTATGTCAAAGGAAGCCCCTGATTCAGGCATATTCATCTGGACTTTTGGTCTCCACTGCAGAAGAAATCCATCATGGAGACACAAGTAGCAGAGCTGATTCACAACATGGGCAGCACTAGTCTTAGCCTGAGAGATGGGACTGAAAAAATAACACTGACCTTGGGGAAAAGACAAAAATATAGGATTTCATGACACTTTCTAAGCTAAAAAAAATGAGAAGTCATTCTCCACTAAATCTTTTCCTGCTTATTGGTAAGTGCAGATATATATTTTAAGGATTGTTGTAACTGATGGCGGTGATTCAGATGGGACCTGAAATGACCGCACTTTGAAACTTCATCAGTAGATTGAACATACAGGATCCACAGATTACTAGTACTTACAGTCTGTTTGATCTGATGCTATGGGGAAAATTGAGTACTAAGAAATAACAAATGCATTTGAAAAGCAACAAAAAGTTTTGTTTGGTGGTAAAAACCTACACCAAATGAGATTCTAATTCATCTTTCCTTTTAAAAGCTGTAAACAGCAGATTGCTGGCTCTGCTCTGTGATCTGTAGATGACTTTTGGCTACCACCTGGAGAAGGAGAGGCAGAGAGGGACTGCAGAACCCAGCTGCAGCTGGGAAGGGGCTGGAAGGACAGGCTGTCCTTAATGGCCCTCTCTAATTACCAAGTGAGCCAAGAGATGGTGAGACGCCAGTTCCGCAGAATGTTGTCAGCTGCAACCTCCATTGATGCTACTCACAGACCACGTCCATGTTGCAGCCAAAAATGATCACAGTATTGTATCCACATACCCAGGAGAAGTTGAAGAAACTGTGCACATCCTGATCGCAGCCTGGCAGTAGCAGTCCAGGCTATATATACCCTGCTGGGTTTAAGGCATGGGGGCAGGAGGTAAAGGGAAGAATCTGAAGGAAGCAGTCTTCCACACGCTCTCCATCCCTCCAAGCAGCAGCTCCAGAAACAGCCTGGAATTGGGGTGAGAAGACAAGAAGATGTCTGCTGGTGGAATTGCCACCATCGCTATGACAGCTGCATCTGCACTGGACTTGAAAACAGCAGCATTATAATAAATTTCAAGGAATTTTTGGTATTTCTTACCTTAAGGGATGAAGATCCTGCTTGGGATAGGGGATGTGATGCAGGGAAGGGTTTTATTTGGTCTGTAGTCATGTTATTTTGTCATATATCCCAGTTTGCCAATAAATTTAGCATTTTTCACCAAATTCAACCACAGTTGTTGGCAGAACAGACAGTTCATACATATTAAATTCCTAAAAGATTTGGGAAATAGACTACTGGATTAAGAAAAGAGCTCAGGTTTGCATCCCTACTGTCAGCAAAGCTGCTGCGTCTGCACGGTGACATTACTAGACAGTAGAGAAGTCATTCAGAAAGATTGCCCCCAGAGCAAGGCTTATTCAGGTCTGGTCTTCATGGGAACAGTTTGCATTTTGTTTTTGTTTATTGACTGCTTGCTCAGGGTCTTCTGAGGGAGCTGGATGCTTATATTGTTTCTCACTTATGGTGAAATACTTCTTCTGAATACAAGACCTTGAAGAAATGTCCCAGATTGTCTGGGAAACAACTTTCTGGATGGTGGTAGAATTATCACATCCAGTTGACTGGTATTATTTTGTCACCAACGCACACATACTTTGCCCCCCAACAAGTCTCTTTGGAGTAAATAAGAAACAACACTTTGTTTTCAGGGAAGCAAAGGTGAAATCCCATTTTCCTTTGTGTACCATGCTTTATCTCTTAAGTGCTCTCAGATAGACAGTTTAAATTTTAAATAACTCAACTTAATAAAGTTGCGCTTTTTTTTTCTTTTTAAGCTCACAAAACTCTACGTGCAGAACTAAAACCACCATGAAACACAGCCTCAGAAGAAATATGCAGTAGGTTTCTATAATCTCTCCAACTCTGTTTATGTAAGAAAATTCCCATTTCTACAACTGAGTTAGAAATTGGCATTATATATTTTATAAGTTTCAGAAGACTGAGAATGAGGTTTTGAAGACAGAGCATTAGGTCATTTCACACCAAAAGATTTCTGAAGGATGCATGTTCTGCTGAGTGCCTGTGTACAGCATTTCTTACCCAAACGAAGTACATGGGGCCTTTTGTCAAGTTTTTCAGTCCTCCTGGAATTTTTGTGATTTCCTGCAAAGTAAATTTTTTTTTTCCCCCCTCAAAGGAAGTAGCTGAATTGCAACAAACTTGCTGTTTGACAAAATCAAGATAGTAGATCATGCATATGGGATGAAATCTCTTTCCATTATTTCTGCTTTGCTGTGATGTCATGAGTTACACTCATGATCAGAAATGTCTGTAAAAAGTTCTGTTTGAATGTAGATTTCATTCTAAGCATCACTATAAATAACACATTCCAAGATCAGATTACTTAAATTCCTAAGCTGTAAACATAAAAAATAGTCATACATTTTGAAAGAAATACAAGCAGTTCCTTCTCATCAGAAGTATCTCTACGTTACCTTCATTTTCATCTTTACTGAATTCCACATTCTTGGTCTAATAACTGATTGATACACAAAGGTAACTTCTAACAGCTTGAAACCAGTTTAGGAGTTTTTCCTTTGCAGAAAATATACCACTTTATGCATTGTCAAATTATGGAACATAGTACTTCAGCATTTCTATGTAATTAAATTTACAAAATATTTCCTTTAATTACATAACTTTGAAAACTTTTTATAATGTCAAAAAAACAAATAATTTTATTATCTCTCTTTTTAGGCCCAGGATGTTTCTTCTACAGTGCATTTTGTTGTACAGTGCAATTTATAAAAAACACAGCTTCCTAGAAACCATGTTCCTTCTCATTTTGCTCTGCATGCATGTAAGCTGGTGTTTCACAAAATTAACAGGCTTCAAATGGCAGCAGCATATTAAAGTCTGGGGGTTTTTTTCCACATTCACATTTCTAGGTATTCTTAAGTGTCTTGAAAAGCATTATACAGGCTCTGATTCTTCCATTGTAATAGCAGCAGACATTTATCTCAAATTTCTGGATATCTCTGTGGTTTGAGGCATACATGACTGTACGGAAAAATAGGCCCTTCCCAACCATGTCTGTAGGTGTCCTCACAACTGAAAGAGAAGCACATTACTGGGAATACAAGAAGTTTTTATCCTACCAGGTTGCTCCACTAGCTTTCTGCAAGCCCCAGGCAATACATACGACTGTCACAAGGAGATGATCTACAGGAGTGACCTTGGACAATGCACCCCTATTGCTCCCACAATGATGGGGACCGGGTATTAAGAACAAAAGTTTCAGCAGGGAGGGAGGGGTTCCCCTTAAACATTATGCTAGAATAATTGTTACAGTGCTTTTCACATCATGCTTTCTTATATCTAGCAGCCCAATATTCACATCTGATTCACTTCTGTGTAGACCAGAAAAAACAAAAGCCTTACAGCAGTTTTCACTGATACACGCAATGTCATCTCCCATTTCCTTCTGGAAAGAGGAGAGCAGCCTCTTTCTTTCAGGAACTCACTGATAAAACATTATGACCCAAATAGTGACCCTGAAGTTATATCCCTAACATATTTCAACCCACGAAAATCCATAAATAATACTTAGGTGCAAACTTCAGTCATTATCGCTCCTTCTGCTCTTTACTTCCAGCCTTATGTGGTTTCTGGGCTCAGATTCTGTGACCCAAGCAGATAGTTTTAGTAATTTAGCTAAATGTATGCAATAAAATAATTGGACTTCCAATTAAATAAAACAAAAGGACTTCCTTTCAGGTGAGTTTTTCAGTAGCTGATTCACTCTTTGGTGCTCCTTGACTCCATCTCCTTGTTCTTCATAGATCTTTGCACTGTGGCCAACAAAATAAGGCTTCAGCATGGTTTGTAGGAAATTCGAGGAGCTATTGATGACTGAATGCTTCCCTCTTATATATTCAAATATCACATTCTCCTTTGTATCAATTTGTCCACATGGGGCTCTTTATCCACCATGATTTTTCATCCTTTTTAAAGATATGACCTTCTTTTTCACCTGATCTTAAAATTATTTATTGGGATCTATTGCTTACGCAGATTACACCTATTTAATATGTTATATTGATTCCATGCCCTTTCCATCTCTTAAGGAAAGAACATCAACAAAAATTAATATATATAACACTGACCTTTTTCTCTTATCTTCAGTGTAATATGTTGCTGTAATGTTATTGCTACATTGAAGTATTTTAACATCTATTTTCATAAGCAAATGCTGGTTGTCTTTAATTAAATTCTTTAAATTTACTGTGAACAAGGTTGACTGGTACATATTCCATGCTTTTGTCTGAAATCAGCATCCCCCTGACAATCGTACAACCACCACCATCACCATATTTATTCCTTTTATGTATAGGTTTGGCACTATCTTTCTTCCAACTATGGTGTTTGAAAAGTCTTGAAATATTCACTGAAGGTGAGCATAATTGATTCTAAAATCTTCCTTGGGCAGCGATTTTAAAACTCTCAAATGGAAAAAATCTCGACCTAATGCTGATCATTTTTTAAGAACTTTTATTATTACTAGATATTATTTTCATATAATGTAAATGAATTATCTACCTTTTTCTTTTCATTCAGAACAAAAATATTTATTAAACACATATACCTGTTTATGCATTGTTATTTACTGTTCTAAAAATGGATCAATAACCGTGTTGATTTTCTTTTTTTTCCCAAAAATTATTTTCTTCATACTGCCCTTAACACTTACAGCCAGATTTCCTCTTCACAGTGTCAGTTTTCTACAGCTTCTACCATAAAAAAACCCCATTAAAACCCACATTATAAATTGTTTTCTTGCTACACCTGTTAGAGGTATTGTTGCTGCTTCTTTCATTGGTAAGCATTTTGGTTCCTTTAAACAAGGTTTTCAGTTGTGGGATTATGCTGTTTAGGGTTTGAAATAAACAGTTTTTAATTACCATTCACATTTTTCTGATTAAATTTTTCCTCCCAGTTGATTTGATTCGTAATTGTTTTCAGCTTTGTGAAACTGATCCTTTTAAAGCACAAGGGGCTGCACACACGCACCCGCACCCACATATGCTACAGACGTTAATCCATGCGTGTGTGTGCGAGTATTTAGGAGTGCGTGCGGGTGTGTGTCCGTGTGTGCGTTGTACAGCCTTCCACAGATGGTTAGGATTTTATTATGTTTATACAAAGCAACTATAATCAAGTCACAAATGCTTGAGCTGAACCACAAGTACTGGGAAATTCTCCTACTAACTTGATGTCTAACGCAGAGTTGTCCTGTGCTGTATGCAACACTTTCTGACTTAGACAATCAACATGCACAATATTTTGAAATTCTCAGGACATTCAGTACTGGCAGCATGCAGCCGCCAGCCAGCATTTCCCAGCCTCCTGAACTGCCCCAAAGGAAATCCTTCGTCCTTCCCTAGGCACTGAAGGTGGGAGCTGCTTATTCAATTTGGTTGTAGTGACCAATGCTGGCAATAATTTAGAAATAAATTAAGATCGCAATATGAATAGCAGCATAGCAGAATAGAAAGGCAACTTACAGATGTCTCCATTATTGAATTATAATCACATTAATACTAAATAAGAAATATTGAAAAGGCAGAAGATATTGAAGAGGCAGAGATTCAGAAGTTAAAATAAGCACGTGATTTCCATGGGCAGAGATCAAAAGGTCAATCTGATCAAATTCGACCAAAAATTAGATATGTATACTCTGTGGCATCAGACAGGATAATTTTGTATTAGACATTAGAAAAAAATACATCTGTCTTATACAGATAGGGTAATTTAGCATTAGTGGTATCTGATTTTCATATATATATAATGGAATAAAAGTTTTTATCTTTGATGAACTTGTAAGAGAAGGGTTGGGCTCATTGCTTCTGTTTATTTTGGGAGAAGGAAACAGAGTCTCCTGAAGTCCTGAGACCTATCTTCCAGCTCCATTCAGACATCTTGCATACTTTGAGGCACCTCATATGTCCCCGGGCACCCATGTTTAGGCAACAGAATCCCATTCATGGCCTCTAACTTTAGGTTGGGTGGGCAGGATTTCTTTCTTAACAGGTTGGCCGTCTGCTAAGAATTTTCAAAGTAAAATGTGAGTTTCACATTTGAACATTAAATCTCTTTATCTGTGTTCAATCTCCTTCGTTATTGATATGATCATGTGTTTTATGTGCTTCATAGTAGTGCCATGTATGAATTCATATCTTATCTGTGTTGTACTGATCCTCATTTTCTTACCAGTTCTTGTGTTTTAGATTTTAAGTAAAACTCTGATCTTAGTGTTTCTGATGCAAAAAATTTATATTGTTCTCAGTTCAGTTCTGGAGGCAGGGGTGTCAGCATTTCTAACTTTCCTTCCTTCCCTTCTTCTGTCAGCTCAGTGCCTCCTGACTGGGTTCACTGTGAAGTTCCCAAGAATTTCACAAGTTCTTCTACAGTGATGTATGTCTGAAGTACATCCTTCTTTCTCCACCAAAAGTAATCAAATGCTTCATTAAAATGCAAGAGCCTTGTGAAGATTGAAAGTGGGTTGGACATGACAAAATATTCAACTCTCCATCCCATGCAAGAGCAGGGTATTTTCCATGTTGCCTACACCGAGACGTGACAGACAGGGAGTACCTTCAGCAATGTCTCTTTCTTTCACACTTTTCCTGCTCATGCTCAGAACATGAGCACATGAGCCCTTTTCCTGGAGCTATGTAGAACACTGCGTGATCCTGATGCTTTCAATTTCACAAACCTGATTTCTTATATCTAGCTAGATAGCTAGCTGTCTGTCTGTCTGTCTATCTATGTATCTCATTTAGTTGCTTGGCCATCAGTTCTTCTTTCTTGAATAATAAATAATAATGAGTAATGATGAATAAAGATAATAATAAATAATAATAAATTACAAAATCTCCAAAATCTATCACACCATCTGTAATGCGTATTTGTCAAAATACTTTTCAACCCCTCATTAGTCTCTGCAGTATAACCAGTGCTGGTCCTCCCAAAACAAATCTTTTCATTTTGCAGAGCCAAGAAGGGGAATTGAGGAACCACATACATGTCTTTTTAGCAGGGCTTGCAGTGATAGGACAAGAGGTAATGGTTTTAAACTAAAACAGGGTAGATTCAGACTAGATATAAGGAAGAAAGTTTTTACAATGAGGGAGGTGAAACACTGGCACAGGTTGCCCAGAGAGGTGGTCGATGCCCCATCCCTGGAAACATTCAACACCAGGTTGGACGGGGTTCTGAGCAACCTGATCTGGTTGAAGATGTCCCTGCTCATTGCACGCGGGGTTGAACTAGATGGCCTTTAAAGGCTCCTTCCAACCCAAACTATTCTATGATTCTATGTTGGACATGCTTTTGGCCCACTGTGATGTTGAAATAAAATGTTTATTTAATGGATCTTTTTTTTTTAGAGATGTTAGTTCGCTCAGAGGCAAACGTACCAATGTTAAACATACATTTGCAGCATAATCTTCTTAGTGAGAAGCTAGGTAAAAATTAATAGATTCATTTAAATGTGCTGTCTTGGGATCACTCAACAGTCATCAGGAAAAGATGAAGGAATCTCCAGGGAGGGTTCATTCCACTCATTTCAGGATGGAATTAAACAACATTCTGATACGCCTGTTCCCCTACAGGGAGCATGTAGCTGTATATGTCAGACATCCAGCTTTTAGACAGCTGAAGTCAACTGAAAAGAATCCCACCCTAAACATTAAAGTGAGAAATCCCCCTTTCTATGTATCATTATAAATGACCATTAAAAAAAAATATATCTAGCCTCTGCTTTTGTTAAGAGCTTGATTTACAACAGCCCTTAGGACATTATCTACTGATTATGATGACAGGTTAATCAAGCAAAGTGTGTTAACAAAATTTATGGCACACCATATCGCATCTCCAATGTTAGGAAAACGGAGAAAAGTATACTATGCCTTAATCTTCTATTTGAACACAGTTTTCTTTTGGGCTTGTCTGACGCTGTAATGTTTATAAAACCCAATAATAAAACAGGAAGTATTTACCATGATTATGTTGCAGCTCACATAGCAGTTAAAATTAATGTTCTCATTAACTCTGTAAAAGATCAAGCTATTCTATATAAGCATTTGCATGCAGTGATGACAGGAACAGTGTATGATTTCAAATGGACTTATATCGGTTGGGTCAGTGCATATGCTGACATCTTGAACCATAACTGGAGCTTCTGGGGCCTGCTGATACACAGGTAGAACTTGCTACCAGCAGTAGTAACCAAGAAAGGGACACTCAGTCAGATAATATCTCCCCAGGGAATTGCAACACCTTTCTTGAAAGCAAAACTATCTGAAGGCTCCCAGTCTCTGCAGACGAGCTTTTTCAGAACACAAAATATTAAACAGGGAAAAGATGTTAAATAATAATAAAAAAAAGTAAAAAAAAAAAGAATATCTTACCCTAAACCCATTGTAACCTAATGTGGTGTGTTCTTTTCTCCCACCGTGCTCTCTAACTGTTCGGCATTTCCTGCTTTCAGTAAACTCTACCCATTTCTTTGTAAAAAAAAAATAATATCTTACCCTAAACCCATTGTAACCTAATGCAGCGTGTTCTTTTCTCCCACCGTGCTCTCTAACTGTACGGCATTTTCCTGCTTTCAGTAAACTCTACCCATTTCTTTGGGAAAGGCTCCTTCTTTCTTAAACTTGCCTATGTATTTGTTCCCTGCTCTTTGCAGTCACCACTGTGCCCCAAACATATAGGCTTGCCTATCCCATCACGTACTGCAGGGCGTCTTCCCAGCAAGCATCCCAGCTGACCTCCAGGGAAGCCTAACTTCGCTCTCCTTTCGGGACGCAGATTGCAGCAACCTCAGCAAAGCAAACGGGATGCCCTCCTAGCAGAGCAAAACATTAACACATGGAAAAAAGTTTGAGCAAGTAAGTTTCTGTAGCACCAACACTAGCATGCACAAATTGTGAAACTCAGGCGGTGCCACACTGCACTTGAGATCCCATGGGACGCTCTCAACAGCCTACTCTTTTACGTGAGCAGAATTTGTACCTACATTTCCGCTCCTATGCTGTTCACGACACGATGCTCCTCTCCCATTAAGTACC
The DNA here is from genome assembly GCF_000687185.1 of Egretta garzetta. Lineage (NCBI taxonomy): Eukaryota > Metazoa > Chordata > Aves > Pelecaniformes > Ardeidae > Egretta > Egretta garzetta. Next base: position 2,726,726 of record NW_009260286.1, read on the forward strand.
AGCTTGCTCCCTGTCTTCTTGGAAGGACAGGTTAGCACTGTACGTGATGCAAAGATAGGGACTGGCTGCAGAATGGCAGGCTGTGTGCCTAGATCTAAACATCTGCACCTCCAACCCTCTGCCTTTCACTGTTTCATCTCCCAGGGGTGCTTTAGGCCTTACTTCTTGGTCCACATGAGCTATTGTCTGTCTCTCCAAAGTGCTTCTCTCCGTAAGTTGATAGTGTGAGGATAGCTACTGTGTCCTAGGGTGACCTCCCGCTTAAAGGACTGTTCAGAAATCCAAAAAGTTGCTAAAACCACAGTGATTTTGATTAAACTCTTGTTGGACAGCACATTTCTGCTTGTTTTCTAGGAGGAGAGGACCACATTACGAAAGCATGGAATAAGTGACCGCTCCAAGTGTGCTCCATCCTAGTCTTCAAGGAATAGCTACACAAACGGATATCCTTCTCAGTGATCTAAATCAGAGGGTAATATCAATTATGGTTTTGCCACTGAACTACTCTGTGATCTTTTGCAATTAATTTCACTCTCTGGGCCTGTTTCCAAGCTTTTATTTATTTCTTCTTTTTGTCTGCTTATCTATATGTCTGGCTTTTGATTTGTGTTTGAGCAATGCTTGGTACCTTTTGGCCCTGATACGTGGTGGGGCTCCTACAAGCTACTGTAGCATTATCATCCTCATCATCCTCAGCCACGCATGCTGGGTTTTGACCATGTGTTCCACAATATGCCTGAACATCAGTGTGGACTCCATGAAAGGAGTTAGGCATGGCCCCAACATGCATGAACATTACTTCCCCTGAAATCTCTGGGAGTTATGTGTACATCTGAGGGCAGAGTTCAGGCCATAAAGTTTAAGTACAAGCATCTGGGCACAATTTTCTCCAGTGAGCAGGATTCCAAGTTTCTGTAACATCTGCTGTGGGAACTATAAGTACTTTATATTAATGTTTTACACTGTGTTAGCTATAATCACCTTTTTAATGGGAAAAAGTGCAGTCATCTCCACTTGGTGATTCCAGTGATGCAGACACCTGTCTGCTAGGAATTGGACTGCGACCATCGGTGCATTTCACACAAGCAACTGAAGGGCTATGAGATGGTAATGGCCTTAGGTTACAGTTTGCGAGTGACCCATGCGTGCTGGGTTTTGTCCAGCAGAACATCATTTTCAGATAAGCTCTTTTTGCTCTGTAGGGATTCAGCTAGTTCTGTCACCTCGTATTTTTGCAAACTGGCTAAGAGGTAACAACCGCATTCACGCATAGGAAAGGAAAGAATCCTTTAGCAGTGCTGTTTGTACAGAAATCACAACTATGCTGTAGAATCTATTATGATTCTTTTAATCTGTTTCTTACTTATATGTGTAAACATATAGCCACTAACGATGGCTTGATGTTTTCTAATAACATCAGTAGTCCTTTCAGCTGTTTGTGGTTTCTTGATGTTTGTTGTCAATCGCATTATGCACATGGTCCTGATTAAGGAGAAGCACTTGACTACATTTTATACTTAAAGCTAATTCTTCTAATCTATCTAACTAGGGAAAAGAAGCAACACTCAGGTGTATGTTGCCATTTGTAGACTGTTATCGATACTTAGATTCAAAGAAGCTGGAATAAATCTGCACTCTCACTTTCTACCTACAGTTGTAAAACATTATTATAATAAAATATATGCTGTAGTTGAACTACATATGGAGTTATAAAGAGCTAGGTATGTACTTGGATACATTTTAACTAAAAAAAAATCCTCCAAGAATCTTTCTATTCAAGGAGGAATATTTTACCTCTCCTGCTCCTATGCTTACTTTAGTTCCAAAACCACACAAAAAGAACTATTTTCAGCTGCATTTTTTAATTAGTTCTTACTGCCTGGGCCGTGGAAAATGAGTTGAAGAAAAATTGAAATTTAGTGGTAACCTTTTCCAGTAGTTTCCCATTTTTAATGTGACACGCTGTTGATAACTAATATAGCATTACCTATGAAAAGGAACAATATATTTAGGAAAACTAATGGAGATTCAGTCTATTTCAGTATCAGAGTAAATCAAGACCTAGATCCCTGTCTGATACAGTACCAGGCCGTACCCTGGTCTGGTGTCAGCATCAAGAGAAGGGGTTTCTGAACTTACAAAGACATCTGTATGGATATATACATGTACTACACATACAAACAGAATCCGTAAGATGGAATGTGTACATAAATCGCAACATAATTTTAAAAATCCATGCAGGAATCTTTTTACCACCTGTAAAGGAGAAACCACTGACCAACTTTCATCTCCCCTGAATGAACCTCAGTATGAACTTCCTGGAGATCAACTCACCCTCACTCAGAAGAATGGTGCAAAAGGGTGTGCCACGTGTCCATGAAGCCCCAGGGAGAAATTCTTCTCTTCCTCTGCAGTTGTAACTCTCAAGTTGCAGCACGTAAATGCAATTTTGCCTTCTTGGATGAACATGAATTAATTATTAGAGTTTTTTAATCATGCACCATGTGTTTGCTGAATTGTAAAACCAAGCGACAGAAGTACTTCTAACACTTGCCCCTGAGTCAGGAGTTAGTAGCCAAGATACCGATATAGCTGAAAAAGGTTGGTTTGCTAAAGCCAACTTGAAGTCAGTATGGGAGTATAATTTTCCTCTACTTGTGATTTTCTTCCCACTGATTCCAGCTCCAAGCATTGAGATGGACTGATGAATGCCTGTTTTTACTGGATAAGCAGGTAGGGAAGTCACAGACAAAAAAATTCCACAGAACCTTTATTTTTACCATGCTGAAGTTGTTGCTAAGGAGTAGGTTTTCTTCCATGCAAAATAAAATTATGTTGAAGAGATTGAAATTCTTTGGCTTAAACTGCGTGTTATTAACACTGGCTAAGAAAAGTCCTAATTTTCTGGCACCTTCAAGCAGTATGCCTTCAAAAGGAAAAATTAATAACTTGCTTCTTACCACAAGAATGGGCCATAAGTGGTATTGCCAGTCAACAGCTCTCAGCTCTTCAGTTGTCTGGATGTGAATGGCCTATGAGAATCTTTCTGAATTCACCAACATTGTGGGAACCTTCCACTTACACTTGGCTTGGGAAGTGTGAATTCTTATTTTGCAAGGAGCCTGGAGATCTTGCCAAAGCTAATATTCTGGGGTCCATATGTGTTAAGTGATCAGCAATTCTGGAATACGGCATCAGAGAGTCAAATGGGGGAAACCTCTCACAGACATGTCAGCCAAGGAAAGGAATTCAGATTTTTTCAAGAATAACTTTAAAGCAGATAAATGGCCAAGAACAGATCACGTGAATTTTAGAAAAATTTAAGACAAGAGCACTTTTGTCCATGCTATGTGCATCACAAGCTGTCTTGGGGGGTGCTTTCTACAGCAATGGTCTGTGATGCTCTGAGTGACATGCACTTTCCTTAACAGTGACTGCATAACATGAAATGTTACTGTGCTCAGGATTGTGACCTCTGAGACCACAATAATACGCATTTTTTACTAAACCTTGTCTACATCCATTGGAATGACTATATGGCAGCAAGTGCAAGAATCCTGACAGTGATAAAGCACCAGATATTTACAGATGGTAGCTGCCCATTCATTACACATCAAGAATGCAAATCATTGTTGTGTGCTTTCTAACATTTTAACAGAATCTGGCTACCACTGAAAAAAAACCAAAACAACTTACCTTTTTTTCTTTCACATTTATCCACCAAAGCTCTAGATGTTCTCTCATACATAATTCGAGGGCTTATAGTTGGAAACACATATTCCTAACCTCACTCTTTCTGAAGTGATGCTCCCATTGATGTGAATGCATGCAGTGATGGGTAGGTATCTAAGCATTATTAAAGATGTATTCTAAAATATCTTTAAGACATTAATATAGTTGACCTTATAGAAGTGGCCAAAATTAGGAGAAATTAATCCAGCCTACAGCATACATATAACAGGTCTGATAAATATCCAATGAATATCCTCAAAATGTGACTTAAATCATTCCATCTCATTTACATAGCAGTTAATTTAACCACACATAATAATATGCAGGTTATTTTCAATGGAGCTTGATAACAATATCCACTATGGAAACCACTGCGTTCCTTGCTTCCAGGAAAGGTGAACTGTTCTTAGAAAAACACTAACAAACTTTAACACTGTCTCTGGGATTGTTCCATGAAATTATTTTGATCTCTCTTTTTTTAGTGTGTGGATTTTAGTACATTGCTCTACAACTCTGCTAAACCAAAATCCCATGTAACATCATAAATCTTCAGATAGGTAAAACTGGTATTAAACATTAAACACTACACATGTAGAATATCTGAAAGAACCTGGTCAGAAGATATGGGACTTTGACACTTCTTCAAGTCCCCCCAAAAAATTAGCATTGAAGTTTCAGTTTGCTTGAGCTGTGGTGACTGTTTAGCGTGAAAAGTAAATATCCCAATGGTTCTTAACAACTGATGTCCTCTATGTAATATACAACAGCATTGACTTAGCAAGGTTTGCCATATATAATTCCATTAAAACATATGGTATCATCAAACAAAATCATGTCTTTTTCCTTAGTTAACTCCCTCTCCAGAAGTGAAGAACACTTCTACTAAGGAAACAGTGGTTTTTAAGAGAAGTTGATGTAAACATGGTAACAAGAGGAAGGGCCGGCAAGCAGATGGTCCTCTGACTTCTCATTTTAGAGCTACTGTAGCAGGTGTTGAAAAAGCCTTCCATCCTCCTGATGTAAAAATGTGGGGAAAACAGCCCTTTAGGAAAGCCACAGAAAAGAGTAATGACTGTATATTCTGTCATCTATCAGTGGGAAACATTCAAAATGCAATTCCTTTCATGGAACTGATTAATTTTTCAAACAAATGTGTACCACACAAAGGAGATGTGGCTATTCGCAGTGGCTATAAATTACTGCAGATTACTCCGGAGAAAGGTCTGGGAAATGAACATCACTTTTCACAAGGGCCAGGATGTTGGCATGAAAATAGTTTGTATTTACATTCTAGCATTTTCATAACACCAGATCAAGCCATTTCAGAGTAAGTGTTCTTGTTCCGATTTTATTGGATTGCAGCCTTTTGTGTTTTCCTAGGAGGCCCCACTGCCACTCACCACAATACAAGTGCATGTATGAACACACACACACACAAGAGCTAGGCAAAACCAAAAGCACATTGCATCCAGTTGTTAGAGATCATGTAGAATTATCTGTCATGCAATAGCTATGAATATTCAAATAAAGAAAAAAATAATTTCAGTTAAGTCATTTCTTCCTTCTGTTTTTATATTTACTTGTGAAAAGGGGAAGAATGCAAAGAGGTTGAGGAAAGATGGAATATGTTGAGAGCTATAACCCAAGGAGTTCTCCCTTACTGATTTTTTTGAAGTCTAAAAACCAATGAAGATCCTAAATTTCTCCTCTCTTTCTTCTGCAAAACACTACTTTATGGTCATCATCCCCCTTTCTGATATCTAACATACACTCGTGAGGTCAGCTGGCTGGAGGGAAGACACAGTTCCTGCATTTTATTGACTCCATAAATAGTCAGAAAAGAATGATTGTGCTTGAGTTTCAGGGAACATCTAGTTCATACCAGACAGGCTCAGTGAATTAACATTATAAATCACATCCTTTGCTCTTCTTCATCACAGTATTTCTATGGTTAATCTTGTAATTTGAGTACCTATCTCTACCAGAACTGAATATCTGAATAGGATCTGTTCATCTAACAGTCTAAATAACTGACACCAATTTGATCAGTATTCATTTAAATCAATTATATAAAATCATAGTATTCTGTACTTATTCCAGTCACTGGGTTTTACTTACTTCTGCTCATCAGTTTTTCAGAAATAATCTTGGATTTTGAAAGAGTCTGGTTTTGCATATCCAATTTATAAAACTTATTTTTTTATTTTGTGGACATGTTGATGTATTTGCCACTTTTGTTAACTACAATTGAGTTACAGCTGACCAAGGCCTCAACAACAAAATTCAAAAGAAAAAAAAAATTAAATAGAATAAATTAATTTAAACAAAATTAGTCTGGGGCATCAAAAATTAGTAGCCATGTCTAAAACCTTTTAGAAACAAGCACCATACTCGCAGAAGTAGTACTTATTTTACTTTGCTGTAGAGAGAAGAATAGAACACACAAACTAAAAATAATGACTCATTGGAATTGTCTTTTCTTAGTATGAATCATGAGTATTTTATATGAAAAGAGTTGAATTTCACGAGTGTAGATGTACCTGGTGTAAATAAAAGGAAAAAAGTCCAAATAAGTAACAACATATATGCTTTTCTGCACTTAAAAACCTCAAGTGCTAATAATCTGTGAGGGAGAAGAAGGTAAGTTTCCATTAGATCTATCTCCTGGTTATAATCATAGACTCATAGAATAATTTAGGTTAGAAAGAACCTCTGGAGATCTCTAATCCAAAGACAATCCCCTACTCAAAGTAGGGTCAACTTAGATCAGGTTCCTCAGGCCATCATCGAATCCAGCTTTGGGTATCCCCAAGCTTGGAGGCTGGACATTCTGTTCTAGTGTTTGACCACCCTCATGGTGAAAAACTGTTTCCTAATATGTAGTTGGAATTTCTTGTGGTTTTTCACCTCGGAACTTAATCACTGAACACCTCTGAGAAGAGTCTGGCCCTGCCTTCTCTATACTATCCCATCAGGTAGCTGTAGGCAGGAGAAAGACCCTAATTCCCCTTCACTGGACTTGCTCCAGTATGTCCATATCTTTATTTTTCTGGGGAACCAAGAACTGAATGCAGTACTCCAGATGTGGTGAGACAAATGCCAGGTAGAAGGGAAGAATCACTGAGTTAAAAGATATTCTGCCTTTTCCTTTTCTGCAGGACTGCTCAGAGAAGAGCAAAGAAATTACAAGAAATTGACTTTTAGGAAAGCATTGGCTATTAAAACCAGGTGAAGAATGAATAAAATAGTAGGATAAAAAAAATATTTGAAGGATATTAACAATGGAGAAGAAATACTAATTTAGGAATTTGTGATGTGGGATATATTTGAAAAAGTTGTTATTTAAGATGGTCATCTGCAAGAACAGGTTGTTGGGATTAAATGGTCTAGAAGTCTCCACCCTAATAAGAGGGAAGGTCCATCCCTTAGCACAGCAAAATAAATGGGACAATAAAGACTAGATCCGGTGTTTTCTAAAGACAGTGGAAAAATTACATCAGAAACAACAGGATTAGAACTGTAAGGAAGAAACTTTCTCAGTCCTGAGATGAACTGGCATATCACAACTCAGCATGTATCCTTACAGCTGAATATTTAAACCCTACCCCTTTTGGTCGCCTCATCATATGTTCTGTTGTGAAGGGGTCCTGGCCTGCAGCAACCCCAAACTGTACCCAGATACTGTCTAGGAAATGCTATCTAGCCCAGAACTGTGTGAACAATTTAACAATACGAGTGATTGCACGCCAGTGCTTGAGCTGAGGTCCCGGATCTGTTTGGTCTGTTAATGTAGCCAAAGAATCCTGTGGAGCATCTCAAGAATCCCTTTCCCTCCTTCCCCAGGTGTTTAAATCCAGAAACATAGAGTTTAATGAATGTAAGTCATGAAGACCTCAAAGTAAAAATCAAAATCTATCTCCCACAAATAAGCAATTTCTGTCCTTCTGCCAAGAAGAGTAGATAAATAAATCAATAAATAAACAAACCAGACAGAATGTTTCAAAGATCTACAAATCATTATTTTATTGGATGAAGCAAAAATTGTGTTTCAGTGAGGCAAAGAGTGGTTTAGTAACATTCCTTATCTTCCATCAGAGAACAGCTAGCTGGGGCGTCCCTGAAGGAAAGAGAGACATTTATGTGGCGGCCAAAGTCCAAAACATCTTCAGCTTTATGGGGGGGGAAGAGGGCATCTTTAACTCCAGACTGCACCTAACCAGCAATCTGTGAAGTTGCATCATCTACTTCCTGCGCAATGCACCACTTGCCGTAAGAACAGATGTACTGGGTCAGATCACAGGTCCATCTAGTCCAAAATCTTCTCTGACAGTGGCCAGTAGCAAAAATGTTAACAAATAGGAATGGGCAAAAATCAAAAGCAGAGATCTGAACAGCCATGAACTTTGAAATCCAAATCCTCAGTCAGGTCTTAAATTATTCAGAGAGTTTCTATCCCTAAAACAGGTCCTGTCAGTCCCACTCCCACCACTGTATCTGAAGGCACCAAATTTGGTGTGTGTCAGTGGGTGTGAGTGGAAAGAGGCAGGAAGCAAAGAGATGAATTCCACAGCTTGAACTCCATGCTTTGTAATAAACATTGCTTTTAAAACGTCGTGGAATTGGCCCAAGAGAGTTGAATCGTACTGCTGCTTGTTTCAATAATCTACTAAAGACATACATACTCGCATGTTCTCTCACTCTCTGTCTTTTCATTTTCTGACCAGCTGGATAAATGTTGATAATATGGTAAATATTCCTATTTTTAAAAAAGCTCCATACCTCAAGGATGTGCATTTATAGGATTATTGGACTTCTTCATGACATAATATAAATTCTTCTGCCAAAGGATGGACTCGATGCAAAGGCCAAATTTTAACTAGAAACACCCTTGTTTTTGCAGCAGCAGAATGCCACACACTGTGTGTGGGAAGACTCTTGTCCAAGTCAGCCTTGCAGGGATTACTGAAATATGAATGCTGTTCCTAAAGAACTGCACTTGAAAATACTCTGATCACTTGTATAGTTGTGGATTAGTTTGACGAAAAATACACATAGGCATCCATCCTCTGGATAACTGCAGTACGTAGCGGAAACAGGATGCCAGGGCTACACAGATTCTTCCAAACTGGTGTTTCTGGTGCTGTTATTTACATTATAACCATCATCACTGAGTTTCACTTTCAAAGATCACACCCATAAATCAAAGCCAAGTGTGCTCAATTTGTTCACCGCTGCCAGTAATGAATCTCAGTCTTTAGTCCAAGCTAGAATTGTCTTCTCAGAATAAACCAACAAAATTATCCTATTTCAAACTCAGTTATGACCACAAGGTTTTGCACCTGCAGCGATAAAGGGGCCTAAGAAAGCCATTCTTTCCTGAGAAAGCAGGTCCCACTGTGGCAAAGGGAGGGAATATTCGTTTACACGAGTGAATGAGGAGTAGGCAAGCATGGGCAGGGACAGGTCTCTGACTCCCCTTACCCCAAAGGGCCCAAACATGTTGGCCACAAGATCAAAAAGAGAAAGAGGTAACATCTCTTCCTTCTGAACAGGAATAAGCTTTCAGTCCCCTAATTCCCACATATACTCTCATTTGTGTGTGTCAGTGTGTCCTCCTGTAAGGATGGCCTTTGTTCATGGTCCAGAAGACACTTTAGCACTGAGGTTTCAATTCTTTGCTCATCAAAAGGCACCTTCCAACAGCTTCTCCTCTCATCGTTTCCATTCTCCTGCAGCTTTTAGGCCTAGGAGACCGACAACCGGACACTGGAAAGCATTTCAACAAAATGTTTACTAATGCAAAAAAACTAGCTGGAAGCCATGCATTTTTATGTAATACCCATGAACTCAAATCAATGAAAATTTCAGTTCCTCTATAAATGTTTCAGCCAGCTCTGAGCAATACACAGCTGACAGTTCCTTCACTCCAGGAAGCACTAACCAGCAACAAAGCATTCGGTCCAAACTATTACGTTAATTGAGCAACAGCAGAGTGCTGTGCCATCTAGCCAACTTCTAAAGGTCCGCTCATTGCCACACCTGGCAAGGCAGTTTGCACCAACCCCGCTTATGTTGTAAAGACAGAAAACTCAGGGGTCACCAGGGGTAAACTATAGCGCTAACAGGCAAAGGAGAGGGACTTCTGCTCTAAAGGTCTAAGCAAAGCACTGATGGTTCTGTTTGAGTCTCCAGAAGTTTACTGTCCCCCACATTTTTGAATTTTCAGTAGAAGCTAAAGTTTTTTCAGCCCTGTCCTTAACCACTCAATAAAAACAGTGGGGGATCGACTTGGCTTAACTTACATGAAGGGAACAGCGCTGGCTTTCCAACCTGGCAGTGTCTCTCCTTTGCTTGCTGAAGCCAAGCATGCTGCCAGCAAGCCCCAGGTGTGTGCCACATGAGCAGGTGAAGAAAATAAAAAATGTTTATGTGCATTGCGATGACAGTTCTGAGTCCATATAAAGCATAATACATGACAAGGAGTGTGGTTATCCCAAGATACTAACATTCCTCATGTGCACAAATAGGCAGAAATCCAAAGGCACTATGCCTTCATCTGCTTGGAAAATTCATTGGACTGTTGCTCTTTTGCATGAATTTTTATTTTATTTTTTGAAGGTTCATTTTTTTTTCTGCTAATTTTTTTTAATAATTTTAATTTTTCTCAAAATAAGCAAGAAGTAACCACTTTACAAGAAGACAGGATCTCATACTGCATTTACACAACTGCATCCATTTAAGTGAGTTCAAAATCAAGCACAGACAGGTCCTTTCAAAACCACTAATTAAACCACCCATTGAAACCGAAGTTTAAATTGGAACTGTCCCTGTGATGAAACCCTCCATGCTTATATAGCTCAAACAAGAAATATCTAATTCACAGCTTCCTTTGAGACAGCAACAAAGCTGGTGAGGGGTCTGGAGCACAAGTCTTATGAGGAACGGCTGAGGGAACTGGGGTTGTTTAGCCTGGAGAAGAGGAGGCTGAGGGGAGACCTTATCGCCCTCTACAACAGCCTGAAAGGAGACTATAGCAAGGTTGGTGTCAGTCTCTTCTCCCAAGAAACAAGCAATAGGACAAGAGGAAATGGCCTCAAGTTGTGCCAGGGGAGATCTAGATTGGATATCAGGAAAAATTTCTTCACTGAAAGGGTTGTCAAGAATTGGAACGGGCTGCCCAGGGAAGTGGTCAAGTCCTCATCCCTGGAGGTATTTAAAAGACAGGTAGACAAGGTGCTTAGGGACATGGTTTAGTAATGGACTTGGCAGTGCTAGGTAAACAGTTGAACTCGATGATCTTAAAGGTCCTTTCCAACTTAAATAATTCTGTGATTCTATGTGACACTCCACCAACTTGTAGGAAGTGTCCCAAGTTCAAAGTCTGTTGATAAAAACTTACATACAACCAAAGCCAAGTGAACTTTATGATAAAAAAAGGAACCTTCTTGCCTTGTGTTCCTATAAGAGGAAGCAAGAGGTTTTCTTCTCTAAAGAACCATTCTGATCATATTTGTGGTGTATCTTGAACAAAACATCTTCTCTTGGGCAAACGAAATTTATATCGTATGAACGTCAACATTTATCCACTAATGCACATTTCTACCAAATTAAAAAGAGATTTTTAAAATATATGGTAAATATGGCAGAAATACAACAACCAGCTGACCAGACAACCAAGGTCTCTTTGGTACTTATACAACTCTATGAACAGTGAGAGAAAGAGATAAAGTTGCTTTACATGTGACATGAGGAGATGCAGTCTCATATATATACACCAAACTATTTCAGTTTGGTACATGCTGAAACTTTCTGTTAAGGTTAACATAAGAAAATCACAAATGCATTATCCAACTACTTCAGATTCTAAAATGGGGGTTTGGAGTTGAAGATAATGTTTGCTTTTAGGTATAGAAGAATCTTTTCTTTTTTTTTATCTTAAAGTATACTATGAAATTTTTAAAAAGTATCCAAAATAATCATACACCTGCTTGATTCAATGCCCATTTCCAGTACGCTTGTTGGCATGGGGGTGGGTGTAAGTGCATGAGCGAAAGCAAGAGAGAGCGTGAAAGAGCATGTGCGTGTATATGCTTTTATCTAAGCAGGGACATAAATTTCAACCACAAGAATGGGATAATACTAGGTTTAAGTTGAACAACAGAAAACAAAATTGGCCTCTTAAGGTTTTATTACCATCCTCACTTTTAAAAAAGGAATATCCTTTAAATTGTAATCTACAAAGTACATGGAGTATATATATATCTAGAACTGTATCTGGTTTAGAAACATGAAACAGCCCTGCAGTTCAGGTTGGGAGGTAGAGAGCTGGTGGCTTCCAACCAAATGAGTTACTAGCTACATTCTGTTTCCTGAACGTGCACTGGCTGCTCTGCTCTGTGGATTGTTACCAGCTTCAGCATTTTTTAAATATTTCCCATTACCCTTTATTTGATATTTTATGCTTCCCCTCATAAACCCTTTAAGCAGATTAATTGTGCCTGTGATGTTTGTTTGTAAGTACAGCTGCTCTTCCTTCCAGTTTGTTTTATAATTGTGATGTCTCAGAGATATCCTCATAAAACTGACGGGTGGATCTGCAAACAACCAGAGTTTTATCAGAAAGGAAATCCAGATTAAAGTTATTGGAGAAAACATTTGAGTAATGCTCAATGTTTTGTTTTTTTTAAAAAAAAAAAAACAAAATACAAAAAACAAAAAAAAGCACAAAAGAAAATTTTAAAAATCCATAACTTCAGCTACATGTTTATTACATATACTAAATACCGTTAATCCTGTAGTTTACTTTGTTCAGAATACACACATATGCAGTTTGGTAAATTAGGATGTCTTAGAACAAATAATAAATCCAACCTCAAGAGTCTAAGAGTAATACTAATTGGTTCAGGGGCTGTCATCCTGTACCTCCAACAAGTGCTATATTTCAGGATTCTTTTGGTTATTAGTTGGAAAGCATGGGTGAGGTTTCAGACCAAAGCAATTGCTAACTATAAAACCAGATCAAATAAAGGCTTCAGTTTGAAAGAGCACCTTTAAAGTCCATTTGTGAGATACACTGTTCAGCTGTTAAATGTCTTGTAAGGTTTCCAAGAACTTTGGTGAGCTTTCTTCATAAAATCTATATTATTTACATTGAAGATTAATGATAGGCTTATTAAAAAATCAAAAACTTGGAGAGATTTTCTGTGATTATGAGCAAGGGTCATCACACTACATTACTTTGGAATGTTTTTATAAGCTTTGTCAGTAGAACTACACTTTAAAAAAATCTATAGACCAACTTTTTAAAGTCTGTTTTTCATTTTTAAAGGATATAATCTGTTTTTTCTCTTTCATTTAAAAGTACGTGCACAATAGCAAAATATCATTCTCACTTCCATCCACCCAGTATCATTGGATCTAATTTCATTATCATTTGTAACTGAGCAACCACAGTCAAATCGACATGGCTACACAGGTATAAGACAGGGAGGATTTTGCCGGTAGATGAGCACAGGTCTGCACATTTAAAATGAAGACAGAGCATGTACGGAGGGAAAACAGACCCCAATCCTCCATTTCATGGCACAGAGGTGCTGCCCTGTATTGGTCTGACTCAGTGCAGGATAAAGGGTGCAGAGTTCCATATGGCTGCCAGAGTGAATTTGTGTTTCAGGATGGAAAACTTTCATAAAACTATCAAGAAACCCTTTGGGGCTACTACACGTAGTAAAGAATGCTGCAGGAAGCAACCAGTGTGAAACAGGGAGGAAGAAGTTGTATCGACTACTGTCGTGTGGTAGAGCCAAGCAACAAAGCAAACGAACAGAGATGTCTAGGATGGGGGTCTGGTTAGTGACCTGACTTCTTGTTCCCTGCCTCCGCGACGGAGGATCACCCTGCTTTTTTACCAGGCAGCTGTCTACAACTGCTGTCTCTATCTGTTTAGACAGACTCAGGAATCAGAAAGTATTTTAGGTAAAAGCATAAGCCAAGTCTTCCACAACACCCAGGTTGAGATATTCTAAAAGAAGCTGAGAGCTAAGAAAGTCAGCTCCTCTAAGACAGCAAAAATGGGCACTTGAAATGTAATTAGCTACCTAAAAGTCCTGGTCACAGTGGCCTGAGTTCATGCCATACTGGGGCAGCATGGTCATGAATGGGACTGGTTTTGCCTTTGCCCACCAGTCGGTGCAGACAGGTATCTGCAGAAAGTAGTTCAGGTCTTAGAGAGCAATTCAGCTGCTGAAGGAGACTGAATTTCTCCTGGTGGTGCCCATTTCTCCAGTAATTAGAAAGAGAGCAGACTGTGGCTGTGATCCTAACTCAGGCACCTTAATTCGGTTACCTGAACCCAGGCCTCTATGTTTAAATAACTTTCTTTAAATGTATGTAGCTGAAGTAACCACCTGTAATGGTATGCATATTTTTAAACAAATTCTTAAAGCACAAGGTCATCAATCATTGCCACAGAGTGTAACATTCAACAAAAAATATAATTTAAAATAAAGATTTCTATCACTTTCACCCAGAGGAAAATTAGGACTGAAATGGTAGATGCACACTGGATCATTGGGGCAATTCCTATAAGCAATGGTGTTAGGATACCACGTCCTGTTGCTAAGTATCTGAGCTAGAAATCATGGAAGAAGCATAAATATCCTAAAGCTTTTTTTTTACAAAAAAAAAAAAAAAGGCAGCAGTGCGGGAATCTGTTCACTCTCAAAGAAAACCCTGTAGTCATCCAGATACCCCTGCAAACAGCCCTTCCCAGTTTGCCAAAATCAAGAAAGGAAAGTTGTTACAGATACTTGAAAGAGGGAAAATGCCGATGTAAACTGCGGTTATGTAAAATCTGTGCTGTTTAACAGGACAGAAAGCTTTTGTTAGCTTAATAATTAATAAAAGCCTTACCTATTAGATTACCTCAGCATACGCCAACTGTTACACCTGCCCTTATTCAAGGATCTCTCTCCCCCCATGTGAGGAACTGTGAGTGCTTTTCATCCTTTACTTTTCCTTATCCGTGTCGCCTTTCCTGCTCTCCACATACCTGGGGTTTCCCTCTCTTCCCCAAGCCATGCGGTTTGTACATGTCCTCCCTTGCTCCTCCTCTCCTCCAAACCAAACCCTCTGGGGTGCTCAGCCCCATCCAACCCAGGAGCCTGCGTGCCCCTTCTCTGGCCCGTGGGAAACGCACAGTGGAAGCTGGGAATAAAATAATCTTCACTGTGCAACTGGTTCTTCAGTCTCTGCTTTCTGTTCCATAACTGTTAGGTACTTCGCAGCAAAGACGGCAAGGAATAACTTTTAAAACACCCTGGTTTTTTATGTGAAATCAGTAACATTCTCTCTATTCACATCAAGCAAGTTCCTTGGAATTTTGGAATTCATTAAGTACAGCATTTACACATTAGCATATGAGAGGTGGAAGGAGAAAAATTATATCAGCTAGAGGAGCAACACCTTATGAATATTAAACCACAATTCACATACAATTATTTGCATACCAGGCCTCGAGATACGGATCAAATTTGTGGCCTTTTATGAAGCATGGCTCAAATAATTTACAAGTTTTTATTCTAAAAACTCTAAATGAACAAGAAACAAAAATGCTGCTATTTCTACTTCAGAGCTATTTAACTGAAACAAAGAAGACAAAACCTCTTAGCTAAGGTCACACAGCTTTCCTTAGACTGCTGAATTAAAGAGTGGGCTTGTGCCTAGCACCAGAACATGACTGCACCCTGTCCAATGGTCCCTGGTATAGTTTTGGTCTGGGCCAGCTAATATTCCTCCAGAACTGTTCCCAAGCCACACTTTGGGCATGGGTCAGGGACTATTGCCTGTAAGTAGTTTTATTATGATGTCCTGCTCTAGACAGTGGGATTGCTGTAGGGTGTGGATGTGAGCTAGGCCCGGCCAGCCGGTCTTGGCGACAGAAAATGGGTGCTGGCCACATTTGGTTTCCCAGTTAGAGGCATGGCCAGAAAGGAGCAGTGACAGGCATAGGACTTCAACAGCTACAGCTCTCTATACATCTGAAATATGCAACTGTACTCACTTTCAAGTCTAAAATCCACACTTCTGACAAAAACCTAAGTGTTCTGTTGCTTCCCAAAGCGAAACACCAAATAAAAACTGAGATAAACTCTCACACTTTGGCTAATCTTCTAATTACCTGCTAGTAATTATGCCACACAGTTCTCCATCAGCATGGTTATTGCAATGACAATTCATAATGGCATGTGTATGTCCTAATACTTCCATGCTGATGTTCAGTGACGTTCAACCTGAAGTAGTTTTTTCCTGTCTCCATCGCTGCCGAGTTAGGAGCAAACTCCTGACAGGTTCCAAGAGACTGCAAAAGGCAGACAATTGTACGGTTCTGTGGAAGAGGTGCTGGGACCCTATAACTTTGCAGTCACCTTCATGGTCTTCTCCTTGGTGGCGCTAATTCCTGCAAAAGTGACAATAGCCTGTGGTAATCATGCCAATTTAGTCATTATGGTGGTGGACTCTGAAAGCTAGAAGGCACCAACCTATTATTAACCCTAGTCACATAGTGCAGCAATCATTTTGAGTTACTACCAACCTAAGCCAGATTTGAACTGCTGACCAAGAAGTGAAAGGCTTTGTATCCTATTACCAATATCCTAAATCATCCAGCCTCCCCTGCAACTATATTTTTTGGATTATTATGTAGGAACAATAATAGAATACCCCATAAACAGGTTCTTTAGATATTCAAACATGTCAGGTTGTACTTTCTACATTTTCAGATAATTGTGGAGTAAATATTTGTTAAATGAAGTATTTTACATCTGTCTTGGACCAAAGCGATCTTTCTGTCAGTAATACCACTGAACACTTGTAAAAGTATGCCGGCCATTACAGAGTTATGCACTCTTGGCAAATACAGTCTTTGAACTCATGTTACTGTGCTGCCAATAAAAAACATGTTCTTTTTTATCAACTGGATGTCTTTCAATTATACAATCATTGTCTGACAGAAAAGCAGTTGAAATAGATTTTTAAAAATCCTTTTTTTTTAATTTCACACCAGTTGGCAAAAGGTTGACGTTTGTTTGCCTAACTCTCAAAGAGACATTTGGTGTAGTTCAACAGTACAGAGAAAATACTGTATAAAGATCAAAAGAAAAAAAGACATGTACACTTTCCTATGAAAGACAACACATGGTTCTTGCAGAAGGAAATGCTTCATTTCTTTCCCATACATCAGAGCTAGTCCTTCACCTCATCATTATGTTCATCTGCAGTCAAAGTGAATGGTGCTGGAGCTGGAGGCCTGGGCTGACCAATGTTTTCATAACCCATTTGAATCCTATAGAACACCAAAACCAAACATCTAAAAATCAAGTGTGCTCATAACCCCGGTCTGTTAGCATAAAATAGCTGGTTCAGTCTAACCTGCCATTATACAGACACTCATATATGCAGCCTAATTCAGAATACACCTGAAATTGCTAAATTATCTTTCCTATTGCTGTAATCACTGAAAGTCAGTGAAATTACTTTTCACAGAGATAATAGCATTCAAAACACCCACCACCACCTATTCAGAACAATGCGTGGCAGCATGGATGCACTTTGTGCGCCAGCATGCCGCTACACTTTATCCTTTCCAACACAACCTCACACATACCTGGTATCTGCACAAACTTTACTTCATCCATAGATTTACAATGGATGAAATACACTTGTCAATACTAAAGAGGTGCTGAGGTGTCCCCATCTCTGAGATTTGTGCAGCTCCATCATTTTTTACAAGCAATGCTGATTTTTTTGTTTGCACTCTGGAAGTTAGTTTAAGCTAAATCTCTCCTCTGAAGAAAGGACGCACTTTTACTGTCATCCATATGAGCACCCTCTCTGCCTACTCTTCTTTCCGTGTGCAATTATGCTAGCAATTGCCTAATTGGAGCGTGATTGCACTGATGTGGAATGCACTTGATAACCCTTTATTGTAAGTTGTTTGTTTTTAATGAGGGAATTTCTTTCTCTTTATGGGTCGTTCCTCTTTGCACTGCCCAAGAGCACCAATAAACTCTTTCCTGCCACAAGTATTGTCCTATTTACCTTCTGCATTGAATCACTTGAAAGTTTTCCCTTTCCATGTGCAAGGTCACCCCTAATTTCTTCTCCATAACTCATACCACTTAGTCAATACTTTTTCATCAGCCACATGCCTCGTGTTGTTTAAGTTCCTCTTTTCTCCTTGGATCCTCCTCTGTACAGCTACTGTAATTATTTTTTCAATGATCCAATTAGTAGAAGGTGTGAAGACACCTCAGGGCCTGCCCATTTGTGCTAGATGGATTTGTTAGTCAAGTCAGATACTTCTCTCTTCTTTTCAGTCTTCTTCTCAGATCGAACATGTGCATTGATAACTTTCCCGCACTGTCTATTTTTCACCGTACCTTTGAGCTCCTATGAGCTGTTTCTTTTCCAGTGTATACAGACAAGTAAATAGACTGCAGTAGGCCACCAGTATGGGAAATACTGATTCCAAAATACCAGCCGGCTCTCACATTTTAATACTGCTGAAGGGAAAGCTTCACTGATGGGCTGCTCTATCCACTTTTTGACCTCTCCTAGAAAGAATTACTTAGGGGTGCTGCAGTCTTCTGTCTCCTGGGAAGATGATGTTCTTTCAAGGGTAGTGAAGGTAGAGAGGAAGAGGAAGGAAAGTCTCCAGAAGCCCAAGACAACCACTGCTCTTCCTGCCTCTGCTGTGATACATGGGAAAACTATATTTCTTTCTTCATCCCACTGTCTTTTGCTCATGGCAACATTTCCTAGAGAAAGGAATAGTTACTTGGTCCACCTATAGGTGTGGGAGCAGAAGGTGCTATGGCTGAAACAGGTAAGTCTGAAGGAAGGATGGGTAGGAAGAGTAGGCTAAATATGCTTGGGATTGCAGAGAGACATATATATTAAGGAGCTTATATGATTAAAAACTGCTTCACACAAAGGTTTGGATTCACAATGGCTGAAGCATATATCCTTTATGTCTTTAGAGTTGTCTCTAGACAACTCTGATATTAAAATTTCTAACCCTGACATAATATTTTTGTGGTTCTGACTAAGGATTCATAAAACTCTGAACTCAGGTACCTCTTTGTATGAGAGGGAGATATCTGAAGGAGCTATTCCCGCCACCTAAGCCCCTAGTCCTCCTTTGAATATGCCTGTCTATTTCTATTGCATATAACAGAAACTGTAGGACAACTAAAAACCACAGGGTAACTTTTGGCAAGTGGATTCCTAAATTAAGCACATCAGTAAAATGCCTGTAATTAGACAAGATGGAGCTGAACCCTAGAAAAACAGTCATCCATGAAGAACAACTAATCCCACCTACCTAAAATACCCACATTACCTCTGACCCTGCCAATTTTGCTGCCTTGTATAGACAGAGAGTATAGATTACTATATTTATATTTGAAATATCCCTCTTAAATTGTCTTGTTGACAAGAGAAATAGACCCCTTCAGAGAATGATTCACTTCACTTAGAGGTCTGTTTTGGTAATTGCATCCTAAAAGTCTCTGTTCCTCTCCACTGACGATAGGAGGAATTCTGATGATTTGCTCAGACTTGTCTGCATTATAGCTACCTACATTTGGCTACATGAATGCTGTCCGAGGTATCTACATCCTTTGACAGGAGGCTTGTGGAATTTAAAAAGCCAGAATCACATCACCTGATTCTCCTCAAATAACATACTGCAGCTTTACCAATAAATCTACAGCTATAAAGGGCCCAGTTCCAATTCTTATAACTTCTCCATGACTAAAAAAATTTTCCATCCTTGTAATATACTTGTGTCATGAATCACTGGAGATCCTACCTTTCTTGTTTCTTTTATGGTATTTGCTGTGAGAGGTACTCCTTGATAGCACAGCCTAGCATAGCACGGAGGTTCTGCACAGCTCAGTGGTCCAAATGGATGCAGCAGTCACCTAAATGATTAGACCAAACAATTAAGTAATGATTAGGCAAGTTCATTCTACAATAACTCAGCACAAAAGCTCAAATACACTGTGGGAAATAGAAAAAGTATCACACTGTGTTCTGATCCATTATGTCTTCTACGGGCACTTTCCATACTTTACTCATTAGTTATGAGATGCCCTGATGATGGAAAGAGGAAAGGTACAAATGCAGAGCATAATCCTGCCAGTTGCTGAAAGGTGTTGGGCATCCAGTGAGGTTTTAAAGCTAACGATAACTATGGACATTCTTCCTCCATCAAGACTAATTTCACATGAAATGTGCTTTATCTGCATCTGTACAACTTGTGTGCACATGGCCATCATGTTCCAGGGAACAGAGTCTCCCCAAGAAATTGTCTTTCCAGGAAACTCACAATAGAAATGCTACTTCAAGTCTTTCATATCCATCATTTTGAACAGTGAATTGACCTGAATAAATGTAATGTTAATGAGATATACAATCTATGGAATGGGTTTTCTTTTCACTTTATCATTGAAAAAGTTTTATTATATTCTGGCTTGCAATGTCAACCCTCAAATGAAGGCAAATTGCGCCAATTTTTGAATGAAAAATATTAATTATGAGCAACAATTCAGGTGGATTTTTTAATGTATTTTCCCAATGAAAACAAAGGAGAGCAAAAGTCAAGTAAATGGACATTTTTTAACATTGATATACTTCTGGCTGTTCACCAACTTTAATAATCTAACCTCTGTTTAAATTAAAATATTGTGTCAGCTTTTAATACAAACCCTACATGAGTTGCAAATTCACAATATGTGTTAAGTCTAAAAAAATCATCATCTATCATTGCACTATTTCAGCAGTGGCAGCTGGGTGTTTTTAAAAGGTTCCTATGAACACAGATCTTAGTTTAAATGTAATATTATGTTATATTACTCACACTTGAACTGACCTTCATAAATATCAAATCCTTACAATTATAAGTCCTGACATTTAATACTTTCCTGCAGACTAAGCGGGACCATGTTACATTATAAGGTCACTTGTCATTTGCAGCTTTTAGAGAAACTTATCATTTTAATGAAGACACTAACTCAGACACATACAGTAATGAAATTGTGGACAAACACACTTCAGAATGGCTCAAGGGTGCATATTCTCCCTGCACTATACAGCAGTGAAAGATTTTGAAAATGCCATGGTAGTTCACTGCCCATCTGTATTAACAAGCAGCATATGCTTTGCGTTGTTACCATAGGAAATGACTTCTTAAGTGGTCCTAGTGAACACTGAAGGGTTAACCCTTCCTGCTCTCCTGGGATGAAACTAGTAGGCTTCCCCAAAGGGCTGCTCTTCCCCAAGCAGTAAGCAACGAAGCTGCTCTTGCTCACTTAACCATTCAGCCAAAAAACTGGGCAAAACATCAGATTGATCCAAGAATGTGTTGTACCTGTGAAACGAAATTATGCCACTTAAGTTTTTTTCTGAGCCACCTACACCCCTGACTCCCTCTAGAATGAATGGCAAGATAGAGGTACCTCTGGGCAGCAATTCAACCCTGCTATAGAGCAGAACATCTTGAATAAAAGACTGAAAATTCTAGCAAAAGCAAAGGCAAAACATGGTTAATTTCAACACATGCACATTTCATCGTACTTTGACCCCAGACCTGTTGCAATGCCTACAATATTCGGGTCCAGATGACAACAGAACAGCGGAAGAAGGAGGGAATGTTTTCTTTCTTGTGTGCTCCAGAATCAAGTTCCTGCAGATCTTCCTAATATAAAATCATGACTGGGATTCTGATACTGTATTTGCATTTGCTTTTGTATTTGTGGGATAAAATAATGCAATACCCACGACAAGTAAGTACATTGTGTTATAGGTGATGAAGAGTATGGTAGAACCACAAATACAAATAACCAACACACTAGAACTATAAATGTCATGCCAGATTGCCTCTGGCTTCAAGGTGCCCTTCCACAGTAGATACTATAACCTTTGCGAAACTTTCTACTATCCACCTGCTTTTTTGCATATCAACTTTCAAATAATATTCACCTTAACTCAGCAAAAAGCCCCCTCAAAACCCAGCTACTAAATAAATGTATGGTATGAGGAGAGAGAGAGAGAAATTATCTAAAGAGAAGAATAAGAGATCACTATTTTTCAAACCATTTTCTTTGTTTTGCAGATTTTCATCTAGCACCAATAACAAGAGTGGAATGGATAACAAAACAGAGCATAAAGGTGTGAGAGATGTGCCTCCTGAATGGTAGCAATATTAGTCTTTTCACATTAGCATGGCCTGCATACTAATAGGATTTCCAGATGTGATGAAATTGGTGATAGAAAAAATTATCAGTCCAGAAATGGAGTCACATCAATGTGCAGACATGATAATTCTTTCATATGGTGATCAAAGTGGTGATCATTATCATTTGAATAATGTAGAGCACCCAGTCCAAGAGACAGTTTTGGAAACTTCTTGGACCCATTGACTTTGTTCGCCTGAGTGCCTTTAAGAAGGATGCGAGTCATCCTGGGATCACTCTAAAGTCAGTGGAGAGAAAGAAGTGCCTTTGGGTTACTTCTATATGTGGAGCCAGAGCATGAGCACATGCACTACACCTTGACCGTACAAATTATTAAGTCACTAGCCCACGGAGTATGCTGACCCTAAATCAACTTGCACTCTCCCATACAGTTTGAGAACTACCACAGGCCAAGGACCTTTTGCCATGGGCAGTTTCAGCATGGCCATCTTGT
This sequence comes from Egretta garzetta, assembly GCF_000687185.1. NCBI lineage: Eukaryota > Metazoa > Chordata > Aves > Pelecaniformes > Ardeidae > Egretta > Egretta garzetta. The sequence continues at coordinate 2,749,208 of NW_009260286.1, forward strand.
TTTGGAGAATAAAAGAATTTAATAATATGGATATTATTGAAGAGTACCAGCTGGCCTAAAAGCCAAGGAGAGAACCGTGGCATTATTTTATTTACTAGTATGCATAGCCCCAAGAAGGCAGTTCAGATGGGATGCTTGCTGACTTGTTCCCTGGAATTGTCTGACCCCCCATCAAAAAAAGCCTACACTGATCACTATCCCAACTCAAGGTCTTTAGATAAGTAATGTGAGAACACCACTGACAAGCAATGAAAATATAGTCTATAATTAGGTCTAAAACATCTGGTAGGTGTCATCTTCCAGAACTGGGACAGAAAACCAGGAAGGATTTCAGGCATGGAATCCGTTTGACAGCATCATCCAACTGCAGTCCTGAAACTGCCAAGAGAAATCTCAGGGAAGATAATTTTTTCAATGCTTTTTATTTTCCCACTTAAAGAGATGCTTTTTGTGAATCTCACTCTGAGCTGCCTACCATTCACCTTTACATGTCTCAGCAGCTTTGGCACACACCAATATTTTGAATACCACTCCTATGTATAACTTTGAAATACAACAACACTGGGCACTATAACAGCTCCTTCCCTTTCTGGATCTGGTCCTGAGCATCCAACAGCAAGAAATCAAGTAAGGAAAGTTTACTACCAAATGGCATGGTTTGACCAGAAGCCCAATAGGGACAACTGACTGACTCCTTTCTCATGATCTTACTTTCCCATGAATAGGAACTAACTGAACTGATCAGGTAGAAAGCAGGCCCATGTTCCTACACTCATCTAAACCTCCACAGGGAACTACTCAGGAAAGGAAAAAGTGCACATTGCCTTTTCTTCAAGGATGACGTATCATTGAAGACAGGGTGCACTGACTGGGAAAGCCCTACGAGTTCCTGATTACGGGGCCATCCCTCAACATTTCGTTCTTAACGATGTACAAGGCACGATCTAGCCCTCAGTGTGCTGTACTGTGTTGTGTTTCAATAATGAGGAGAGATTGCATGTTTCAAGTCCTATAGGTGAATGATAGCTGTGTAATTTCATGCTTCTGCCAATAAAGCAAGCAAGTCCTGTGTTTGAAACACATTTCCGATGAATGTGTGTATGGCTACTTGGTCAGGAAACCATATCCAGAAAAGCTGGATATGTGTTAAATGCTGAATGTTTTTTGTTGCACATCAAAAAAATATTGTCATTCCAGATAAAAAATGATCTGATCTTCAAGTACTCCCCCAGGTTCTAAATGAAGTTAGCCCATATCATTTCTATGAAGAATAACAGTGTGTTGAAATAGAAGACAGACAGGTAAATTAGGTGTTTACTGCAGTATTTGTTACAACAAACCTAAGGTTCTCAATCTCCCCTAGGAGTTATTATCTCCCATAAATTTGAAAAGACCCATTAAAATCCCAATTCAGAACAAAACCATTCAAAATAGTCAAAGGAATAGAAACAAGATGTCTTAGGTTGGAACATCAGAGCTTCTATTGTAGACTTCCTGATAACTCTCTAGTTAGTTTCATGTCTCACAGCCTTCCACTATTATTTATATCTGAAGGTGTGAGCTTTGTGCAAAGAAAGCAACTCAGTGTTTATATAATTAAAATCAGCTGTACTTTACCATCAGTAATTGAGTCTTTATGCCTTGTGTCAGACATGAAATCTGAATTGTACCCACAGGCAGGTCGAAGAAGAACAGGCAGATCCAAGTAGAAATGACAGATTCCTCAAAAAAAAAAAAAAAAAAAAAAAAAAAAAAAGAGCAGAGAAGCCAAAGACTGAAGAAGAGGAAGCAGGGTGGTTGTTATAAAACATATAATGGTCATACCATGGGCACGATCCTCATCAGTAATCATTTTCTTTTTTTTTTTTTAACCATCAGACAAGGAAGAGGAACGGTAAGTGCATAACTAAAACTTCAAATTCCTTCAGCTTTTGCATGGCAAGCCCTCTAAGTTGTTGCTGTTGCTAATAATCATTACATGAGTCATCAGACTCTTAAGTTGAACAAAATTTCTTCTTTTGGCTGCAATCCAAACCCAAATACAGGTATAGCCTAATGATACCTTAATGACAGTCCGACTTACAGTGCGATTGGTTGATCAAAAGAGGTTATCCAGTGTTTTATACCTTCAGAATATCTCAAAACTATCTCCATCAACAAGACTCTTTGCCTGGCAGTCAAAACCCTGAATTACCCAAAATGTCATTGGCAGGATAACAGAATGATATTTGTGATTAAACATAACTGTTTTTCTGGATCAGCATGTGAAAACGTACAAAATGGACTTTAGGCATGCTTAACCCTGAGTATCTGACCCTCTCCTTTTATTTTCCCCTTTAAGTAGTGATGCTGTGAGGTGATGTGAGAGCTTGCATTTCCCTTCACAGCAGAGGCCTCCGTGGCGTGCTCTGCCTTGTGACCCTTATCCTTGCCACACATCCTCGCTTAGGAGCATGATCACTTTGGACAGCCTGCTGTGCCCCACACTGGGATTTACAGTAGCACAGACTAAATATTATCCATTTAAACTTATACCTAGAGATCCCAAGCAAGCAAAGCTGGAGATATTTCCTTCTCAGCTCCTAATATCAGAATAAACTAACATGAACTTTAAGTATATATATATACACACACACACATACACTGTATTGTTGATCCTTCCTTTATGGGCTACACTGGTGGCAGTGTTTTCTGTTTCTAATCGCCATGGCCTTTATGATACTATACTTAATGAATTATGCTCCTCAGGAGGAGGTCAGTGAAAGAATTAAGCTAAAAACCCCTAACAGTGTTGTTGGCCAGGAGCCAGCTCTTTCGAGGCTGTGTTTCTGCATGAGGTCTACCACAGCTGGAGCGAAACGACTTGCAGGTGGCTCAGTGGGCAACAGATCACACAGTACTGCTCTGTCCGCCCCTCGACAGCAAGGAGGGAGTCACCTATGCCTGCCGTTGGTGGCTGAAAATGAGCAGGAAACGTCTGACAATCTTGATTAAGAACTCCCAAGCATTGAACTTTCCATAAGGAAAAGGCACACTCAGATCTCTCGGCTTTGACATTCCAACTTCCAATTTAAATACTGTTTGGGCTCCAGGAGAAAACGCTAGCGCTTATCCTTACGATGTTAGGCTGTGGATGCCGTAATAAAGATGATGTGCATGGCCCAGCCAGTGCACCAAAGGCTGCCTAATGAAGTTGGTAAGCTCCGTTTCCCCCCCAAGTTTCATTCATAGACAATTTATAGGTTTTATTTTAAAAGTAGCTCAAATATACTAAGTAATTTTCTGGAGTGTTTTTAAACTATTAATTTCTAAATTACATGAACAGATGCATATGCACAGTGGAAAATAGCATCAAATAGCTTGGGGAAGAGAGGAGCTCAAAGACCTGGCCAAATAAAGTTAGGTTCCACTAACAGCCTGCTTGGATAACTCCTTTCGCCTCCCTGGGAACCCCACCACTCGTTTGTTCAGCTTCACTTTCTTGCAGATTAATAATTTGTGGTTTTAAAAATATATAAATCTTAAATATCTACAGAAATTGAGGAACAGGCTTTTCCACACCTCAGTGGACAAAAACTACTGTCCATTTGCTACAGAACTCATTTGAGGGTCCTTAGCAAAACCAGCTTGGATGAAACAGGAGGATGAAGGGCTGGAGTGATCCTCCTGTAGGCAGGCTGGGAGCCAGCGGGGCTGTGGGGCAAAGACCTGGGAGTTTGGGGATGGTGCTCAGGATGACTGCTTCCTCACGAACACCTTTCCAGCAGAAGCCACAGGTAGGTAGGTGTTGGGTGTCACCACAGCAGCAGCAACTCTGCCTCTCCTAGACACCTTGTAGGGCTCCTCAAAAGCAAAAGCAGACAGCGAACACAGCATACGTCAGAACTGACTGCACAACTGCCATGTTACCATGTGAGGTACACAGGACCTCAGATTTACATGTGCTCATCAAAGCTGTGGCTCCTTTCAGCGACTTAGCTGTTTCTCAGCTACCACTGGTGAGAATTGTATGTGGTTCTAGAAATACTGTGGCTTAGAAGCAATACCACTAGTGACCAGAAAGCTGGTGCTTTCCTCTAGAAAATACTAACTCTATCCCATTGTAGAAATCTGAATGCAGTGTGAGGGACAAGCATGCTGAGTCTTTGGTGCTGGGGGTCCTTGGTTTTGGTGGGACAATAAGGCAAACCTTTAAATTTAGGATGAGCAAAATATTTTGCTGAGCCTCCACGAGCTTATTCAGTTCTATGCTCCAGTTACAGTGATGTGGGTCAACACTGATGTCATGATCAAAAAAAAAAAAGGAAAGACCTTAACAATTTCTACCATACTTCTCTAGTTCTTAAAATGGCTTCTACTCCTCCTGAGAAAGTAAAAAGTAAATGGTTTGTTCTGTGACCTCCTGTTCTTTACCAGCCCTCTTTACTAATTAGATTTATCAAATCAGGAATGAGAAACAATGGCAGGTGACCATAAAATGGTTAAAAACCCCCAACAAATTATACACAAGAAATGAATAGAGATTATGAGTAAGTACAAAAGTTGATATTTCATCAGGGAATACAACTACCACATAAGTTAACTAGGAGATAACTAAGTCTTGTGTGCAAAGAACTGGCTAAAAGTATATAGAAAATAATGTACTTGGCCAAACTTTAATGAGCACCCTGTTCTGGCTCCAGATTTACCCACTAAATCTCACAACATCTACAACACAGTTACTTCTCCATTTCCTTCGTGCAAAGCCATGCAAATTCACAGGGACCCAACCCAAAGTCCCACACCTCCAGGAATTTTATTATATTGCAGGCGTGCTCACACACTCTGGAAAGAGTCACTCAGAGCCAGAAGAAGCTAACGCTGATAGGCGCATTCTTAATTATCTTCACACTCATCTCGTGCTGCAGTACTTGTAGTACTTATGGACAGGACAGGCTCTGGGATTAACAACTAGAAAGAGTCAGTGGCACAGTGTTTAGCAAAGAGCCCTCAGTTCTTCCCATCTGGTCTCTAATCCTCATTCCTGCACCCTTGATCATTAAGTCTTAATTTATTGCAGTTTAAACAAAAAAATTTATAATGAGTAACATACAAGCTCAAGTTCCTGGTAGCTCTCATTGCCTATAAATTCCCACTACACCTAGGAAACTGTGGTTTGATTTTCTGTATTGCTAATTGGTGAGCACAGCGAAAGAAATTGCTAGCAGGTTTTCATCTCTTGAATTTATTTACCACCATGGAAGGGGAAGGGGGCCATTCCTCTGGGAAGGAGGGAGAAACTGGAAGGATTACATTATTTTGACCTTACATTTGAGCTGACATCTAGCACAGTACTAAATCAATGACTTGGCAGAGGAGACGGGATTAGCACGGGTGGGTTACGAGCAGTTTGCAGGACTGCAGCTGTCCTGTGGCTACCAGTGGATGTCAGTAGAGGCTCCACTTGCAAAGGAGCCAAATGGAAAGAGACAAAGGAAAGAAAACCCTCTAGGTTCTCTTAGTGTTGGAAGTGCACAACGCACCAGTACTCCAAAATGGCTATTCTGTCCCAGCTAATGATTTAGGAGCACTAGCGAGCAGTAGTACATTAAAGGATGTAGCAAAGCTGATTGGGCTGCTTGTAATTTTTTATGCTTTCACCTTTCAAAAGCAGTATTTTTTCAGTTAATTTAAAAACAATGAACAAAGTCAGGAGACCCACAGTTGGAATAGTAGTGATGCTGGACGACGGATTAAAAAGAAGCAGAACATATATCATCTGCTCCCTCTCCTCCGGCAGAGCAGCCACTGCTCCAGGAACACTTAAATGCAACAATAAAAAGCAAAGCTCTCTAATTATTGCTTTGCAGGGGTTGGACTGCAACCTTTCAGCAAAGCAAACAATCTGGACAAGCTAAGCACAGGGTTTTAGCTAAACTCTTAACAATTTTATCTAGAACAAACAAACAAACAAACAAGCAGCACACAAATGGAAAGGATTTCCTTTGCTAAATTATAACCCATCACCTTGTGCAAGCAAAAGCTGACCTCGCTTCCCCAGTGAACATTCCTGGCAGTGGAGTCACTGATAAGAGTGACAGAACTCCTCATTCAGGGACAGATTCTGATGCCATCGCTTACGCTGAAAAACACGGTTCTTATGAGCAAGGAGGTGCTACCGAAGAAGGGAATGGAGATCTCAGAGTTAAAAAAGATTTAATCCAAGAAAAGTGGTGGGAAAATCCCGTCACCGTAAGACTTTTCCTCAAAGTAAACGTGGACTTTTTAGGTCTTTCTATCCCAAAGTAATGCAAGATAAATTCATTTATTGGATAGGAACCTGAAACTATAAAATTCTGTCAGTGGATGAAAGGTTTCCTAGTCCCAGCTGATAGAAAGCAGTATCCTGTGACATAAGGATTGAGACTCCCTCTTAGTTATTCTAGCTTGGGTGGATGCTGTTTGGTTTAACATTTTCTGCTCTTCCAGTCTGCCCAGTCTGTAAATACAAATTTTTATAGCTCATGTGGTCACTAGAGCTGGTCAAGTGTTTCAAGAAAATATTTTTTCATCGGAAAAATGCCAGTCCTAGAAACTGACATGTTTCATGGGAATATATAAGTTTTAAGAAACTTTTGTTGCAAAAAGTTTCTTGGGTCTAGAATGGAATTTTTGGTCAAAACCACAGAGAGAGGGGGGAGAAAGACCTACCTCATAATAACAAACACCACAGTGATCATCTTTCCTCATAAATCAAGCCTTTGAGGTTTCTAACCATTTTCCAGCCTGGTTTCCTACACAAATGAAAGTTCAATGATTGCAGGAGTTGTCTGTTTATCTCTCAGTCCTCCCTTAAAAACATTTGAAGCCATTGGCCAAATTCAGTATTTACAGAGGTTACTCTGCATTGTTTGGGAGTTTTGGAGAAACCAGGGGCTGGGTAGAGGAGAGGGACACAGCTCCTCTGCCCACTGTGGGAAAGTCTTCGGCATGAGAACAGAGATGATGTTTTCTTGCTAGCTTGGGAAAG